>NW_027491071.1:0-600000 GCF_021521415.1 Bidens hawaiensis | reverse complement strand
TGGGTGTGCATACAAGATGGTTACATTCCACCTACTGCTGAGTATGAGGGTCGTGATCAGATAAAGAAATACAAAGAGATGGAAGAAGAAGAGAAGAAAATGTATGATGCCGAAAGCAAAGCTCATGCAGCAATTACAATGGCTCTTCCACAAGAGATTCTGCACACTTTCAGAAAGTACAAAACTGCCAGAGAGCTTTGAGAAGCGCTTGAAAACCGTTTTGAGGGTAATGTGGGAATCCGTGCTTCAAAGATTAAACTACTTAAAACCCAGTTCTCGTTCTTCAAGTATCTGAAGAATGAATCACTTGATGATATCATCACTAGATATTATCATCTGATGACAGAACTCAGCAATTATTCGATACAAAGAAGATGAGATTGTTGAAAAGCTTCTTGATGCTCTCCCACCGAAATGGGAGATGTACACCGTGTTGATGAGAGAAGACAAATACTTTGCCGACTATGATTTGGAAACGGCAGTAAACAAGCTACGAACTTTTGAACTAAACATGGTTCGAAAAGAGACACCTACTGATCAGGTTCAAGATCCAGGAATGTATGGTGCCAAGGTTAATACAAGTTCAAGTTCGAAGTCTGATTCATCTGCTTACTACTCAAAGGGAGAGTCGGGCGCTAACTCAACACATGAAGGTCATGTATCTCTCAACATGAATGGAGATGTATGCTTTGTAGCTGGTGGATCTAATGCTTCTAGCCCTCAAGCAACCAAGAGTAGTTTTTCCCCAAGTGTTTCAAACAACAACTACTCGAAGATGCCCATGAGTGTTAAATCTGCTGAACAGCAGTTTGCTCTCTATGCATCTTTTATTGCTTCGTATGAGAATTACATTCAGGGTAAGATTGTTGATCCTGCAATTTTGGATGAAGACTATGATCAGATCGATGCTGATGATCTGGAGGAGATGGATCTGCAGTGGCAGATGGCTATGATTGTGAGAAGGGTTAAGAGGTTCATGAAGAAGACTGGCAGGAAGTTTGTCGGTGAGAGGCCAGGGTTTGATAAGTCGAAGGTTCGCTGTTACAACTGTCAGCAGAATGGCCACTTTGCAAAAGAGTGCAAAAATGAACGTGTAGAACGCAGTCAAAACAGATCTACACAGCAGAGTGGTAGTGGTAATGACTATAGAGCCATGATTTCCAGACAGAACGAGGAGTACAACTGGAATCTGCATGTTGAAGAAGTATTTGAACAGGCCAATTTGGCAAACATCGAAACTGCAGATAGTGAGAAGGGAACTGGCGAAAATGAAGCTTACATGGCAGATGTGGCAGACCAGCTCTCCGAGGTAAGTACCGAACTCCCTTGTACTAAGTGTGAACATCTGTCGGAACAACTGACAACTATAACTGATCAGTTTGTTAGCTTGGATGCGTAATTTAAAACATTAATAGAAGATCATCATTTCACTAAAGCTAGAGAAAATAGTTACAAAGTAAAAATTAAAGCTAGTGAGAAAGATATTAAAAGTCTTAAAGCAAAGCTTGCTGATAAAATTAAAGTGATTGATCTTAGCTATGAAGTACTAGAAGAGAAAACCAAACTAATAGCTGAAAGGGATAAACAGATAGCTGATCACCAGGTGAAAGTGGTGGAACTTAACAGGAAACTTGAGCAATTCAGAAATTCCTCCGCTATACTTGAACACCTCGTTAGTGATCAAGGTTCCCCAAAAAGGGGAGGAATTGGTTATCATGAAGTTCCACAACCTTTCAATCATAATTACACTTATGACCCTAGTAATCAGAAATCTGTTGATGTTGACTATGGTCAGACAGTTCCGGTTAAAGTAACGATTAAAGAACCAGAAGTTAGTAAATGCGAAACAAGTAAGCCTGTTACTAGTGTTAAGATTTCTGCTCCGAGTCCTGTCTCATCAAACTCGGACAAGTCATCTGAGTCGAGTGAGACAAAACAGGAGGAAGTGTTACCAAAAAGTGGAGAGAAAAATAAAACACCTGAAAAGAAGTCTCCACTAAACCCGTATGTCCCACCTTATGTGAGACAAACGGGCAGTAATACAGCCTCAACATCTAAGACAACTTTTGATAAGAAAGTTGAACACAGGAGTTGTTTCAGATGTAATCAATTAGGACACCTAGTTGCTGATTGCCCTCTGAAGCATAGATTCAGAGGTGTGAGGCCTTCGAGAACTGAGAATAGAACTAACGGAAATGTTAAAACTGAAAACCCATCAAAATTCAGAAATTGGTCTAATTCAGGTTTTCAAAGAAATAGATCTCAGTTTTTCACTGCTAACAACCAAACCATAAGTAATAATTCTTTTAATTCACGAAGGTTTGAATGGACTCATAGACAATCCACAAAAAGGTATCCTGTTAGGACTCACATAAATTATTATGATACTAACTTTGGACAGCCAAGGTACGGGATGTATCGACCCAAGACCAATCGGTCTTGGGTCCCCAGATTTTAATCATCTGCTTTAATCGTGCAGGAACAGTTGAACAGGGCTGCAAACAATCTATGGGTTGTGGATAGCGGCTGTTCCCGGCACATGACGGGTAACAAGAATTTGTTACACGAATTGAAACCTGTTCAAGGAGGAAGAGTGAGTTTCGCTGGAGAGAGCGGTGGAAGGATCACAGGAATTGGGACTGTGACGAATGGAAAGATGACTTTAGAGAAAGTGAACTTTGTTGAAGAATTGAAGCACAATCTGCTGAGTGTTTCGCAGATCTGTGACAAGGATTACACCATGCATTTTACCTAGAATGAGGCGATTGTGTTGCATCCTGGTTTTAAGATACCGGAGGATTGGATTGTTATAAGGGCTCCAAGAGAGAAGAATACGTATATCATGGACATGAGGTCGACTGAAATGGCCACAGAAAAATCGTGTCTTTTGTCGAAAGCGACTGAATCGGAGTCCGAATTATGGCATAGGAGAATGGGGCATATTCATCTTCGGAAGATGAACTACATTGTCAAAAATGGGTTGGTGCTGGGTGTTCCCTTGAAGAATTTCAACTTCGAAGACATATGCTTATCATGCAAGAAGGGAAAGCAACACAAGAAATCCCATCACACCAAGAAGATTAATTCTATTATCAGCTCCCTAGAACTACTTCACATGGATCTCTTCGGTCCAGTGAATGTAAAAAGTCTAGGAGGAACATCTTACTGCTTGGTGATCACTGATGATTTCTCTCGATATTCCTGGGTATATTTCCTGAAGTCAAAGGATGAAACTGTTCAGATGGTTAAGAATTTGATTACCAAGGTTGAGAATATCATGGGAAAAAGGGTTAAGTACATCAGAAGTGACAATGGGACTGAGTTCAAGAACTATGAGATGGAGATCTTCTGCTTACAGAAGGGGATTGAACACCAGTACAGCGCTCCGTATACACCGCAACAAAATGGAGTGGCTGAGAGGAAGAACAGAACTTTAATTGAAGGAGCCAGAACCATGCTGGCTGATTCGAAACTTCCCGTGGTGTTCTGGGCTGAAGCAGTTGCAACAGCCTGTTATATCCTTAATAGAGTGTTAACTGTTAAAAGATTAAATAAAACCTGTTATGAACTTATGCATGGGAGAAAGCCCAACTTGAGTGGTCTTGAACCATTCGGGTCACCGTGTTCGATATTAAAGACCAACTCTAAATTTGGTGAAGTAGCCGACGAAGGAATCTTAGTCGGATACGTTGTTGGAACTCCCAACAGACGGGTCTTTAATACATCGACCAGCAAGGTTGAGGTGGTATGTAACACTGATATCACAAGTTACAAATCACCAAAACCAAGCACGGGACCCGCCGCGGTTTTCGACTATGATAGACTTTTTAAATCTTTTAACATGCCTTATTTGGATTTTGCAGAAGTTGAGGAAAGAATGGCTACGAAGATGATATGCGATGAGGAAGACACTTTGGTGCAACGACCACAGTATGATGAATGTCAGCCTTCCTCGTCAAATGCTGTCAATACCCCTGCTGCCTCTACTGAAGAGGAATTCATCAATCCATTTCACTCTCAACATCATTCACACATTGATGAGCTATCTTCGAACTTGGAAGATAATCTGAATGTCAGTTCGGTTCCGACTACGAGAATTCACAAAAATCACCCTCTGGAAAATGTGATAGGTGATCTGTCCGATGGTGTACAAACAAGACAAAGCTTGAATGAGCACACCTGTGTTTACACAAGCATTAAAGAATCAGGCATAATCAACGAATGCTTGTACACCTGCTTTATCTGCCAGATTGAACCAAAGAACTATCAAATGGCTCTCAAGGACAGTTCGTGGGTCGAAGCCATGCAAGAAGAATTAGCCCAGTTTAAGAAGATGGAGGTATGGAACTTGGTTGCAAAACCAAGGAATGTGCATGCGATTGGCACAAAATGGGTCTTCAAATGCAAGAGAGATGAGAAAGGGATTGTTATCAGGAATAAGGCGAGGCTGGTTGTTAAAGGCTTTAATCAGCAAGAGGGGATTGATTACAATGAGGTGTTTGCTCCTGTGGCAAGATTGGAAGCCATTCGGCTGTTTTTGGCATTTGCTGCTCATAAGGAAATGAAGGTTTTTCAGTTAGATGTGAAGAGTGCGTTCCTAAATGGTAAAGTCGATGAGGTTGTGTACGTTGAGCAACCTCCGGGTTTTCCTGACCCTGACTTTCCCGATCACGTGTACAAGCTAAGTAAAGCGCTATATGGACTACATCAGGCACCTCGAGCCTGGTACTCAACGTTATCCGACTACTTGCTTGAGAATGAGTTTGAAAGAGGTAAGATTGATAGCACATTGTTCTTCAAGAGAAAAGGGAACGACTTTCTACTGGTGCAAGTCTACGTGGACGACATTATCTTTGCTGCATCAAAGGTCGCCAAGTGTCAGGAGTTTGAGGCCGTCATGAAGAAGAGATTTGAAATGAGTGCTATGGGTGAACTAACTTTCTTTTTAGGACTGCAGGTTGATCAGAAGAAAGATGGTATGTTCATTCATCTGACGAAGTATGTCCATGATGTTCTCAAACGTTTCAAGATGGAGGACAACACTCCATACGATACTCCAGTCTGCGTCAACCACAAATTGGGTGCTGAGTCAGACAACGATGCAGACGTGGACCCAACCCAATATCGGGCTATAATAGGTTCTTTAATGTACTTAACTGCTTCAAGGCCTGATATAATGTTTGCTGTTTGTCTTTGTGCTCGCTTTCAGGCAAACCCAAAGGAATCTCATTTGAAGAGTGCGAAGAGGATTCTATGGTATCTCAAAGGCAAGCCTAAGCTGGGGTTGTGGTACACGAGAGGAGGAGACTTGGAGTTGGTCGCCTACACAGATTCTGATTATGGAGGGTGCAATCAGAGTCGGAAGTCTACAACTGGTGGATGTCAGTTTCTTGGTGGCAGACTAGTGTCCTGGCAATGCAAGAAGCAGACCTCCGTCGCAATTTCAACCTGTGAAGCAGAATACATGGCAGCATCCAACTGCTGCTCCCAGGTTCTTTGGATTCAACAACAGTTGCGCGATTATGGTCTGAATTTTACTCTTACTCCTATTTGCATTGATAACAGTGCTGCTATCTCAGTAACTAACAATCCCGTTAAGCACAGTAAAACTAAACACATTGACATACGTCATCATTTTATACGGGATTGTGCTGAGAAGAAACTGATTGAGCTCGAAAAGGTTGATACGCTAGATAATTTCGCTGACTTGTTTACGAAAGCGTTTGACAAAACTAGATTTCAAAACCTTGTTGAGCTAAATGGGATGATCAATCCCGAGTAACCATGCTTTATGTTTTTGTTTTAAAAAAAAAAAAAAAAAAAAACGTCACTATCGCTTAGAATTATGTCGGTCGCCTTAGTTTGAAGGACATATCTTCGGATATGTTTGGTCCTCATTTCTACTTGTTGAATATAAGGATAGCCATTAACCAGATGACTGAAAGTGACCGGGGCGGTTTATGATGTGTTTTCATTCTTTCGCTGAAAATTAGTCGATCATACTTAGTTAGAAGGACACATACTTGTATGTGGTCGGTCCACCTGATCCATTGGATCTTCGGGATAGCCGTTTACCTGAAAACTTCAATTTGATCGGGGCGATTGAAGTTAAAAATTTTTTGGGAGATGAAATTATTTTTCAAGTCTACTACTTCGTAAGAAGTACCTTTACTATGTTTAACAGAAAATTGATCCAACCTTCGTAAGAAGTACCTTTACTATGTTTAACTAGTGAAGTTATAAGGCCTAAAAGACTTTAGAACAGTCATTGTATGTCATGGTAGCTTTTTATGGTGCGTAAAAGTAGAAGTGATACTAACTAAATCTACTCGATTTTATGTGGAAACTTCTTATGAGTTATGCATGTCTCCATATATATCTTTCCGGATGATAGGCAAAAAAGCGATTACCCAGTCATACACGAGCCCGTGAGTGTTCTGATTCCCGTGAAGATAGCGTGTCAAGAAACTGCAGTGATCCAGATTCGGGACTTGCAGTAGTTTATCTGAAGTTGTGTTTGTGTTTAAAAAAAAAATGTATTCTAGAGTTCATAATGTTAATGATTCTCAATCAAGACGCAAGAAGGTGAACGGGAAGCAGAGTCTAAGATCGAAGAGTAATTACTACTTAATCAGACACTACGGGTCGAGGTCAATTCCGGGTGACTTGGGGAAAACCGAATACGCTTTGAGAATAGATAAGAGACATCATAATCTCTGACTTGTTGCCCACTTAAGTTTTGAGCTTAATTGAACCTAACTCGTATCACAGAAACGATGAAAACCATTTTAAGTATATTACCTGCTTACAACTTGTTTCTTTATGTCATAATACAGCTGAACACGGATCTGTGTGACAGTCACGTAGTTAGTATGATTCCTGTTCGGATCTTTTCTAAAACATGGTAGTCCCTATCGAGACTGAAATTTGATCCCGTGTATTTTATTTTTAAATCTTTTCTGCTTATGTAGTTGTTTGATTTTATACCTGGTTACTTGGTCTTGATCGTATCAATTAACGCTTTACAGGTTGCTTTAAAACATAATTGCAAATTGTTCAAATTATAGGGGTTTGTTTTGAAAATTTTCATATATAGGCGAACTTATCCATAACTTCGCCTACAATAGGCGAAGTTATCCATAACTTCGCCTGTCAAATTTTGACCCTATATAAAGAAGTTTTAAGGTCAAACAGTATCATTATTTCAAAAACCTAAGCGAACTTATCCTCCGAAACCTAAGCGAACTTATCGTATTTTCGATCTCAATCTTCTGTGTTCGTTCTTTCTCTGTTCTAAGTCGATTAAAGGTGTGTAGGGTTTATAGTTTCATATACTCATTGTTTGTGAGGTTGATCATCGGTCGTTTCGACTCGATTATCGACCTCGTCTTTCGAAACCTTAAACACCCGATTTCAAGCTTGTTATTACGTGTTCGCAATATACCTGAACGTCTAAAACTTCATAAAATCATGTGTTACGGAGTCCTCGATCTCCAATTTCATCATCTACACATCGTTCGATTATCCTAACTGTTGCCGATTCGAATTCAGCGAAGTTACAGTTTAGGCGAAGTTATCCGTAACTTCGCCTGAGGTTTAACTTCGCCTGATTATATATTTTGAAACAGTTTATGAGGCGATGTTGTGGTTAGGCGAAGTTGTCATTAACTTCGCCTGGACCTTTTTACTTAACAGTTATCAGACGAAGTTCAAGTTGAAGCGAAGTTGTTTCCCAACTTCGCCCCACCTCTAACTTCGCCTATACAGAATAAATCACAACTTCGCTCATGGTAACAGGCGAACCTGTGATTTGTGTTGACGTGTATCTAACTTAGTCTGTTTGATGCAGATATGGCTGCTGTAGGTGGTGCAGGCAGAGATGACGGTGGTGATAACCAGAGACAGTTCTTCCCGGGTCACAACATGTATATTACATTAGACCCGGAGGCGAGCGGAGTTGATGATTTCCGCGAAATCATCACATTCTTACTACGCTCGCGTATATTCCACGCGATCACTACAACACTGCCGATATCCTTGCCCAACATTGAGGATTTTTGGCAGACCGTGGAATATGACTGTAGAGTCGAGCCCCCGGTGATGCGCGCAACAGTCAACAATCAGGTTGTTCAGTTCTCTTCTGAACAGATCCGGGCGGCTTTACGGTTTGGAAATGAGACAAGGGATGACCCGACAGAGTTTGTGGCTCCTTTCCGTGATGGAGCGTTTTTGAGGATGGGATACTCTGGTCCCTTGGGGGATACGCAGAGAAGGAAAGGGTTTTTACTTGACCAGTGGCGCTTTCTCATGCATGTCATGATTGTATGCATGTCAGGGAGAAAGGCGGGCACTGATGGCATGGGCGAGACCATGCAGTCGGCAATGACTGCTCTGACTTACAACAAGCGATACAGCTTTAGTCAGATGGTCTTCTATGAGATTGATCGTCAGAGAAGGGCGATGGCGCGTGAGAGATTCATCATGTATCCAAGATTCCTACAAATGATTTTGAATCATGTTGCTCCAACGCTACCTCAGCGTCGTCCGATCAGATACGTTGAAAGTGTGAATAAGCGGATCTTCGCCCAATGTAGATCCTCCAGTGCGAGGAGCAAACCTGAGCTCCGTCCTCGGCATACTCCACTGTTTGGGTACTTAATCAACCCAGGGTATGTGCCTGCTCGAGGGGACGAGTTTCGGGACCCGGCACCACAACAGGCAGGAGCACCTCAAGTTATACCTGCTGCACCTGTTGTGTCACCGGAGGAGAACGTTGACCTTGATGCTGAGTTTGGAGGTCAAGGCTACTTTGATATGGAACGGGTGGATCCAGAGGAGTATGTGCAAGTCTCGGTTGAGAGGGTGTCGACTGTGAATGTTACTAGGACAGCTGCTACGGTGGCTGGTTCTGATGAGGTAAGAAGGATTTTGGTTACACATGAACGGACTCATGGGAAAAGAAAGAGAACTGATGATGATAGCGAGTCAGATTATGAGGAAGAGGTACAACAGTTAATACGCAGATCAAGAAGGGAACGGATAGGTGCAGGATCTGGAGCTGGTGAGAGCTCGAGGGTGGTACGTTTCACTCCACCCGCACTATCCGGTATGCCAATGGTTCCCTCATCATTACAGGTTACAAGGCTGAGCGCCACGGACGTTCCTGTGGTGGCTACCTCATCTGCCTTTGGCCTCCCACCAACTTCATTCCAACTACCGACTCCGGAGATTGTTTCGTTGCCGCCTCCGACTGTTACTCCAACGGAGGTCGTGGCACACTTTATTGAGTCGACGATTGTGGCCACTGCATGGTTATCGGTGACGATACCACCTGCGGTTACGTCTTTGCCTACTTCTGAGGTCCCGGTTACATCGGAAATCCCTCCTCAGTAAACTCAAGATATATCACATCTGAGGTTTGATTTCGATGCAACCTTATCAGACTCAGAACGAATAGCAGCACTTGAACGGGTCTTGGCAGAGCAGTCAAGGATTAATCTTATCCAGATCCAGGCTATTCAACGCCTTGTTGCAGAGAATCAGATGCAGTCGTCCCTGCTGGTAGAACATGGTAAAATCATAGATGCTCTGAAGGAGTTCTTGGCATCTCAGGGGGAGACGAGCTGTAAAGGCGATGAGTTGAGGACCAAGAAGCGCAATGATAGAGACGATGATCCCAATGCATCGAAAGATGCAGGTGGTGAGTTGCCAAGAACTGATCAAGCTCTTGGAACTTCCACAACTCAGGGGGAGTCGACAACTGCAGCTGGTGGTGATGATGTGGTGGTAGTGGAGGTTGAGGAGATGGATGATGAGTTGGTTGGTAATGATGATGTACTACCGAGTGATGAGATAGAGAAGATTGGTGCAGAGATAGTGATTGATAATGATATAGAAGAGGGAGAGATAGTAGAGGAGAATGTGGAGCATGAGATACCGCAAGTCGAGAACGTAGATATGAGTCAAGATATTGGGAATGATGAGACTGAATGGGAAGAGCAGCCTAGATGGAAAGAAGGCTATGCTCAGTGGTTCGTCAAAACGAAGAAACCAGCGGTCGCTACAATGTTTAAGAAGAGTTACAACATTAGAGGCTATGCTGAAGCGAGAAAGGGGATTATTTGCTGGAAATACGATGAGCAGTTGAGGATCTTTGTTATTAAGAGGTATGATGGTGTTCAGTACTTCAAAAGACTTTTAAGATCGTTGAATACACTGCCAGAATGTGAAGTGAAAGACTTAGCCAGATTGGGATTGATAAACCGAAGTGATGATAATATGGCTAGAGTTATTGGGAAGATTGTTTGGAAGGAAAGTATAAAAGAGAAGAAGTTTGAGCTGTTGAAACCACAAAAGGGAAAACTTATCGAAGACAAAGATCGTGGATTGAGAGCTGATGGTAAACCTTGGATGATTATGAAGTATAAGCCGATCCGGTGCCTTAAAGAAGTGCCGATGAAACAGATGCCCAAGGATGTGCTCAAAGATCTAAAGTGGTGGTATGTTAATTGTGAAACAGCTGAAGCAGTGATGGAAGACGAAGATGAACAAGAGCTGCTAAGAGTTTATGATCCGATGCATCTAGTGAACTTGTCGCAAGCTGATCTGCAGGTGCTGAATGAGAAGAATATCTTTTATATTCCTGCTTGGAAAGACGAAGCGAAGAAATATCAAAGAATTGTATCAGTTTGTGTACGCGAAGGAGTTCATGCTTGAAGATGAAGATGCAAGGTCGTTGAAGATTACAAGACACGTGCTTGAAGATAAAGAGATGAAGCTACTGCCAAGGGGGAGTCTGTTGGTACATGATGTCAGTAGTTCAGTGTCTAGTGTCTGTAATCGAGTCGTTTGGATTTGAGTTTGTATGTAAGCGAAGTTGTTAACAAGTTCGCTGATATAGGCGAACTTGTTAGACAAGCGAAGTTAGTGACAACTTCGCCTGAACATGCCAGGCGAAGTTGTCGTGATTATATAAACTAGGTTACGGCTTAGATAACATAATAGAAAATAGAACGAGTTCATTAGTCAGAGAACGAGTCAGAGAGAGTCTGTATTTGGTGATCTTTGTATCACGTGTTTACGGTTGCAATATAACGGGTTTGTGTTTATTGTAACGTATTTAATCGTTTTGTCTTCTACGCTCGTAACGTCTTACGTAGGGATTCCGCACCTACGTAGAACGCGATATCTCGAGTAGATCCGGCTGGGAACCTACAAAGATTGGAATATTCTTAACCTCCTTGGGAAATGGCTAAATATGGAAACCGAGCGCACGCCCCCCAGCAAGCTTAAACTCAGTCAAGCAAGGTATTTTGTTCTTCGAGCAAAGTTATCTTCTGGAATTCTTCTTAAGTGTTTGTTCGAGCAAACTACACTTCATCGAGCAAGGTTGTTTGTCAAGTCAGGCAAGGTTTGTTTCAGAGTAAACTCTTGACTAAACCAGCTAAAACCAAGTATTTTGGTGGATCGAGCAAGGTTTATTTATAATAAATAGTGGTCCCAGCAAACGTGAAGGAAGTTGATGAAGAAATTACTTAAGGACTTCTAACGAGCAAGGTTCAACCCCTAGCAAGTTATAGTGTCACCAGCACACTTGGACTTGTTCAAATAAGTTAAAGCAACAAAAGGTTGAAGGAATCTCTGAAGAACAATTTTGCTCGTAGGATGTATATCAAGAAAATTTTGGTATTATCAGGAATATTGAAGCTTGATTGATGAATATTTTCTAAGGAAAATATTCTAACTAAAGCTTACTCGGAGAACTGTTCCCCAGCACACTTAATGGTTACCAGGTCTGCTCGCTAAACACAAAAGCTGCAAAGCTTACTCGAAGACCTGTTTACACATAGAATATTTTGTAATACGTTTGAATATGTTTAGTATCAATAATTAGGGTTTCTAGAAGGAATGTCAGGTGTCAGGGTAGGCCTATAAAAGGAAACTTTAGGGCACACCTATTACAACAACGAACACTGAGTGAATATTGTGATTTGACGGCTACCTTTATCTTGTACGGAAAAGCTGCCAAGAATACAAACATTCCACCTAGAAAACCTAACTGATTTTCATTGTATCCTTCATAATATAAATGAAAATCATTTGAGTTACTTTGTGTGTTTGTTACTTTCCTGTCCGTTGAGCAATATTAAGAGTATTATTGATTTTGCATTTAATATTATTTGGTTCTTCATTGAAGCAGTATGTCGTAACCTTCTTGTCGACACATTTGTGTGGGTTACGATAGTGAGTGATTGAGCAATTAAGTGAGTTATACCGGACCGAAAAGTGGTTTCAGAGCTGGTATTGTTGCATTTGTGAAGAACTATTGCTGAAAACTATTGATTTTTGAAGATGAAGAATGACATCAACTGACAATAGTTCCATTGATTTGTGACGCCAGCTACCCTATTTTTCATTTTTCTCATATCTACTGTTTCATTGAGGTTTAAAAGTGTTTCTTACTCTGTTTTACTCTGATTTCTTTTCTTGTGTGTCTAGATCTTGCTATTATCCACCCAGATTCATCAGATCTGAGGATTTACTTCACAGATCTGGTTGTTTTTCAAATATTTTCAAAAGTTTCTTCAAGTTTAAGTAATTTTTCATTTCTAAAACATTCAAAAATACCAAAAATATATGTTGAATTGTGGATGAGAAAGAGGTGTCTACTAACAAGATTCCCAAATTGTTAGGACAGGAAAACTACATCAAATGGAAAATCATGTTTGAAGCTGTTGTGTGCTACAATGATGTGGAGATGTGGAACTCCATCAAAAATGGACCCTATGTACCAGATGGCACAAACAACAACCAAACTGTTGAAAGACAAAGGAAGAAGAAAGATGACAGAGCTTTGTCTATGCTGAAACTAGGTCTATCTTTGGAAATACTGACTAGTGTGCTCATCACACTACTGCAAAGGCAATGTTTAATTTCATTATAGAAATGTTTGAAGGAAACACAGAGCTCAAGGATATCAAAAAGGATAAACTGAAGCAGCAGCTAGACGGATTCAAGTTCAGAGAAGGTGAAAGACTAAAATCTGTTTTAAACAGGTTTGTGGCCATTGTGAATGAGATCAGAACAATGGATCTTGGCATAACTGATTTTGATCTAAACAAAAAGCTTTTGTCATCCTTGTCTGGAGAATGGTACACTACTACCAAATTTATCAACAAGAAATCAAACTTTTCAGCCCTCAAGCTTGATGATGTGATCTGATTTCTGCAAGCTGTTGAACTTGAGATGATAGACAACAACATGATTAAGGAAGACAGGCCAAGCTTCCAAGTGGCAAATGCTCTTATTGCACCTATGGGAACTTGTCTACCAAAAACCAACAACAAGCCTCAATCATTGAAGAACCAAGTGAATATGGTGGTGAAACACCAAGGGTATTTGTTGCTGGTCAGTCAAGCAATCAAGGTGGACAGTCTAAATTCAATGTTCATGTCGGTCCCCTCGATTTCAGCTGGATCTTAATTAATCATTTCATAACTCACACAGATTGATGTGTCGACAAGAGAGTTAATGACGGGTTGCTACATTTAGAAAGATATCCGTTTGTTAAAGGCGGAATCAATAACAAACATACGGTTGCAATGAATAATCAAAGGTAGAAAGCACACTTATGATTCATTCAAAAGATTTCCATTTATAGAATATTAATCATACAAAAGGATAATCGATTTAGGGTTTTCTAGGAATCCTAAGACAGCCGTCACACAATATTCTCTCAATTAATGTGTCTGTCTTATCCGTATTGTGCTCCTCTTGGCGGCGTGCCCTAAACATTCTATTTATAGGCCTGCCAACCTAGGACAGCTGTCATTCCTTCTAGAAACCCTAAATACAGTCATACATATTCAAATTACATATTCAAAATAAACTAAGTGTAAAACAAGTCTTCCGGGTAGGCTTTGCATCAATCTTGTCTTTCCGAGTATGCTCGGCCATCCTTCATAACTTGGTAACATATAAGTGTGCTCGGGATTAGTTTCCGGGTAGACTTTACTTAAAGAGTATTTCACTAAGTAAAATACTCACCGAGTAGACTTCAGTCTTCTTGACTTTGCCAGACTTTGCCCGACAACTTCTTACGAGCAACCTTGTTCTTCAATGATCCATTTCAGCTCTTTGCTATAAAATAACTTATTAGCAAAGTGTACTCGGGAGTTACTGTTCCTTGCTTGAGCTGAACCTTGCTCGATATTACTTAGAGATATTCCTTTAGATTATCAAGCATACTTGGATCATACTTATTAATGAATACCTTGCCCGGTCTTCCAATCACTTGGCTTCTTGGACTTGGTTAACCAAACCCTACTCGGAAGAGTAAAATACTTGGTTCTGAAGAACAGACTTGCTTGATAAAGTGAACCTTTCCTGGATTTACATTAACTAGTGTACCTTACTCGGTAATGCACTAATTTGCAAACCCTGCTCGGATATCCACTTAAGAAGACTACTTGAAGTAAACCTTGCCCGGTAGGCAAAATATCGTACTCGGCCAAATAAAAGCTTGCTCGGAGGTCTAAGGTGTGCTCGGATCCATTACTTAGCAAATTCAGAGGAGGTTGAGAAGATTCCAATCTTCCATGTACTTCATTTAGGTCAAATCTTTGACTCAACAACCTCCCCTTAGGTCAATTTCTTGACCCAACAATCTCCCCTAGATTGGAACACCTCAGCTGACCCAAAACATTTCTATGGTTACTTACACTTAGCAAAAATACACATCAAATCAAAAATCAAAATTACATATTCAAATAACATAAGCAAATTACATAATCAGAAAGTTGTTCGAAGACATTACAAAACAAAGCCTATTCAAAGATTCTTTAGTTTATCTAGAGATGCTTGTTTAGGCATGGAAAATCTAACTTTTCCTGCTCTCTTAAGAATCTTAGCAGTTCTGATTGCTTAGCACTTGTAGGCCTTTGCCTTACATTATAATCTGAGAGATGCAGTGCTGCAATCACAGATAATTGCCATAGATTGAATTTTATGAAGTCATTCTTAGAGAAGATCTTCACAATCTCTCCATTTTCCATCATAACATTCAGATGTTCAGTCCTGGAGTCATAGAATACTCCACTTGGCATAACATTGTGGTTGACTGAATGGTTTTTGGCTTTTTCTGCAACCTCGACAAAGGGTTTATCCATCTTCAAGTGCATCTGCTTTGATTTTTCTTGAGTCGTTACAGACATCTTCCTTTTCTTTGTACTGTTTTGTTTTGAGAGCAAGGATGTTGTCTGTTTGCAGAATTTCTCTACTTTGGATTTCCCCTTCATTGTCATCCTTGATAGATCAACCATCTTTTTGGATATTCCTTTGTTCTTACCAACTAGAGACTGGGCAGCTCCCTTTTTCCTTTTCATTTTCTTGAAGTTGCTCAAAATCTCTTTTCTTTTCATGGCTTTTACATAATCAAAAGGAATTCCATTTTTAACCAAAAATTTTGGTTTACCACTATATTTACTCAAGAATTTTTTAGTTTCCACTTCTAGTTCCAAATCATCTTTCAATTTCAAACCTTTTAGTTCATTGTCTTGAGTATTATTTTCTTCACTTAAAGCCTTTGAAATCTTGTCAATGACAGTGTCTAGTTTCTCTTTTATCTCTTTCTCTGGTTCTTCTTGCTTAATTAGTTTGAGCAGAGAGACTACCACACCATTTGGAATTTTTTGATCATTCAAGCATTTTTCAATCAGTTCTTGAGGGACTTCTCTCTGATTATTCTTCACTTCATCTCTTAGCTTTCTCTCATCTTCAAACAGCTTCATCAAGTTTTCTTGTTCTTCAAAGTCTTTATCAGACATCATTTGACTCAGAAATTCTCTGTCATAAATTTCTGTCATTCTTTGCACATAGACTCTTTTGGCTTCTGATTAAGATTCATTCATTTCTGAGTCCATTGTATTCTCCTTTTGAGAATTTAAAGTCTGAATTTTATCATCCTCCAGAGCAATTTCTTTTCCTTTTAGTTTCTTGCTTTCCTAAAGTTCTTTCTTTTCATCTTTTGGAATGTTGTCAGTTTCATCATCTGAGCTGTTCTTTTCATAAACTGAGAGAAGCTTCAGCGAATTCTCCCCTTGATTCAGTGATTTCTCCCCCTGTTTTGGGGCAGCTGAGATCTTCTCAACCTCAGACATTAGGGTTTGAACTCGTTGCAATGCTTCCTTCAGTTCTTCAGAAAGATGATGTTTGTAGGAATTGGAATTACTTGGAGTTGGATCCATTGCTAATTTTCTGTTATATCAATGAACACACAATTATCAGTTAGATCTCAAAGTAAGTAATAAAAAAAATTAAAGTATAAATAATATTTCAATTCAAACCGTTGTCTTGAATGATATAGAAATCTGCACAAAACACAAATGTAAGTTACTCTTGAAATGTGAAGTTTCAATTTTGAATAGCATATGCAGGTCTTCTTTTAATGAGAGTTAAGAAAAATGTAAAGTACATATCTGAATTTTTTTCTGCTAAAATTGTAGATAAAGTTCTTTTGTTTCTGCCTTTTTATTTTACATGCCAGGTAAAGTGAGAAATTTGAAAAGTTTTTTGTCTTTTAGCTTATAAATTCCTTATCTATTTAAGGAATGATTACTTTGGAATATATTTCCAGAAGTGGTAAGGTGTGTAAAGATAAGGTAAAGTGTGTTTCTTTGAGAGTAAGGATTTGCAGTGGGAGGAGAGAGGAAATAATGTTGAAAAATTTACCTAACTCCCTCTTTATACTTTTTGAAAGTGGGTTTTAAATGCTCTTTGTCCTTTTGTGAATTATTAGCTGTCAACCAGTAACATTATCCACTTGATATATTAAACATTTAATTTCATTTAAGTTCATAAGACCTTACTCGAAAGATTAACATATCCAAAGTCTACTCGGTATACTTCCACTTACAAACCTTACCCGGTTAAAATTTGCTTGGAAAATTTTTATTTTGGATATACAAAGTTTGCCCGAATTCGTCTATTTATAAACCTTGCTCGATCAAGTATATTAATTTAAAGTTAAGACATAATGAAGAAAGCTTACCCGAAATACTAGATTTCTTGAGAAATTAATCACAAGGCAAATAATCAACTATAATCATTAAATAAACATCCTTACTAAGAATCAATTAAGATCCCCACATGGATTTCTTAATTTCAAATTAAAATTTATCTAGCATAAACCCTAATAAAAATCATAATCAATTTTATCATACTAACTAACATATTCAATCAAGCATACTTGAAAGACATAATGTGCCCGTGTAACACCCCGTAACCGCAGCGGAAACGTACACGGGATGCAACAGACACATCTGATATCAACAGCATTGCTTATAAAGAAAATACCACTACATTAATTTATAACATATTACATTGTTGCGAGTTTCATTACTGTCTAGGTGTTACACACATATTTTACCGATAAGACATTAATAAATTCATTACAAAACATAGAGCAGCAAGCTTCCAACAGGTAGCACAGATAGTTAAGCACACATCAATCAATCCAACTTGGGCATACCTAGAAAACATGTAAAGAAAACGGGTCAACTACGAATAGTTGGTGAGTTTCACTAATTTAAATAAACACTGACAAATCATTTTAATAATCATTTATTAACAATATAATCATGCTGGGAACTATGTTACTCCAGAACATTTCCATTAACTTCCTGGGAACTATGTTACCCCAGAACAATAATAACCCCTGGGAACTATGTTACCCCAGAACAATAAATACCCCTGGGAACTATGTTACCCCAGAACAATCACAACCTCTGGGAACTATGTTACCCCAGAACAATAATAACCCCTGGGAACTATGTTAACCCAGAACAATAATAACCCCTGGGAACTATGTTACCCCAGAACAATAATAACCCCTGGGAACTATGTTACCCCAGAACAATAATAACCCCTGGGAACTATGTTACCCCAGAATAATAACACATGATAAACATTTTATATATTCTGTGCATCAGACCATATATATATAAATGTACAAGTATTTCCATACGATCGGTATGTACTTAAATACTTTAAATAAGACATGTTTTCCGCCCCGGGAAAATATAATTAAAACAATTCATTAAAAGGGGCTCGTGAAAACTCACCTTTTTGTGAGTCGGTGAGTAATATAAGGAACAGCTACGAGCCTGGATCTGTAATATAATATCTAGTCGTTACTATATAATTCCCATAACTTAAATACGTATCAATCGGTACATCTGGGAACATTGTTAACCCAGTACTGTACTCGATTCGGGGACAATGTTAACCCCGTGACACTTCTAAGGACTCAGATTGTGACATTGCTTAGAGTTTGACAGTCAATTTAATTAAGGTGATGAAATTATAGCTCGGTTTGACACCCCGTTTGGCCGTGGGGCCCGTTTCCGTCATTTCGGTGCCGGAAACGGTAAAATCGGGTAAAATTACCCAAATCATCCGAATTATTTTCGGATGATTTATTTTTACTTAATTTACTTAGATTTACGAAATAGTCCATTTTTAAAGTTTTCGTGTACCAGTCAGCTCGCTTATGCGAACTTTGCCGGTTTACACGTTTTAAGCTTTAAAAACTTGTTTTTATGTTCTTTTTAGCACAAATAACTACCCGATTAGTCTCGGGTCTTGAAATTTTGCATAAAACTTATGTTGACAGAAAGAAAATTTTACAAAATTTTTCCAGATTTATTTTCTTATATTTACATTTATTTATCTATTTTTAAATCTTATTAAAACACTAAATATGTCAAAAATACCAAAACACTTTAGAAAAATCCCAAATTTTTCTGAGATGATCTCTGTCATCCTCATAACTTCCTGGAATTTTTCAAGATTTATTTTCTTATATTTACATTTATTTATCTATTTTTAAATCTTATTAAAACACTAAATATGTCAAAAATACCAAAACACTTTAGAAAAATCCCAAATTTTTCTGGGATGATCTCTGTCATCCTCATAACTTCCTGGAATTTTTCCAGAATTTAAAACTTATTTTTCAAGTCATTTTCACCCAAAACCGAGCTAGAAAGCCCTAGAGTTTGTTTCACCGAAAAGCCTACTTAGACTTTTCCAACTGAGCTCAAATTTTGTGGGTGACTTTTATATGTAATAAAAAGCTTATCTTAAATTTTCCAGAATTTTTCATCATGTTTAGCTATTTTTCACTATTTTTGGCCAAAACCGAGCATTAAATTCACCAAATATTCATCTTTTATCCAAAAATTACCAAAAATTCACAGATCTCATATTTTCATGTGTAGATCATCTCTGTGAATTTTCGTGACCCGACTCTAAGCACACGAAAATCTGTCCAAATCTCATATACACACGAAAACCGAACTATCTTGTGTTTTCTAGCTTTAGATCGCAAGGATCTCGGTTTCTAGCCTTTGCTAGCCGCTAGATACAACACCTACAAGCACAATAACACTATACCAAGCAAACTATACCAACAATCAAACCATTTCTTTCAAAGTGTCGGTTTTAAAGTAAAAACAAATGTTTTAACCGTAAAAATCCGTTCTCGACTCTTTTTACTCATTTCTTGGACCAAGATCCCTTGTATAACATGTATACATCTCTTGATCATGCAAGAGTCGGTTTCATCTCGGGTTTTCACCCATCTTTCATTTGTAAACTCATTTTAACAAGATTTTAACCGTAAAATTTTATTCTAAACACTTCTAACTCATTACTTGGATCAAGATCCTTTGTATAACTTGTATACATCCCTTGATCATACGAGAATCGGTTTTATCTCGGGTTTTCACCCGTCTTTCACATGGAAACCTCCTTTTCTCAATATTATAGAGTTATAAACAAGAATCAAGCATTAAAACATGTATATACCTTGAAAATTTTGATTAAAACTTGATGATCTTGGAAGAACACTTGAAGATTTGAGAGATTTGAGAGAGTTTTGGGAGTGAAATGTGGTAAAAAAAAGAAAATGAAATGAATAATATGGGATAGGGCCGATCGGCCTCCCTTAAGGGGTGGGGTGGGTCCCACACATCCATTCTAAGCCACATATTCGGATTACGCAATCCGGATAATGTTGTGGATAATCTGGCTCAGTTCGTTTCTCGTTTAAACTCGTAATTCGGCTTAAAACGAGCATAGAATGGTCGTTTTTCGGGTCAAAATAAAATTTACATAAAACCGACTTAAAAACTTTAAAAACTTAAACCATGACATTAAAACATCATATTATTAATAATTACGCATCTTTTTCGGCTTGATTGATCATCTCTTGCTTGGTTTGATGTTAAAGGTTTCGTTTATCGTACCGACGTACCAATAAATCGAAATCCTTTTTCTGTGCTATAATTCACTTATCCCGAAGCATTAATACTTCGTAAACATCACTAAATATTATATACTTCGTCTATGATGAAATTCCCGATTCGTTCGGGTTTCAATAACCGATCATTGATTAATTGTAATTCCAATACGATTCACTATATAATTGAGTATGATTCATACTGTGTACCATATATATTCGTATCATCGTGCTATAACTCATATAATCAATATTAAATAACACGTAAATAGTATATTCCGGCTAGGGTATACCTGGATTTGCCGGAATCGTTACATTCTCCCCCCGTTATAAAAATTTCGTCCTCGAAATTTTACGCGTCAACTACTTCCTTTTGAGGAAATAGGTGGGGGTATTTCTTCCGAAATTCGTCCTTTCGTTCCCAAGTAAATTCTGGGCCTCGTTGCGAATTCCATCTAACTTTGACCAACGAGATTTTATTGTGTCTAAGTTGCTTGATTTTACCGTCCACTATTTCGACGGGCTCCTCTACGAAGTTGAGCCTATCACTTATTTGCACACCCTCTAAGGGTAACACCGATGTCTCATCCGCCAGACATCTTTTCAAATTCGACACATGAAACACGTTATGAACTGCACTTAGTTCCTCAGGCAGTTCTAGTCGGTAAGCTACCGGACCGATCTTTGCAGTAATTATGAATGGTCCAATATATCTAGGGGCCAACTTCCCTTAAAGTCCAGTACGCAGGCACGAAGCAAATCCTCCAAAGTTTGAATGGTCCTCTCAGACTGGCCATCGGTCTGAGGGTGGTAAGCTGTGCTTAGGTCAATACGTGTTCCCAACGCTTCTTGGACAGCTTGCCAAAGTTTGGAGGTGAAATGGCTATCCCTATCGGAGATGATCGAGATGGGGATGCCATGACGAGACACTATTTCATTTATATAAATTTGCGCAAGTCTCTCAGTGTTATAATTATTCCTAATTGGAATGAAATGTGCTGATTTGGTTAATCGATCCACGATTACCCAAATTGCATCATGACCTCGGGGCGTCTTGGGGAGGTGTGTCACAAAATCCATTGTGATCTGCTCCCACTTCCATTCCGGAATTTCCGGTTGTTGCAACATTCCCGAAGGTTTCTGGTGCTCCGCCTTAACTCTCGCACACGTCGTACATTTGCCGACGTATGTGGCTATATCCTTTTTCATTCCTGGCCACCAGTAAAATTCTTTCACATCCTTGTACATTTTATCTGATCCCGGATGTATGGAATATTTCGATTTATGTGCTTCATCCATGATCAAATCACGAAGGTCATGGAGGGTCGGGATCCAAATCCGATTTTTGAAATAGAGAATTTCGTCCACACGCTGTTCGAAATTCTTCTCATTCCCGTAAAGTCCTTCTTTATCCAATTGGCCCTCTTTCAACGCCTCGCGTTGAGCGACTCGAATCAAATCCGAAAGGCTCGACTGGACTATCATCCCCAACGCTCGCACGCGTAGTGGCTTGACTAGATCCTTTCTACTCAAGGCATCGGCCACAACGTTAGCCTTGCCAGGGTGATATCGTATGTCACAGTCATAGTCACTCAGCAACTCGACCCATCTTCGTTGCCTCATATTCAGTTCTTTCTGATCGAATATATGTTGCAAACTTTTATGATCAGTGAATATGGTGCACTTTGTACCGTAGAGATAGTGTCTCCAGATTTTAAGTGCAAAGATGACTGCTCCCAGTTCCAAGTCATGAGTAGTGTAGTTTTTCTCATGAACTTTTAACTGTCGAGACGCATAGGCTATGACCTTTTTATTTTGCATTAACACGCATCCTAACCCTTTACGGGATGCGTCACAATATACAACAAATCCATCGTCTCCGTCGGGAAGACTTAAGATTGGCGCTTGGCACAATCTTTGTTTTAGCGTTTGAAACGCCGTTTCCTGCTCTTCACCCCATTCATATTTCCGATCCTTTTGAGTCAGGAGGGTTAAAGGTTGGGCGATGCTGGAAAAGTTCTCTATAAATCGACGATAGTATCCAGCTAAGCCTAAGAATTGGCGGATTTCCTTCGGAGATTTAGGCGCTTGCCAATTCTTAATAGCTTCAACCTTACTCGGATCAACGTGTATTCCTTGGTGGTTTATAACGTGACCGAGGAATTGCACCTCTTGTAACCAGAAGTTACACTTGGAGAATTTTGCATACAACTTCTCCTGATCCAAAAGCTCCAAAACTAACCTCAAATGTCGCTCATGCTCTTCTTTACTTTTTGAATATATCAAAATATCGTCAATAAATACAATGACGAATTTGTCGAGATAGGGTTTACAGACTCGGTTCATGAGATCCATGAACACCGCTGGCGCATTTGTTAGCCCAAAAGGCATAACTAGAAATTCGTAGTGGCTGTAGCGAGTCCGAAACGCGGTTTTTGGGATATCCTCCTCCTGAATTTTAACTTGGTGGTATCCCGATCTAAGATCAATCTTTGAGAAATAGCTCGCACCTTGTAGTTGGTCGAACAAATCATCGATCCGGGGAAGAGGATACCTATTTTTGATGGTTAACTTATTCAATTCCCTGTAGTCAATGCACATTCGAAGGCTTCCGTCCTTCTTTTTCACAAATAGTACAGGTGCACCCCACGGGGAATAGCTGGGACGAATAAATCCCTTATCCAACAATTCCTGCAACTGGTTGGATAGTTCTTGCATCTCGGACGGTGCAAGTCTGTAAGGGGCCTTAGCAACAGGGCCAGCCTGAGATAACAGATCGATTCTGAATTCGACCTGTCGGGTTGGTGGCAATCCAGGCAGTTCCTCTGGAAAAACTTGTGGAAATTTGCGTACCACGGGAATAAAGTCCACCCGTTTTTCCTCAGAATCAGCGGCCGTCAGGCTCGCTAGATACGCCACACATCCCTGACGTATATATTTCAACACCTTGAGGTGGGATATAAACGGTATCATGGTGCCGGATTTTTCTCCCTGCACTAATACCTCCTCGTCATCCTACACCCGGATCTTGACGGTTTTCTTTTCACAGTTTATTTCTATCCTATTACGTGCCAACCAATCCATTCCCACTATCACGTCAAAACTACCCAATTCTACCGGTAACAAGTCAATCAGGAAGGATTGTTCGCTTAGAATAAAAGGGCAATTCCGAACAATCCGATTAACTATCATGGTTTTACCGTTAGCGACCTCTACTGTGTAGGGTTCTATGGTTTCACCAATAGGAAGGTTTGCTATCGAAAGGAATCTAACGGAGACAAAACTTCTATCGGCGCCTGTATCAAATAATACAGAAGCGTAATGATCAGAGACGAGGAAGGTACCTGTCACTACGCTGGGGTCCTGGCGCGCCTCGTTCGCTCCCATCACGAATGCTCGGCCTCGCGCCGGATTGGACGACGATGGCTGACCCGCGGGTTGTCTCCCGTTTCCTCCCTGATTCAGTTTCGGGCAGTTCCTTTTGAAGTGATCTGTGCTGCCGCATTCGTAGCAAGCACGGCTAGTGGTCACCATCTGGTTTCCTTGCGGGTTCTGCAGTCGGGCTGGTTGAGTTCTAAATGGTTGCGCCCGAATAGGTTGTGGTTGTCGGTTCAGGTTGTTCAGATTTGTCTTACAATTTGGTGCGTAGTGTCCAACCCTGCCACACCGGTGGCACACCACCTCCTTGCACACGCCACTATGGTGGTAACCACATTTCCCGCACCTAGGAAGCGTTCCCTTCTGCGGTTCTTGCCTTCCGCCCGAACTAGTCATGGCATAGCTCTGGGCAGCGGGCCTAGCTCGTTTGCTCTGTTGCTTTTCTTGGACTCTATGATCATGCGCACCCCGTTTTCCCCCAGCGGATTCTCCTGTCACCTTTAGTGATCCGCTCCGCAAAAAATCATACGTGACTATGCCAGCCTGTGTCACTGCACTTTCATACGTCCGGTGTCCCCCCGCGTTGACTATACTCCTCACTACTGGAGTAAGTCCCCAAATATAACGTTCCACCCTCTTCGTCTCCGGGGTGACCAACCACGGTACTAATCGCGACAGTTCATTGAACCGATTGGTATAACCCAAGTGGTCCGCCCCCTTCATCTCCAGATTCCACAACTCATTTTCCAGTTTCTGCAATTCATTCTTTGGACAGAAATGTTCCAACACAAGAGCCTTAAGCTCCGTCCAGGTCATGTGGTTTGTCGCCACCTGACCTCGAGTCTGTACTATGGTGTTCCACCATGTCAAGGCATGGTCGGTGAATGTACAGGTGGCGTACTTAACGATACAGTCCTCGGGACAGTTGCTAATATTCACCACTGATTCGATTTTCTCTATCCATTTAACTAACCCATTCGGTCCTTCCGACCCGCTAAACTCTAATGGCTTGCACAACATGAAATCCTTGATCGAACAACCCCTGGATGCACGAATTGGTTCCGTACGGTTTGTCTCTACCGTAGGTATAGGGCCATTGCTGTCAGTAACGACCACCCTAGGCGGTGCGTCATTACTCGGAATAGTGTTATCATTCCTTGGAGGATTAGCATTTTGTTCCCCGTCATTATTTATGGGCGTTTGATTGCTCGGAGGGGTTGGATTGGTCGAGTTATTAATACTGGCGGCGATGCGCGATACTATATCCGGTATCGCCGCCTCCAACTGTTGAGCAATCAAACGGCTCACATCTACTTCCGATATTTTCGTTGATCGTTTCGGTGCCATTCTACACAACATCAAGAAATACATATAATCAATACCATTTCAAATTATAAAACACAATACATATTTCATTCATTAGTAAACATGGATACATATTACACCCACATCAGTTTACATACTTTCCAGTCAACATTACATAACTAAGTTTTATTACAAGGGCCCTATGTCGGTATCATCTCGACATAACCCGTAAAAGGGTCAGTGCTTGAATGATACCCAAAAGTATCGATAATGATATGCCCTACAAGAGACCCCCTATGGGCCAGTGGTTGTACTATAACTAAACAAGATTCACTCCGTGTTAGTATCACCACTAACTACTTACACGGAGTATCATAAAGCGGTTCAAGATTCTATCATCTAACACATCTACACATGGTGGTAAACCAACCCCACCAACACCGCCACCATAACCCGCATTCGGGTTTCCATCTGGCCGATCAACCAGTGGGAGTATGAGCACTCCCTTTTTAACTGGTTAATAGCATACTGGTGGTCCAGTATGTTGTCCCCTAGGTACGCCCGCCTCTGTACCCCCACGACCAGGGCGGCAGAGTGCTCGTTCACCTGTTCGGTGAGAACACGTAGCCAGGCCGCCAAGTCCCGCTCCTGCCTTGGAAGACCCCACACAGGTAGGGTCGCAGGCTCGGGTTGGGGGCGGGAAGACTCGCCCCGGTGGTATGTGGATCTGGGTGGGGTAACGGTGGGCGGAACATACGGGGCACTGATCCGCGCCGTGAGGCGGGGACCGTGTCTGGGGGGAATCGGAGCGGTCTGTGGTGCGGGCGGGGTAGGAGACCTGGTAACCCTAGCAGGGGAGGGTAAACTAGCACTCCTAGCTGGGGTGGTCTGTCTAGAAGTACTATGACTAGCCTCCGAAGGCTCGGAGCTGGGTGCTACACTTGGGCTTCCAGAGGCCCCGGAACTGACCTCTTCCGGGTCCTCTTCCGTCGACACACTAGGTGTTCTTGCCATTTTTACCTGCACACAAGTTAACAAACATATAGTCCCTTTTTATAGTGTAATTCAAAATCAAATTAACATGCACTTACTTATACAATTTTACCACATAATAATATTATCATATACTTACACATATGTTGCCAATTTTACCTATTTAAATTCCCCGTGACTTCCCCTGAATTCCCTCGTGCAGACAAGTCTGTTATTATGTTCCGGACCATAATAACCCACTTGTCCATCCAAGTTCATCCCGATCTCGTCACAATATATTATTAGTTGATATTCAGATCCTATAATACTTGAGCTACTGGTTATATTTTAGGTATCTTTTTCAGACATCCTAATTCTTTATAACCAATGGCTCTGATACCAAGTTCTGTAACACCCCGTAACCGCAGCGGAAACGTACACGGGATGCAACAGACACATCTGATATCAACAGCATTGCTTATAAAGAAAATACCACTACATTAATTTATAACATATTACATTGTTGCGAGTTTCATTACTGTCTAGGTGTTACACACATATTTTACCGATAAGACATTAATAAATTCATTACAAAACATAGAGCAGCAAGCTTCCAACAGGTAGCACAGATAGTTAAGCACACATCAATCAATCCAACTTGGGCATACCTAGAAAACATGTAAAGAAAACGGGTCAACTACGAATAGTTGGTGAGTTTCACTAATTTAAATAAACACTGACAAATCATTTTAATAATCATTTATTAACAATATAATCGTGCTGGGAACTATGTTACTCCAGAACATTTCCATTAACTTCCTGGGAACTATGTTACCCCAGAACAATAATAACCCCTGGGAACTATGTTACCCCAGAACAATAAATACCCCTGGGAACTATGTTACCCCAGAACAATCACAACCTCTGGGAACTATGTTACCCCAGAACAATAATAACCCCTGGGAACTATGTTACCCCAGAACAATAATAACCCCTGGGAACTATGTTACCCCAGAACAATAATAACCCCTGGGAACTATGTTACCCCAGAACAATAATAACCCCTGGGAACTATGTTACCCCAGAATAATAACACATGATAAACATTTTATATATTCTGTGCATCAGACCATATATATATAAATGTACAAGTATTTCCATACGATCGGTATGTACTTAAATACTTTAAATAAGACATGTTTTCCGCCCCGGGAAAATATAATTAAAACAATTCATTAAAAGGGGCTCGTGAAAACTCACATTTTTGTGAGTCGGTGAGTAATATAAGGAACAGCTACGTGCCTGGATCTGTAATATAATATCTAGTCGTTACTATATAATTCCCATAACTTAAATACGTATCAATCGGTACATCTGGGAACATTGTTAACCCAGTACTGTACTCGATTCGGGGACAATGTTAACCCCGTGACACTTCTAAGGACTCAGATTGTGACATTGCTTAGAGTTTGACAGTCAATTTAATTAAGGTGATGAAATTATAGCTCGGTTTGACACCCCGTTTGGCCGTGGGGCCCGTTTCCGTCATTTCGGTGCCGGAAACGGTAAAATCGGGTAAAATTACCCAAATCATCCGAATTATTTTCGGATGATTTATTTTTACTTAATTTACTTAGATTTACGAAATAGTCCATTTTTAAAGTTTTCGTGTACCAGTCAGCTCGCTTATGCGAACTTTGCCGGTTTACACGTTTTAAGCTTTAAAAACTTGTTTTTATGTTCTTTTTAGCACAAATAACTACCCGATTAGTCTCGGGTCTTGAAATTTTGCATAAAACTTATTTTGACAGAAAGAAAATTTTACAAAATTTTTCCAGATTTATTTTCTTATATTTACATTTATTTATCTATTTTTAAATCTTATTAAAACACTAAATATGTCAAAAATACCAAAACACTTTAGAAAAATCCCAAATTTTTCTGAGATGATCTCTGTCATCCTCATAAATTCCTGGAATTTTTCAAGATTTATTTTCTTATATTTACATTTATTTATCTATTTTTAAATCTTATTAAAACACTAAATATGTCAAAAATACCAAAACACTTTAGAAAAATCCCAAATTTTTCTGGGATGATCTCTGTCATCCTCATAACTTCCTGGAATTTTTCCAGAATTTAAAACTTATTTTTCAAGTCATTTTCACCCAAAACCGAGCTAGAAAGCCCTAGAGTTTGTTTCACCGAAAAGCCTACTTAGACTTTTCCAACTGAGCTCAAATTTTGTGGGTGACTTTTATATGTTATAAAAAGCTTATCTTAAATTTTCCAGAATTTTTCATCATGTTTAGCTATTTTTCACTATTTTTGGCCAAAACCGAGCATTAAATTCACCAAATATTCATCTTTTACCCAAAAATTACCAAAAATTCACAGATCTCATATTTTCATGTGTAGATCATCTCTGTGAATTTTCGTGACCCGACTCTAAGCACACGAAAATCTGTCCAAATCTCATATACACACGAAAACCGAACTATCTTGTGTTTTCTAGCTTTAGATCGCAAGGATCTCGGTTTCTAGCCTTTGCTAGCCGCTAGATACAACACCTACAAGCACAATAACACTATACCAAGCAAACTATACCAACAATCAAACCATTTCTTTCAAAGTGTCGGTTTTAAAGTAAAAACAAAGGTTTTAACCGTAAAAATCCGTTCTCGACTCTTTTTACTCATTTCTTGGACCAAGATCCCTTGTATAACATGTATACATCTCTTGATCATGCAAGAGTCGGTTTCATCTCGGGTTTTCACCCATCTTTCATTTGTAAACTCATTTTAACAAGATTTTAACCGTAAAATTTTATTCTAAACACTTCTAACTCATTACTTGGATCAAGATCCTTTGTATAACTTGTATACATCCCTTGATCATACGAGAATCGGTTTTATCTCGGGTTTTCACCCGTCTTTCACATGGAAACCTCCTTTTCTCAATATTATAGAGTTATAAACAAGAATCAAGCATTAAAACATGTATATACCTTGAAAATTTTGATTAAAACTTGATGATCTTGGAAGAACACTTGAAGATTTGAGAGATTTGAGAGAGTTTTGGGAGTGAAATGTGGTAAAAAAAAGAAAATGAAATGAATAATATGGGATAGGGCCGATCGGCCTCCCTTAAGGGGTGGGGTGGGTCCCACACATCCATTCTAAGCCACATATTCGGATTACGCAATCCGGATAATGTTGTGGATAATCTGGCTCAGTTCGTTTCTCGTTTAAACTCGTAATTCGGCTCAAAACGAGCATAGAATGGTCGTTTTTCGGGTCAAAATAAAATTTACATAAAACCGACTTAAAAACTTTAAAAACTTAAACCATGACATTAAAACATCATATTATTAATAATTACGCATCTTTTTCGGCTTGATTGATCATCTCTTGCTTGGTTTGATGTTAAAGGTTTCGTTTATCGTACCGACGTACCAATAAATCGAAATCCTTTTTCTGTGCTATAATTCACTTATCCCGAAGCATTAATACTTCGTAAACATCACTAAATATTATATACTTCGTCTATGATGAAATTCCCGATTCGTTCGGGTTTCAATAACCGATCATTGATTAATTGTAATTCCAATACGATTCACTATATAATTGAGTATGATTCATACTGTGTACCATATATATTCGTATCATCGTGCTATAACTCATATAATCAATATTAAATAACACGTAAATAGTATATTCCGGCTAGGGTATACCTGGATTTGCCGGAATCGTTACAGCCCGAGCAACCATTCAAGAGAATAGTGTGCCCGAACACCTTTCTAATGCATAGTATACCCGAATAACCTTCATATACTACAAAGTGTGCCCGGAAAGGATTTCCAGCAGACAGTGTACTCGGAAAGTTAAGTTTTGAAATTACCAAGTATATTGAGGGAACAATAGTGTACCCGGAATATAAAGTGTGCCCGGAAATCAAAGTTTGCCCGCAAACACTTGTAATTTCAAAGAAACATACACACACATATCACAGAGCATGCTTGGAATGAAATTAAAACACATAGACATTTAAGTGTGTTGGTGCACATTGTGTGGCCGTCGCTTGGCTAATAGTTTAGAATGTTTATGTTGTATGCTGTACACCTAGGTAGTGGTTCACGCTGAAAGTGATCCATTTGAAAGAGCATTTTCAAATGGATACTCATTCGATCGAATGAGTTTCTGATTCGATCGAATGAGTCTGCCATTCGATCGAATAGGACTCATTCGATCGAATGAGTCCTGACCGAATGGCAGCGGGTATAAATACCAGCTTTCAGGCGTGAACAAGAGAGGTTTTTAGGGGTTCCCGGACGCCGACAGGCTGCCGGATGAGGGGGGAGGCCATGCTCGACCTCCCCCTGCCATAGATCGTGATTTCAGTGTTTAACAAGCATGTAATCTTTCGTTTTTATCAATGAAATCATTTGTTTCGTGTTTGTTTATATCCGTCTTTGGTTATCAAACCTTCCGTCTCGAACCGGCTCGGATCGTCTCGGTCCCGACTGAACCAACAATTGGTATCAGAGCCACGGTTACCGCTAGAAGGGTCTAACAACCGATCTAGCAAGCCGAGCTCTTGATTTTATGCGTTCTGGACGTTAAACTGTTGGTGTGTTCTTCGTGTTCTTCGCGTTTTCTGGGCTGGCGTTGAAGGAGTCGAATCAGTCTTCCCCATTCGATCGAATAGGCCAATTCGATTGACTGATTCGATCGAATCGGTCTTCCCGCTCAAAACTGTCACTTTCAAACGCCAGTGTTCCCGCCCAGACAGCCTGTTCATTCGATCGAACCAGATGTCTTCATTCGACCGAATCAGGGTCACTTTCGATCGAACCAGGCTGATCGAACCAGTTCTTCATCCGATCGAATCTGTGGTTCATTCGACCGAACCAGTTCTCATTCGATCGAACGTGTTCCAGACCAAAAAAAAAAAAAAAAAAAAAAGAGTCTGGAACGCCCGCTTACACGAAAATTTGCCCAAGCCATTTTTATCAGTCGGGAAGCCTTCTGAAAAAGTTTGGCAAAAATAAAATTTTTCGACAAAATTTCCGGGTCAGTGATGAAGATTTTTCTGGACATCCTCTACAAGTTGATCACAATCCAGAAAAAGTTTGGTGACAGTGAAATTTTCACTGATATTTGCCGGCAAAGTCAGAGCGTTTAAATGTTTAATGGTTAAAGCGGCAAATTGGGGCAATGAACAAAGCACAATCACCTGAAGGAATTATCGTTTACAAGTTTAATGGATAACCCCTTGTTCATTGAGCTTCTACAGTGGTGATTGTTATAAGAACACAGAAGAACAGAGAAAAGTGATTACTGATGAGTTATTGTGGGGTAGTCAGGAGCATCTGACTATTTATGGGCCAATCAGCGTCAAATATTTATTTTCCGCATTCTGAAGATTCTGCTTTGTGGAGAGAATCTGAGTTTGAGTTATTGTGGGGTAGTCAGGAGCATCTGACTATTTATGGGCCAATCAACGTCAAATATTTATTTTCCGCATTCTGAAGATTCTGCTTTGTGGAGAGAATCTGAGTTTGAGTTATTGTGGGGTAGTCAGGAGCATCTGACTATTTATGGGCCAATCAGCGTCAAATATTTATTTTCCGCATTCTGAAGATTCTGCTTTGTGGAGAGAACTTGAGTTTGAGTTATTGTGGGGTAGTCAGGAGCATCTGACTATTTATGGGCCAATCAGCGTCAAATATTTATTTTCCGCATGTGAGAATTCCGCTTTGTGGAGGGAATCAGTCTGTGATTATCTGGTGATACCTAAGGGTCTGCTTGGAGTGTATTGCTTACGTTAATCTTTTTGATTGAGAGTACCAATTTCTCAATTGAAATTCTCTAGTCTACGTGAAGGGTTCTGCATAGTCACTCAGGTTAGAAGTTTAAAGGGTTTGGTACAACGCTTTCTACTGAAGATTTGATCGGCCTCCCGCGGATGAAGTATCCGGTCAAGCTGACCACCAGGATATGGACGCCAGCGGGCTGCTGTGCCTTACTGGGTTGACTTCACGAAGGCATTTCAAGTCCGATCAGAGCAAAGGATTTACTTGGTGGAGGTGGCTCCTTAGAGTATTGATGCCGAGATCAAAATGCAATACTTAGCCGGTCCAAGAAGACAGTTTTTAGAAGTTATTTTATCAGATTTTACAGAATGGTGGGAATATTGGTTCGCAATCACGGAGTTAATGATGTGTCTTTGTCTCCGATGATGAATCTGCATACAAACTAATCTGTTTAGGGGGAGTAGCTGTGGATTGGAAGCCTCTGTCCTTTGCCCAATACATGTTGGTGAAGTAACCGTGTGGGTGAAGATTCGCCGATAGTAAGTCGCGCAGCGGAAGCGTGCATGTATTGTCAAGTTTATACATTGGGATACAGTTACTGTTGAGGGGGAATTTCTACAGTTGGTTGTTTTAAACAGATTATTTTGTCTGAAGATGTCAGCAATGGAGAACACTTTGCATCATTAACCGAGAGTTCAGTCTAAGGGGGAATCTTGCTGCAATGATGGTATTCTTCAATGTGATTATCAAGATAAAGCAGAAGATTTGACTGAAGATTGCAAGAGGTGTCTACAGCAATTCGCAAGCAACGTCCAAGGGGGAATATGTTGGTGCACATTGTGTGGCCGTCGCTTGGCGAATAGTTTAGAATGTTTATGTTGTATGATGTACACCTAGGTAGTGGTTCACGCTGAAAGTGATCCATTTGAAAGAGCATTTTCAAATGGATACTCATTCGATCGAATGAGTTTCTAATTCGATCGAATGAGTCTGCCATTCGATCGAATAGGACTCATTCGATCGAATGAGTCCTGACCGAATGGCAGCGGGTATAAATACCAGCTTTCAGGCGTGAACAAGAGAGGTTTTTAGGGGTTCCCGGACGCCGACAGGCTGCCGGATGAGTGGGGAGGCCATGCTCGACCTCCCCCTGCCATAGATCGTGATTTCAGTGTTTAACAAGTATGTAATCTTTCGTTTTTATCAATGAAATCGTTTGTTTCGTGTTTGTTTCTATCCGTCTTTGGTTATCAAACCTTCCGTCTCGAACCGGCTCGGATCGTCTCGGTCCCGACTGAACCAACAAAGTGTGCTATATTCTAAAATTTCATAGAGCTTGCCTGAAAATCCTATGTTAGCACTAAGTTTTCTAGGATAAACACATTCAATCATCAGGTATGCCCTTACCCGAGGGATTTCAACATGCCAAACCATACCCGAAAAATGACAAACATAAATAGTAATATCTAAGCATGCCCGGAAAGATTAACAAACCTTTCCTAACGACATATTCACACAAATCACAAAGCTTACTTGATGTACTTGACTAAGTTCATAAAGTTCGCTTGAAATCACAATTAGCATATAACATGCATAGCTTGCTCGAAATAAGAATTTCTTGCTAAAAGCTAGCTATAACAACACATAATCATCTCAAGACTTCAAGCTTACTCGGGAAATGAGTACAACAATGTACTCTACCCGGAAAGTGTAAACACTTCAAAGCATGCCCGAAAATCATAAAGTTAGTCAAAAATGACTAAACTTACTCGGAAAGGTTGAAAATTATCAAACCTTACCCGAAACAACATATTCACATATAATCAACTGTTTTGTACTCGGAAAGGTTGTATTTCATTAAACCTTACCCGAAACAACATATTCACACATAATCAACTGTTTTGTACTCGGAAAGGTTGTAGTTCATTAAACCTTACCCGAAACAACATATTCACACATAATCAACTGTTTTGTACTCGGAAAGGTTGTAGTTCATTAAATCTTACCCGAAAATGCATATTCAAACACTTTGTGCCCGGTAAGGTTATAAGGCATCAAACCTTACCCGAACTTACATATTCAACTTATTTTAGGCAAAATGCAACACTTTTTGACTTAAACCACTTTGTCAAAATATATTTTTCTTTTCAGATCATAGTTTAAGAGCAAATGGTCCATTTAGAAATCAAATTTCAGTAATATTTCTCTTCAAAACAGTTTCTTCCATTTACTGAAAAGATCTCAAGAATGGGATCACATTAACTAAGTAGCTATCTCAATACTTCACTCTCAGCATTATTATTACAAAATAGATAGGTTAACAGCAGTTATAAACTTAGCATGAATTTCATCTCTTTGGTGATATGATTTAGGTTCATTTAAAGCATAATGCATTAATGGTCAACACTGTGCTATGATGCCTCATATCTCTTCTCAAAGCTTATTTGGCTTTCCCCAGATCACCCCAATTTGACTCCAACCTCCTGTATTTGGTCAAAAATAGTTTTTGTATGACAGAACTTATTGTATTTTTTGTATTTTTAGATTCAAACATATATATAGGTTGAACGTTGGACTTACAGTTAGCAACCTGCCTTTCATTCAAGATGAGACCGAATTTTCCAACATCTTTGTGGTTCTTGTTGTGAACCTCTTGTTTGATAAAATATTTAAAACACTCATCAACTTTGGTTGATTTATTCATTCTTCCCCTTGTTTTTGATATTTTCTCAAATTTTCTTAAAGCATGTTCTTTGTCATATTTAAAGATGTTTCATTTTTGGTTGACCAAATAACAACAGGATTGTGTATGACTGGGTAATCACTTTTCTGCCATATCATTCGGAGAGATTTATCTTGAGACATGCAAAGATAACTATGCATCTCCACATAAAGATTAGCATATTCATTATGTTTATATCACCTTAGATTTTACATCATCATGGGAAAGCAACTATACATGTTAATGACTATACTAAGGTCTTTTTAGCCTATTAATTCCATATGATCAGCTAAGTAGTCAATGTACTATCATTTCCCATTAATCATAGTTTAATATTCAATCACCCCAATATCTCTTCATTGTCAGGTTAATGGCTATCCTGTTTGACCAAAAGTGGTCAACAGGACCAAACATACATGTGAATATATGTCCTTTCAAAGTCAGAGCTATTGACATAGTTTTAAGTGAAGGAATAAGAAACAAGTCATAATTTCCCCAAATGCATTCAGTTTTTAGGTCAATGGCTATCCTTTGAATCTTTAGAGATTTAAGGACCAAACATACACAAGTGCATGTCCTTCCAACTGGGCAAATGACATAGTTTTCAGCAAGAACAACTATTTGAGACCTTTTAAAAAAATCATTCTTTTAAGCTTCTTAAAAACTTGAACTGAATAATCTTATCATATCTTTACACCATTAATCAACTTGCTCATGTTTTGACCAGAATAAAGCATTTATGCAAAATTCATTATAAAATTCATTGAATCACTTAATTTTGACATAAAAACACATTTTGACATAAACTCTTGCATCACATAATCAAATCTTAATCATTCTTAATATCATCAAGAAAATAGACTGTACTAACATTCAGTGTCTATCCTATCTTAACAACATCAGAAGATCATATAAAGAACATATTCAAGTAACCATAAACATGTGATTACTCATGACATCAGATAAGCATTCAATTTCACCCAAACAGATCAAACTACTTATCATAACATCAGATCAGTTAACTTGATAGTCAAGAATTATCATCAATTTCAAACAAATTGCACAGATATTTACTTAAGCACCTATCAGTTAATTTCAAACATATTCAATCAACATTCAGTCGAAACATATTCAAAACATATTCAATCAACATTCAGTTGAAACATATTCAATCAACATTCAGTTGAAACATATTCAAAACATATTCAATCAACATTCAGTTGAAACATATTCGAAACATATTCAATCAACATTCAGTTGAAACATATTCAAAACATATTCAATCAACATCCAATATGTGTAGTCTCTAATAAATAATCAGTTATCACAGAGAGACACACAACCAGGCACACATCCTTAATCAGATTTCATCAGAGTTGATCATTCCCAGGGCTTTCAGAAGAAAGTTAAACCTGGTTCTATCAAGTGGTTTGGTGAATAGGCAGCCAAATTGTCACTTGTATCAACCCTTTGCATTTCAATCAAACCTTTTTCACTGCAGTCTCTGATGAAATGATGTCTGATTTCAATGTGCTTAGTTTTGGACTGTTGAACAGGATTTTTAACAGTAAAATATGCAGTATTATTGTCAATAAGAATAGGGGTTTTCAAGAAATTCAAACCATAGTCCAGCATCTGATTTTGAATCCATTGAACTTGTGCACAGCAGGCAGATGCAGCAACATATTCAGCTTCTGCAGTAGAAATTAAAACTGTAGTCTGCTTTTTACATTGCCATGACACTAGCCTTTCACCCAAAAATTGACATCCACCTGAGGTTGACTTTCTGCTCATGTTGCAGCCATCATAGTCACTGTCTGTATATGCAATCAGATCAAAAGCTTGGTTCTTTGGATACCAAATCCCTAAGTCTGGTCTTCCCTTCAAATATCTGAATATTCTTTTAACAGCATTCATGTGGGAGACTTTTGGACTTGATTGGAATCTTGCACACACACATACAGCAAATATGATATCTGGTCTTGTTGCAGTCAGATACATCAGAGATCCAATTTTGGCTCTATATTCATGTTCTTCTATAGGCTCCCCCTTTTCATCTGCAATCATCTTTTCTTTGGTGTCCATTGGAGTTGAAGCAGTCTTGTACTCATGACAGTTGAACTTGTTCAAGATGTCCTGCACATATTTGCTTTGATGAATAAAAATCCCCTCAGCTTTCTGTTGAACTTGCAATCCTAGAAAGAAGTTCATTTCTCCCATAGAACTCATGCTGTATTTGGACTTCATTACCCCTTCAAACTCCATACACATTTGTTCATTTGTAGAACCAAAGATGAAGTCATCCACATACACTTGTACTAGAAGCAAGTCTAATCCCTTTCTTTTGTAGAAGAGTGTCTTGTCAATGGCTCCTCTTTTGAAACCATTTTCAAGAAGATGAGTTGACAGCTCATCATACCATGCTCTATGAGCCTGATGCAATCCATAAAGGGCTTTGTTTAACTTATACACCCTGTTTGGATACATTGGATCCTCAAAACCTGGAGGTTGAGAAACATACACCTCTCCATCAATCTTTCCATTTAGAAATGCAGACTTAACATCAAGCTGGAACACTTTAATGTTCTTTGAAGCAGCATATGTAAGAAAAATCCTGATAGCTTCAAGTCTTGCAACTGGTGCAAAGACTTCCTCAAAGTCTATTCCTTCTTCTTGAAGACATCCCAATGCTACAAGTATAGCTTTATTCTTAATCACTAAACCCCTTTCATCCCTTTTGTTTCTAAAAACCCATTTGGTTCCAATTGCATATCTGTCAAATGGCTTATCAACAAGATCCCACACATGCAGATCTCTAATTTGTGCCAATTCCTCTTGCATTGCTTCCACCCAACTATTATCTTTTAATGCTTGTGCTATGTTCTTTGGTTCTATTTGGGATAGAAAACAAGAGTAAAGACAAATGTTTGCAATTTCAGAATGACTTCTTGTAACTCTTTCATGCAAATCACCAATGATGTTTTCAGAAGGATGATTCTTTTCCACATAAGGAGTTTGAACAATCATATCTGTAGACACAGTTGTGTCAAGATTTGACTCATTGAGTTCTGGTTCTTCAATGATCAAATCAGTCTCTGCATCATGAAATTCTGGTGCTTCATCATTATGTTGTCTTGAAGTAGATGCACCATTGTTTCCAATATTTAATCTTTGAAATAGATCTTGAAATCTTGTTGTAGATGCAGCTTCTTCTTCACTTGCTTGGTTGCTTGTGTAACCCTCATTCTGAACATGATCATTTTGTGCAAATTGATTGTCTTGATTATTCTCAGTATGATTATGTTCAACATTGTGATTGTTTTCTTGATTAGGTTAACCAATATCACATGAGGAGTTCTTCACAAAAGTATATTCCTTTTCCTTTTCAGCAACCTTCTTCCATAATTCTTCCAAGTCCAATGACTTCTTCTTTTTCTCTTTAATTTCACTGGTCTTGTGGAAAGATTTATCAAAGTCTTCAGGATAAATCTTGAAAGACCTTATTAACTTCTCATGATCAAACAGCCATGCTGCACCTTCAACTGTATTGAATTGATTCTCATTAAAAATGATGTCAGAAGATTCTATAACACTAAAGTGATCTTTTACATAGACTCTGTAGGCTTTAAGTGTGTAGAATATCCAACAAAGAAACAATCCAGGGACTTTGTTTGAAATTTGTTCAAATAGTCTCTTGTGTTCAGTAGGAAACATTTGCATCCAAAGGGCTTGAAAAACTTAATGTAAGGCTTTCTGTTGTGAAATATTTCATATGGAGTTTTGTTAAGCCTTTTGTTGACAAGTACCCTGTTCTGAATATAGCAGGCTGTATTTATAGCTTCAGCCCAAAAAGTGACAGGCAGATTATCATATGCTAACATGGTTCTTGCAGCTTCAATAAGTGTTCTGTTTCTTCTTTCTGCTACACCATTTTGTTCAAGAGTTCTAGGAGCTGAGAATTGTTGTTGTATTCCTTTTGCTTCACAGAATTCTTGCATAACTCCATTCGAACTCAGTGCCATTGTCACTTCTCATCATCTTGACTGTCTTATTCAACTTGTTCTCAATCATTGTTACACAACCTTTAATCAACTCTGCAGTCTCATCCTTGGTACTTAGGAAATAAACCGAAGTGTATCTTGAATAGTCATCAATGATCACCAGACAATATCTTTTTTTCCAATACTTGGTACACTCACTGGACCAAAGAGATCCATGTGAAGTAATTCAAGTATTTGATCAATTGAGTCGATGAGTTTTGACTTATGAGTAGATTTTTGTTGTTTTCCCTTTTGACATGAATCACAATGATCTTCCAACTTGAATTCTCTTGTAGGTAAACCTATGACATGCTCACCTTTGACAAGTCTATGCATGTTCTTCAAGTTCACATGACACAGTTTCCTATGCCACAATTTTGACTCATTTTCAGTGGCTTTGGAGACAAAACATGCACCTCCTCTTGAAATAGCTTCATTAATATTCAATTCATACAAGTTACCATTTCTTGGTGCCATCATCATAATCATTTCAGGTGGAATTACAAACTCAGGTTTTAAAATGAAACAGTGTGAATCATCAAAACTGACTTTGTAACCCTTATCACACATTTGTGATATACTCAGCAGATTGTACTGAAGACCTTCAACATGAAATACATTATGAAATGAGACTTTCCCATTTGTTAAGATTCCTTTCCCAACAATCTTTCCACCATTCTCATCACTCCCAAAAGCTACTGGACCTTCATACTTCTCTTCATAATTGAGAAGAGATCTCTTGTCACAAGTCATGTGTCTAGAACAACCACTATCCATATACCATATGTCATTTAGAGGAGTGGACTGTTCCTGCACATACAAATAAAATTTGATTAGTTAAGTGATGAAGTGCAAGCCTTATCAACTTGCAGCTCATCAGATTCAGTTTCAGACACAGCTTGGAAAGTGAGTGTTGTTGGTTTAGGATCTTCATGAGTCAATTCTAAGTTATCTGAATGATCAGTTTCATAACCACACTCTCTTGGAATCTTAACAAGTGAGGTTGGGCACTGGTATTCAACTGAGTCAGTGGCATACTCCTTTATCACATAGTCCTTCTTCTTAGAGTAGTCTCTCACATCAGCAACTTGCTCAACCTTACTCTCAGTCTTTGGTTTCCAAAGGAAACCATGTGGTTCATATCCATGTCTTAATAGAAACTTCTCATCACCAGTGAGTTCTGTTGGTTTAATTCTAGTATGTGCATCTTTTCTTCTTGTCTTCTCACTGCTTGATGATCCTTGAGAGCTATCAGATTTGACTGATTGGGTATCTTGCTTGATTCTCACAGACTGATAGTTCTTTTTGGTCAATTTCTCATGCTTCTTAGGAGATTTGTCTTTTCTTGCTAGTTCAGCCACTTTCTTCTCAATCCTTGTCTCCTTTTCAGATTTCTTCTCTTCTTTGTTCATGGTTTCATTTCCACACACCTTTCCTTTTCCCAGATATTCATCATACTTCTTTTTGTACAGGACAAAGTCTTGACCACACTTTGTTCCATCTGGTACATGAAATGGTTTGAATTTGAATCTTTCATTACATGAATCTGTGTGGTGACCATATTCATCACACCTTTTGCACCAAACCTTGCCCTTGAATATTTCATGTTCTTTTGGTTTCTTGTATCTTTCACTTGGCTTAGGTGTCTTGACTCCCAGAGTCTTCTGATTCTTTAAACCATCAAAATCAATTGAAAAAGGAACAAATTCCTCAATCTTGATGTCTTGTCTTTCAAGTTTGCTTTTGACAAAGACAATCTTCTCCATAATCATAGGTTCTTCATCGCTGCTTTCTCTAACCATTGACTGTCTTTTCTCATACTCTTCCATAGTTTCCACTTCTCCAACATCCAACACCTCATGACTAGAAAAGATTGGATAAACTGGGATAAAATTTTCTGTATCAACTTTTTCAGTCACCATCTTCTTTTTGTTGTTCTGCTTTATCTTACCCAATACAGCCTTGCTTGGTGGTCCGACTGCATTGTAGTTTATCTTCCTCCTTTCCAAAATATCAAAAGAAACATGTTCTCTTTTCATTTTATCATTCTGTTTCTTCAATCTTGGTGGGACTGGTGGATACGTTGGAAGTTTATCAACAGATTCAGGTTTCTTATATTTTCTTCCTCTTTCAGCAGCTTTGATTTCCTTTTCAGTAATTTGATCACTCAAATCATCTTGATCCAACTCAACTGAATTAAAGTCATCCACAGAGACTTGAACTCCAATTGACTTATCCTCTTTTACTTCTTTCTTAATCACAAACTCTCCTTCTTCATTCACTTCTACCTTTTTGTACAAATCAACAAATTCTTCCTTGTATTGAACGACATCTCTGAATTGTTGCAAGTATGCATCTCTTTTCCCTTTGTCAACTTTTGGCATGAAGTTGTTGTTGAATGGAGGTGGTAATGTTTTGTATTTGTCTTGTTCCTTCACCTGGTTCAGCATACCACATATGTTGCCTACTGAGATCAAATTCTTCAGAAATTCAGTTTCAACCTTCAGTCTTGTGTTTTGCACCTTTTCTTCAACCAACATCTTCTTTAATCCATCGATCTCAGTGGTGTATCTGGTTTGAGTTCTGTAAATGATCATGCAATCATCTTCAAGGCTTTTAATCTTTTCATCACTGATCAACTCACTTGCCTCATACTCATTGATGATGCTTTGTTTTCTAAAACACTCACTTTCTAGCTTGCCTACCTTTGTTTTCAATTCAATGATAAGTTCATTTAAATCAACTGTAGGAGCAGAGTGTACCTGATATGATGATCCTTTTTCTTTCTCAATTATGGCCATGAATGCCACATTTACTTTCCTGATATCATCTGCAATGTCCTCTTCATGATTGCTCCAATCAAAATATCCTTCATGTTGTGTAGTCACTGCCACATTTCCTTGATTTCTGATCTGATTTTGATTTGCTGGAACAGTGTTGTTTGGAACATTTTGAGCTGCTTGAAGGTTTTGATTGTTATTCATTTGAAAACCTTGAGTCTGTTGCATACTTTGTTGTTGATTATTCATTTGAGGCTGAAAGTTGTTGAAGTTGGGGTTATAATTGTTGTTGGGATTGAAGTTGTTGTTAAAGTTGTTCATTTGACTGTTGTTGTTATTGAATCTTGGCTGATTTTGTTGGTAATGCTGCTGACCTCTTGGTTGATTTTGTTGATATTGATGCTGACCCCACTTATGTTGCCTATTGAGATCAAATTCTTCAAAAATTCAGTTTCAACCTTCAGTCTTGTGTTTTGCACCTTTTCTTCAACCAACATCTTCTTTAATCCATCGATCTCAGTGGTGTATCTGGTTTGAGTTCTGTAAATAATCATGCAATCATATTCAAGGCTTTTAATCTTTTCATCACTGATCAACTCACTTGCCTCATACTCATTGATGATGCTTTGTTTTCTAAAACACTCACTTTCTAGCTTGCCTACCTTTGTTTTCAATTCAATGATAAGTTCATTTAAATCAACTGTAGGAGCAGAGTGTACCTGATATGATGATCCTTTTTCTTTCTCAATTATGGCCATGAATGCCACATTTGCTTTCCTGATATCATCTGCAATGGCCTCTTCATGATTGCTCCAATCAAAATTTCCTTCGTAGTCACTGCCACATTTCCTTGATTTCTAATCTGATTTTGATTTGCTGGAACAGTGTTGTTTGGAACATTTTGAGCTGCTTGAAGGTTTTGATTGTTATTCATTTGAAAATCTTGAGTCAGTTGCATACTTTGTTGTTGATTATTCATTTGAGGCTGAAAGTTGTTGAAGTTGGGGTTATAATTGTTGTTGGGATTGAAGTTGTTGTTAAAGTTGTTCATTTGACTGTTGTTGTTGTTGAATCTTGGCTGATTTTGTTGGTAATGCTGCTGACCTCTTGGTTGATTTTGTTGATATTGATGCTGACCTCCTGGTTGTTGATTCTGGAATTGATTCATTTGAAAGTTTCTTGGTTGATTGCATTCTCTTTCAAAATGACTAGGTTGCTGACAATTGTAGCATATTGCTTTTGACTTGTCAAATCCAATCCTGTCATTAGGACCAGAAACCAGAGACCTACCAGTTATGTTATACAGCCTTTTACTTCTCAAACCCAACATGGCAGCTTGCCACTTCAAATCCATGTCTTCCAAGTCATCTGCATCAATTTGTTCTAAATCATCTTGTACCACACTTGTGTGAATTAGATTCTTTGCAACAAATGCATTATATGACTTAGTAAACATAGACAACAAAGCTTGTGTTTCATTGCTTTGACCATGTCCTGTGCCAGTATTAGGAACATTTCCACTTGGCTTGGAGGCAGAATCAGTATCATCAATCAGTTGCGCATTGAACCTCTACTGATTTCCTTGATTACTTGTGCTACCTCCAATGAAAGATTTTGGAGTAACAACATTATGTTCAGCTGGTTCTTCAATAATGGGAATTTGCTGTTGATTCTTGGTAGACAGATTTCCCATGGGTGCAATCAACGAATTTGAAACATTGAAGCAGGGTCTATCTTCCTTAATCATCTCATTCTCTATCATTTCAAGTTCTGCAGCCTAAAGAAAGCATACCACATCATCCAATTTCAATTCATTGAAATTTTGCTTCTGAAAGATGAACTTGCAAGTAGTATACCATTCTTTTGGCATTGAGTTGAGTAACTTTGTATTCAAATCAAAGTCAGTCATTACATAATCAGTTGTCCTCAATTCATTCACAATACTTAGAAAACGTTCTAGTATTGATTTCAACCTTTCTCCATCCCTATACTTGAACCTTTCCAACTGTCGCTTCAATCTTTGCTTCTTTATGTTCTTTAGTTCAGTATTCCCTTCATACATTTCAAGGATGGCATCATACATTTGCTTGGCAGTTGTGTGATGAGCCACCTTGGTCAGAATCTCCTAAGACAAACCTAGCTTAATCATAGCTAAGGCTTTGTCATCCACCTTTCTCATTTTTTCTCTTACAGCAGCAGTTGCAGTAGCATTTGCACCTTCTTCAACAGCAGTTTGTGGACCATTCTTGATGGAGTTTCACATATCAATATCATTGTAGCATACGGCTGCTTCAAAGAGTACTTTCCATTTGATAAAGTTTTCCTGTCCATACAACCTTGGTATCTTGTTAGTAGACACCTCTTGTTCCTCATATCCAGACATTTTGAGAAATTAAAAATCAGTTTCTTAAAAAAATTTCAAAATAATCAGATCTGAAAACAGAATGCTCAGATCTGATGTGTCTGATGTGATTAGAACAAGATTTAGATATAAAGATTAGAACTTTAATTGAAATAAGGAAGAAAAAAAAACACCGGTAGATTGTAGATCTGGAAGAAAAATGAAAAACAGGGCTGCTGACGTCACAAATCAATGGAACAGAGGTCTGCTTATTCTTCTTCAAATCTTCAACCAGCAACAATCTTTCCAAAATAGCAGTAAACAAGCTCTGATACCACTTGTCGGTCCCCTCGATTTCAGCTAGATCTTAATTAATCATGTCATAACTCACACAGATTGATGTTTCGAAAAGAGAGTTAATGACGGGTTGCTACATTTAGAAAGATATTCGTTTGTTAAAGGCGGAATCAATAACAAACATACGGTTGCAATGAATAATCAAAGGTAGAAAGCACACTTAAGATTCACTCAAAAGATTTCCATTTATAGAATATTAATCATACAAAAGGATAATCAATTTAGGGTTTTCTAGGAATCCTAAGACAGCGGTCACACAATATTCTCTCAATTAATGTCTCTGTCTAATCCGTATTGTGCTCCTCTTGGCGGCGTTCCCTAAACATTCTATTTATAGGCCTGCCAACCTAAGACAGCTGTCATTCCTTCTAGAAACCCTAAATACAGTCATACATATTCAAAATAAACTAAGTGTAAAACAAGTCTTCCGGGTAGGCTTTGCATCAATCTTGTCTTTCCTAGTATGCTCGGCCATCCTTCATAACTTGGTAACATAGAAGTATGCTCGGGATCAGCTTCCGGGTAGACTTTACTTAAAGAGTATTTCACTAAGTAAAATACTCACCGAGTAGACTTCTGTCTTCTTGACTTTGACAGACTTTCCCCGACAACTTCTTACGAGCAACCTTGTTCTTCAATGATCCATTTCAGCTCTTTGCTATAAAATAACTTATTAGCAAAGTGTACTCGGGAGTTACCGTTCCTTGCTTGAGCTGAACCTTGCTCGATATTACTTAGAGATATTCCTTTAGATTATCAAGCATACTTGGATCATACTTATTAATGAATACCTTGCCCGGTCTTCCAATCACTTGGCTTCTTGGACTTGGTTAACCAAACCCTACTCGGAAGAGTAAAATACTTGGTTCTGAAGAACAGACTTGCTTGATAAATTGAACCTTGCCCGGATTTACATAAACTAGTGTACCTTACTCGGTAATGCACTAATTTGCAAACCCTGCTCGGATATTCACTTAAGAAGACAACTTGAAGTAAACCTTGCCAGGTAGGCAAAATATCGTACTCGGCCAAATAAAAGCTTGCTCGGAGGTCTAAGGTGTGCTCGGATCCATTACTTAGCAAATTCAGAGGAGGTTGAGAAGATTCCAATCTTCCATGTACTTCATTTAGGTCAAATCTTTGACTCAACAATTTCCCCTTAGGTCAATTTCTTGACCCAACAGTTCAATTGTTGGATGATAATGATACATCATCAGTAACCAGTGGACAAGTACCTTACAATGCTGGAAATATGAATCATTTGAATGAGTATGAAGCTCTCTTTTCAATGTTTACTGAGCCATACAATGCTTTTGTGGCTAAGAATCTGATTCATCCTAGTGTGGTTCAACAGGATCTTGAACAAATTGATATTTATGACTTTTAAGATATGGATATGAAGTGGCAGGATGCAATGTTAGCCTTGAGAAGTAAGAGGTTATACATCAGAACAGGAAGATCTTTGGTGTCTGGTCCAAATGACAGAATAGGTTTTGACAAGTCAAAAGCAATATCCTACAACTGTCAACAACCAGGACACTTTGCTAGAGAATGCAATCAGCCAAGGCTATTTCAGAACAACAATCAACAAAAAAATCAGTTTAAATACCAAAACAAGAATCAAGGGCAACCAAGACAGTTTATCATCAAAAACAACAACAACTTTCAACAACAAAATCATCACAAATGATCCCACAACAGGAACCATATCATATAAACCAACAAGTCCCTCCACAAGCTCCTGTTAACCAAAACAAAAACAATGCAAATCAACCAAGAAATCAAGGGAATGTTGCATTAGCTCAACCACAGCAAGAAGGGGTATTTGATTGGAGCAATCATGCTGATGATATTGAAAAGGCCAATGTAGCATTCATGGCAAAGATAGGGAATGAAGCAGAGTCCTCTTCATCTCAGGTACATTTAAATCTCACAAACCTTGAATTACTTGAAATGAATGATTCTTTGAAAATGGAAAATGGTAATCTGCAAAGCGAATACTTTAAGAAATAGAGCATCATTAATGTGTGTATGAAATGAGTGAAGTGAATTATGACAGTCAAATCAAAATTTTGGAACACGATTGTATGGATAGCTACATCATACAATCAAGATATGTCATTGAAATTGAAGAACCGAAGAAATTGTATCTTGATGAGAAGTTGAAAAATACTCAACTTCAAGTTGAGGTAGACTTTCTTAAAAACTTGGTTTCTACTGGAAACATTTGAGGGAAGTTGAAAAAGATAAAGGAAGAGGATAAGTATAAGGTTTTTCCTCCACCTTTTAATGATAATTACTCACTGAAAGTGGATAAGGAAAAGAGCAATGCTTATCTTAAACAGTTTAAAGAAGTTTTTGATGACAGAAAGGAGTTTGTTGAAAATTACAAGTTGGTTGAGGTTGATGACAAGGGTGAGTTTGTAGTGATGGCTGTTGAAACAAGTGGTGAAAGTTTTGTTGGTGTGCAAGTCTCAGAAGATGACTTTGATGATAATTTATTGGATAGAGATGACTTTAGTGATTCTAATGATAAAAGTTCAAGAAATGAAAGTTTAAAAGAAGAAAAGAATGACAAGTAGAAATCATAGAACAAGATTCCTTTGCTACCAAAGTTAACTCCCAATATGAGAAAGCATCACGATCAAATAAGACGAGAACACAAATCCTTTGATATTTGTGGTGGTTCCAAGGCAAAGAAGAACAATGAAAAATCTGCATACAAAGTGCCACAACGAAGGGAAAGTGTCAAAGAAAGCAAGAAAACAGGAGAAACAAAGAAGAATGATGACCTATTCATTCCTGTTTATCCTGTTTTCTCTAACCAAGAATTGTTTGATATTTAAGAAGTAGAAAGCATGGAAGAATATGCAAAAAGATAGTCAAGATTTAGAAGCAACAAGATGATAAACCAATCAAGATGGAAAAGATAATCTTTGTCAAAAGTTCAGTTGAGAGACAACACATAAAGATTGATGAATTTGTACTTTTCTCAATGAACTATGATGATCTCTTTACCCAAAAGACTATTTGAGTTGATCTTCCAACACCAAGTGAAAGGTTTAAAAAGGGAAACTCAAGTGAAATTTTCAAAGGTCAAGTTTGGTGTAAAATTAGTGATGTGTATGGACATCGTACTGATTCTTGTAATGATATAGGTTTACCTTCAAACCAATTCATGACCCTAACACAACAAAGTTTGGACAAGACTTTGGTTTATACAAGAAAAAGTATAATGAATATTTTAGCAAGGGTAAAATGATGGTTGATGAACAAGTAAATAGTGTTGCAGAGGCAAGTAAGAAGAAACCTAAAGTTGTTCACAAGAAAGAAGAAGAAGAAGGATTTGATTGAAAAGAAAAAAGCACCAATGTACACACAACCCATCATAATCAATCATGATGTGGATTCCAAATCAATAAAATCTGTTGAGTCTGAAAAGTCACCAAGATTTGAAGAGAAAATTAATAAGACAGTGTTCAAGAAGAAGTCAAAAGAACTAAATGGCGATGAGAAATTTCTGCTGAAACATGGGTTTGAACCACATGGATTTTAGTAGAAACCAAGGGTTCAAACACAAGTATTAGTTGAGAAAAGGGAATATGTCATTGAAGAATGCACAAGCATAGTTCCTTTTGTTGGAAACTTGATTGAACATGGATATGAATCTGATGATTCATGTGAGATTGTTTATGAGGTCCCCAAACCAAATGTAACATGTGCTAACATTGAGGATGATTTGCAAGCTGAGTCAGGTTGTATTTCACCACTTAACTGATTCCTTTCACTTTGATTTATGCAAGAACAGTCCACACTAGTGAATGATGTATGGTATATGGACAGTGGATGTTCCAGGCACATGATCTGTGATAAGAGGTCACTGGTAAATTATGAAGAAAAGTTTGAAGGACCAGTTGCATTTGGGAGTGATGAATATGGAGGGAAAATTGTGGGGAAAGACATTCTCACTAATGGAAAAGTATTTTTTGATTACGTGTTTTATGTGGAAGGATTACAATATAACCTATTGAGCATATCACAGATGTGTAATAAAGGTTATAAGGTTGGTTTTGATGATTCTCACTGTTTCATCCTCAAACCTGAATTTGTAATTCCTCCTGATATGATTATTAAGATGGCTCCTAGAAATGGAAACTTGTCTTGAAAATGAAACTTGTTTTGTGTCAAAGGCCACTGAAAATGACACAAAGTTGTGGCACAGAAAGCTTTGTAATGTTAATTAGAAGAATATGAACAAATTTGTTAAGGGTGAACATGTCATTGGTTTACCAACAAGGGAGTTCAAGCTGGATGACAAGTGCATTTCATGTCTAAAGGGAAAGCAGTACAAGTCATCACACAAAGCAAAACTTATAAACCCAATTGAACAAGTAGTTGAAATGCTTCATATGGATCTTTTTGGTCCTGTGAGTGTTCCTAGTATTGGGAAGAAAAGACATTGCTTGGTGATAATTGATGATTTTTCAAGATATACTTGGGTTTATTTTCTGAATTCCAAGGATGACGCAGCTGAATTAATCAAAGGTTGTGTAACAATAATTGAGAATCAACTGGATGTAAGGGTGAAGGTAATGAGAAGTGACAATGGGACTGAGTTCAAAAATAGGGTAATGGATGAATTTTGCAAGTCTAAAGGAATATTTCAACAATTCAGTGCCCCTAGAACACCTGAACATAATGGAGTTGTTGAAAGAAGAAACAGAATACTGATTGAAGCAGTAAGAACCATGTTAGCAGATGGTTACTAGCCTGTTACTTTTTGGGTAGAAGCTATAAACACTGCTTGCTATGTTCAGAACATGGTCCTTCTCAACAAAGGTCAAAAGAAAACTCCTTATAAGATTTTGTTCAAAAGAAAGCCCTACATCAAGTTTCTCAAACCTTTTGGTTGCAAATGCTCATTGTTGAATACTAAGGACTATTTAAACAAGTTTCAATCAAAATATTTGGATTATTTCTTTGTTGGATACTCCACACAAAAGGCATATAAAATCTATGTGAAAGATCATTTGAGTGCGATTGAATCTTCAGATGTGGTTTTTAATGAAAATCCATTCAACATTGTTGATGGAGTAACATGGTTGTTTGATCTAGAAAAGTTAATCAAATATTTCAAGCTGTACCCTGAAGATTTTGATGATACTTTGTATAGAACAAGTATTCCTGAAGAAACATCAAAACAGAATGTTGACTTGGACAAATTATGGTCAAAGCTTGCTGAGGAAAAAAATGAATATTCTTTTACTGAGAAGGTAACCAATAGTGAGTCTGAAGATGAGATTGAGCAAACTGACAATCCATATCAACTACAAGATCAAGATATTGGAAATGACAAACTACCAAATTTTGAAACTTTGTTTCAAAGTTTGAACATTGGAAATGATATTGCTTCAACATCCCAACAGAATGTTGAAGAAGTTGCTGATTTGAACCAAACTGAATCAGACTTGATTACTAAAGAACCTAATCTTAATGATTCAAATCTTGATTCAAATATTTCTTCAGATCAAATTGTGCAAATTTTCTTTGTTGAAATAAGTCATCCTGCTGAAAACATCATTGGGAACATTCATGAAAGAGTTACAAGAAGTGCATCTGAAACTGCAAAAAAAAAAATTTGTACTTCTGCTTCCTATCCCAAATTAAACCCAAGAACATAGTTCAAGCTTTAAAATATAACAGTTGGGTGGAAGAAATGCAAGAGTAGTTTGCTCAATTCAAAAATCTGCAATTGTGGGAACTTATGAGGGAAAGTATGCAATTGGCACCAAATGATTTTTTAAAAACAAAAGGGATGAAAGAGGGATTGTAATGAAGAACAAAACAGGACTAGTTGCACTAGGATGCTTACAAGAAGAAGGAATTGATTTTGAGGAAGTGAGTAGCAAGGCTAGAAGCAATCGGTATATTTTTAGCCTATGATGCTTCCAAGAACATCAGAGAATTTCAACTGGATGTTAAATCTACTTTCTTAAATGGAAAAATAGAAGAGGAGGTGTATGTCACTCAACCTCCAAGTTTTGCTGATCCTGAGTATCCTAATAGAGTATACAAACTGAACAAGGATTTATATGGACTACATCAAGCTCCCAGAGCTTGGTATGATGAGTTGTCAAACCACCTACTTGTTAATGGAATTTACAAGGGAGCCATTGATAAAACCCTCTTCTACAAGAAAAGAGGAAGAGATTTACTTCTGCTTCAAGGTTTTGTTGATGATATCATCTTTGGATCTACAAATGAGCAAATGTGTTTGGAGTTTGAGGAAGTTATGAAGTCAAAATATTGCATGAGCTCAATGGGAGAAATGAATTTCTTTCTTGGTTTGCAAGTTCAGCAAAAGAAGGAATAGCATATTCATTTGTCAATCAAAGTATGTGCAAGACATTTTGAACAAGTTCAAATGTCAATACTTGAAGACTGCATCTACTCCAATGGACACTCATGAGAAGATGATAGCTGATAAAAAAGGGAGCCTGTTGATGAACATGAATACAAAGCCAAAATTGGATCATTGATGTACCTGACTGCTTCAAGACCTGAAATTATGTTTGTTGTCTGTGTGTTTGCAAGATTCTAATCAAGTCCAAAAGTGTCTTACATGACTGATGTCAATAGTATTTTTAGATATTTCAAAGGAAAACCTGATTTAGGGATATTGTATCCAAAGAACCATGACTTTGATCTAATTGCCTACACTGATAGTGACTATAATGGATGCAACATGACTAGGAAGTCTACATCAGGAGGATGTCAATTCTTGGGAGACAGGCTAGTGTCATGGCAATGCAAGAAGCAAACTATTGTGTCAATCTCTACTGCAGAAGCTGAGTACATTGCTGAATCTGCCTGCTGTGCACAAGTCCTCTGGATTCAAAATCAACTGCTCGACTATGATTTGAATTACTTGAACACTCCTATTTTCATTGATAATGCTGCTACTTTTTCATTGTTAAGAACCCTATCCAACACTCAATGATCAAGCACATTGAAATAAAGACATTATTTCATTAGAGATTGTAATGAAAAAGGTATAATTGAAATGAAAAGAGTTGACACTAGTGACAACTTGGCTGATTTGTTCACCAAGCCACTAGATAGAACTAGATTTCACTTTCTTTTGAAAGCATTAGGAATGATCAACTCTGATTGAAATCTGATTAATGATGTGTGCTCTTTGTGCTAACTGGCTATCTTTAGAAAGGTCTTGATGAGTGAGTAGTGTTTGATTTGTGAATCTGTGTCTATGATTAATTGTTATGTGCTTTGAATGAACATTTGTGTGACTTAGGTGTCTATGATGATTAGGTTTGAATTCAGTGACTGTGTGTGATATCATGATAAGTGTGTCTGAATATGATTTGAAATGATGATATGTGCTTATCTGATATTTGAATATGTGGATAATCTGATGTGATGATGTGTTTAGACAGGATAGAAATTGCATAATTAGTCTTGATTGAACATTATATTAAGTCTGCTTGTGTTAATTCATGTCATTCATAATCTGATTATTCTTGAATATGTTACTCTTTGCTTGTATCAAAGTACGTCTTTGTGTTAAAATTGCATGCTCAAATGAATTTCTTTCAAGAATATTTTCACAAAACATTTTTGACAAACTTAGCAAGTTGATGGTGCAGAGATATGATAAGATTATTCAGTCCAAAGCTTTAAAAAAGCTTAAAAGGTTTTCAATGAAAATTGATCCAACCTTTTGGGAAATGATAGTAGATTGATTATTTATGCCAATCATATGGATTTAATAGGCTAAAAAAGACTATTAGTGCAGTCATTAATATGTATGGTTGCTTTCCATGATTTGTAAAAACTGAGGTGATATAAACATAATGAAAATGTTAAGCTTAATGTGGAGACACATTGTTGAATATGCATGTTTGAAGATTAATCTCTCCGAATGATAGGCAGAAAAGTGATTATACAGTCATACAAGAGCTTGTTGGTATTTGGTCACTCAAAATGAAACATCTTATAGATATGACAAAGAACAAAGGTGAACAAAAGTTTTATTATCAACCAAAAGTTGAAAATGTTCACAAATTTTGAAAGAAAATCGAACAAGAGGGTTAAAACTAGAACTACAAAGGTGGGGCATCATTATAAGTCCTAAACATCTTGAATGGATGCCTAGTAAGTCCGTATTGCATGGTATGTAAGTCCAACGTTCAAACTCAACTGTTAGAGATGTTTTGAAAAGAAAAATTCATTAAGAAAAATTTATATGTTCTGTCATGAAAATATTTTTACCAAATATCAGGGGGTTGAAGTCAAATTGGGGTGATCTGGACAAACTCTGAGAAGAGCAAAACTTTGGAAATTTACTTTATCAAGCAAGCTTTATGTTGGTACGTTTAAAATTGGGTTTTTGGCAGTATTCATGTGCAAAATGACAAAATTTATTTAAAATTCACTTTCAAATGTGTACAGCTGATATACATCTATCTATACATCTCGAATCCTGTGTAAAGTTGTGTTTCTTTAATGTTTTGAGTTCGGTTTGATTCGTGTTTTGTTAATATTTTAATTTAAGGTTTTGAGTCAAGTTTATATATATTTATCGTGTTTTAACTCTTTTAGTGTCTTGCATGTTAAACTTAATTCTTTCTATTTTTCATGCGAAGTTTAAGTTCGTTTTGCTCGTTAATGATTACATGATTACTTCACTAATGTTTTGTTATGTTTTCATGTATATGGTGGCTTGGAGAAGCAAGGGAAGCAAGTACTAGAAGATTCTCAACATTACTTGGAGTTCAAGAAAAGATTAATCAAGATTTAACAAGAAATAACAAGCAAATCTCGTAGCCCCTCCTATAGCGCGCCGCTCCGCGCGAAGGTATGCCCAAGGGGGGGCGCCTAGGCCTCCCTGGTCAACCGTTTTTGCAAGTCCAAGCCCATCTCGTTCTATATATATATATATACCATTATAAACCTAGCCGATTTTGAAGAGACTTGGGCAGCCGATTTTCCAAGGGTTTAAGCTCTAACTTTTGTTCCTTGTTCATTTATTTATCATGTCTTTCCTCTTTGTTTTCAATACTTGTTTAGGATTGTTTTTAATAATGATTCTAGGTTAGACTTCATGTCTACCTAGGTTTGATGAACATGTTTGATGCATGATTCTTGCTTTGGACTGATGTTTTGATTATGGTTTCGTTTTATTAATAGTAAAAGACTTGATTTTGTTTTCATGATGCATATGAATGTTTATTATCTTGGTTGATTATTAATTATTGCTTCACATGGATCTTGCTTTCTATTGATTGTGTTCTTTAGATATTAGGGTTCATGTTTAATCATTACTTGGTGTTTTGATTATTATGGTTGAATAGGCCAATTAGATCATAGAAGCTTATTAATCGTTAATTAGGATTTTAAATGTTTTGCTAAATTCCAATAGCTGTAAGGTGAGGAGTTGTTCGTGTGTCTTGGTCAATTGCATGCAAGGATATATTAGTGACAATATTCTTGCTTATTGTGTTGATCCATGTTCATGATGTCATGTTAGCTTATCAAGTTATCTAGGGTTTTGTGCTTCATGAGATTGCATGCCTAAGATACTGTAAGGCCCCGTTACCGGTGCCTCACATTTGGACGTTGGATTTACTCATAAACATAGTTCAAATATCAGAGTTATTTAAAACATTCGCGGAAATGTTAACTTCGATCATTCGTTACAAAACATTTAATCATTTCCTTAAAACCATAACATAAAACATCGTATTCAAAACATCATTTCTTCCATCTTCAGATGCCAGCCGTTCAATCCATGTCATGTTCCATTCTCATACCAGCTCAATAAACATATATACCTGCGTGCATACTAAAAGTCAGCTACGCTGAGTGAGTTCTAGTTAATCAGGCAACATACAATACATTCACATACTTACTTATATACGTATCCGTAGATACATATTATATACTTAACCTATTCATCGTTCTTCCATACACATGCTTTCATTCTTTCGTACTTTCTTTCTTTAACATACACAATACACACGCAATTAACCTTACATTATAAAAAGCATTTCGCCCTACATACCTCGGATATTATTAGGGTCCGGTCACCCTCCATCCTCGGATATTACTAGGGTCCGGTCACCCTCCATCCTCGGATATTTTTAAGGTCCGGTCACCCCTCATCCTCGGATATTATTAGGGTCCGGTCACACTTCATCCTCGGATATTATTAGGGTCCGGTCACCCTCCATCCTCGGATATTATTAGGGTCCGGTCACCCTTTGTTTCGTACTACTATAACATACATGTCCTTTACATAATTTCCTTGACAATACGTGCAATCCCCGAAGAGCGTTCACGTACCAGCAACATATCATACTTATATCATACATAATCATTCATACATCATTTATACATCATATATATTCATACATACAACATTCATACGAAATATATATCAATCATATCATTAAATACCACCTGAAGGTCCATGCAATATCCGAAGATCATTCATGCACCGGCAAGCAATCATCATACATAATTCATACGTGGCAGACACTTACCAAATAAGGTAAGTGTATTAACTATCACATCGAGTATGCACACAGCCCCGAAAACATAACAAGGAAGTGGGGCTAGAAACTCCCCTGGATCCTGTTGCGTTCGTCGTTAATCGTTATCCCTTCTTTAATTGAGCCCGCAAACTGTTAAATATATATATGTTAATTAACTGTATATATTTATCTAAGTTGGTATTCTAATTAACCAACACTTCTCTATGTTGGGCTTGCTATCTAATTCTTAAACAGATAGGCTATCTTGTTAGATCAGGACTCTGATCACTTTGGCTTTTGGGCCTAGTTGGGTCAGGCCCACAGACCACAACATTCCCAAGTGGCCGAGAACTCTCAGTAGAGAACCCACATGTTGACCGAGAACCCTTGGGTTGACCGAGAACCCTGGGTCACCGGGAACTTGTGTTGACTGATATCCCATACTTGACCGAAAACAGGAATTGACCGAGAACCCGTATTTGACCGAAAAGTCAGGTTGGCCGAGTTCTCGCGTTGACCGAGAACCCATATGGAGACTCAGGTTCGAGAACCCTTGTCTGATGCTTTCAGCTCAGATTTTCCTATCTTTAATTCCTTTTTAGGCTCAACAATGGTTAACGGTCTATGATTACACTTTTAACCACCTATATCCCATCCTTCTTAACCGTTTTACATTCGTTATCAACCCATCATCAAGACTTAACCATTTTATAGCATAAAGCTTGCACCTTTATGGCTAAAACGTTCAAAACTAAATCTAGGGTCTATTTTATACGAGTCGTTCATATCCATGAGTTTGTTAAATCCATTTTAATCCTCAAGTTTGCAACTTTACGATTTATCTAGACACAATCTATCTTCCTACAAATTTTCATGTAAATCCGTTCATGAAAAGTAAACATTTTTAACAAAAACATACCTTTGAGGTTTTTGTTTGAAATCACTCGAGATGCTCAAAACCATATCAAACGAACTCTGGTTTGAGTGATTCAAGCGGCCACGGAACCGTCTCGTCCCGATCTACATACCCATCAACTCACCTTCGCCGGAAACCGCCGCTTCAGTTGCTGGAATCTTCACTTTTGAGCTGCTATGGTTTTTCTGATAAACATCGGACTTCCCGACCTCTGATCGAAGATCTTTTCGGTGAAAACTTCATTTATATGTCAGGAATACTCGGTTAAAATTTGAGACCGATCCGACGGCTAGATCTCCGGTAATCTTTGTATCTTTGTGGGTGTTTTTCTCAAAATCGGGAATTGGGTTAAGTGTGTGTTTTGATGGTGTAGGCTATGGTGTGGAGATGTATGGAAATGGAAAAGATTAGGGTTTTAAGGGGTATTTATACTCCCTTAAGCCCATGGACCTTTGGCCCATTTTTCCTTTTTGGTTCATAATTAATTACATCTAATTAGCCTACTTATCCTTCCATCTTTATTATTTTACTATTTTTCTAATAACCCAAGTAAACTTTTCGGTCTTAAATAAATAATATATAATAATTTTATCTTAGAAATTTTGGGATGTTACAAGTCTACCCTCCTTATAAGAGGTTTCGTCCTCGAAACCTGCTTAGTCCTTGCAAAAGGAATACTTCTTGTATTCACATTCTTTCTTGAACCGGCTTAGCTTCCTAACTTACCGATTTATCCTTTGTCTCACTATCATCGAGTGATGTTAATTAGTTTTAGCTTTCTAGGTAGCTTGTCCATGAAGTTCTTGATGATACGTTTCCTTATCCAAACTTTGCTAGTGCATATCACTTCCACAAGCATACTCTTCTTTCTTGTCCTTTAAATAGAAACATTGCACTGACTATCATTACATGGAGCACTGAATGACCATTATGTTCAACTGCAACCTTTAGCAAATATACTGTTTGCAATGCGTTCAAAATGTAAGGAAGCACTCCCAGTTCTTCCTTAATGATTATTTCTTGAAATCCTTTTGTCCATCCCTTAAGGTAGGACACTTCTTACAATCCTTGAGTACATCCATTGCATAACTTGTTGGAGAACTCCTTAAGTTACCACTTAAACCTTCTTTCATTCTCAGCTCTGTATTAACACGTAGGGTTCATGAGTTATAGCTGTCCACGGTATCTTGATCATGAAATCCATGGTGATACATCTTCCCTTTCTTGGCTAATCTAGTCTCATCTTGTCTGATGAATCCATTGTTGTTTGCTGCTGCATATCAGGCCGTCTCATATATCAGAACCAATTATCTTAACCGACTTCCTTTCCGAGCATGTCTTTCCATCTTTTGTTCTTGGTTTCTAGCATCCTCTTGCGGTGTGACTTTCGGCTCCACATTCGTAACACTTGTGGTTATTCTTATCAGTGTAGGTAAAGTATCCTGTCTATCCACAGCTATCACATATCCTGGACTCATCTTCATCTGACTTCTACTAAATCGTTTCACTTATATTAGTATATGCCTTCATTATAAGCGACATCTAGACTTATGACCTTCATCTAGGATTTGGCCTCGAAGATATCCATGACGTGGAATCCTCAGGCGACCAAATCTGATCTTCACATCATAAGTATTATCTTTCAACTCTATGTGTAACTAGAGAATTCATTCCTTTTTGTTTTCATCTTGCTCTCATCCTTTATAAATTTTAACTGTGTCTCATGGATCTCGCTAATGCAATCCTAAGTACTAACTAATTTATACTACTTAAATGTCATGATATCTTCTCCACATTCTGGCCGTTAGCAACAATATTAGCCTCACCAGGATAATACTCTATGTCACAATCATAATCCTTTATCAGCCTCACTCATCTTCTTGCCTTGTATTCCGTTCATTCTGTTTCTTATGACATGTGTCAATGGGACACCTTGAAAACTTAGCATACAGTTGCTCTTTCTTCAGCGTTTCTAACACTTCTCTCAAGTGTTCAGCATGGTCGTACTTATCCCTTGAATAATCAAAACTATCATCTGTGAAGGCAAAGACATATTTGTCCTAATATAGGATGACATGCCCCATTTATCGTAACCATAAATGCTGCTTGAGCATTCGTCTATCCAAACGATATCATGAGAAACTCGTAGTATTCATATCGTGTCTGAAATGTTGTCTTAGGGATGTCTGCCTCTTTCACTTCCAACTGATGATAGCCTGCCCTGAGGTCTATTTGCGAGGACCAACTCGCACCTTGCATTTGATCAAACACATTATCCATTTGTGGCAATATCTATTCTTCACAGTAAGCTTGTTCAACTCGTGGAAATCTATACACATTCCCATACTTCCGTCTTTTCCTTCATGAACATCGCCGATACACCACGTAGGTAAATACTCAGCATAGAACACCTTCGTCGAGGAGTTCTTGTAATCTGGGCATTAACTCTTTCATTTTCGACGACACTAGGCAATAATGAGCTTTCGCGACGGGCTGTGCTCCTGGTATTAACTATATCTGGAATCCTACCTTTCTTCCCAGTGGTAACCCTGGAAGGTCCTACGGGAACACTTTTGGTTAGTCACACACTACAGGAACATCTTTCATTTCTTTCATGTCGGCCGTAGCTTTGACAACATACGCCAGGTAGACACTGCACCCTCGCCTTGACAAACCTTCAGCTTTTATCATCGGAATGACGTTAAGCCTTGAACTTTCCTTAATACCATAAACCATCACTTTACCGCCATCCAAAGACTTAAACCTTATCAACTTTCTCTTACATTCTATACAAGCTTTAAAATCAAAAGTCAAATCCATTCCCAAATGAGATCGAACTCTCTTAAGGTCAATCATAAAGAGTAGCAAGGAACTCACGTCCCTCTAGTTCTACCTTACAATTCTTAACCATTCTCATACTTTAACGAAAGTATCGCTAGTGGTCTCTTCCATAAAGTCTCAGGTACACAACTACATTCTTCTTAGCGTCTTATTTCAATCTCACTACACTATGTAGCCTCGTCCTTTCATTGCTTTTCACTTAGGATGCCTTGACATTCACCCGTCCTTCTCAATCATCTCTGCTTTATCATCATTCGCTTCGTTACTCATGATCCCAGCAAGTTCCTTTATGGAGTTAACTATTGCAAACATACTACCTGTCTTGACTCATTCTAGTTGGCTTATCTCTGTTTCTTTCATGCTACTTCCATTTGGACTTCACAGTTTGGGCTACCTTTGATGCTTCGGCGAACATTGTTGGCATTGTAGTGTGAAATATTTGAGCAACTCCCTTGGTGTATATGATTACAATCTCCAGGCGTGATCCTTCTTCTTTACTTCCTAAAGTTGAAGTCCTATTGATTTCGTATATTACTTTGTCACACCTTCTTCAACAGGTGTCTGGTTGGCACGTGTCTTACCACAGCGTCAAGTACGACCTCTTCGCACTCGTCCCTTTTGTAGCAATCATCTATCTTATCTCTAGGAAACACAAACGTTATCACTCTAGGAATTATTTAGCACATGATTCGTAAGGTAAGTAGTTAATGATAGTGGCCAATTGTAATTAACTATTTGCATTACTCCTCAGGTTCTACATACTTCTCTTTATGATTTCACTTGTGCTAGTTTCTACTTTACACACAATCATAACATACATCCTTATCCCTAGCATTTAAGCTAGCATACACACATTCTTTCTTTAGCAGTTATACTAACATTCAAATATTCTTTCTATAGCAATTAAGCTAACTTACTTACACATTCTTACATTATAAATGAAATTAATCATATACTTTACCTTTACCAAGCTTGCTTGAGTGACACATGGCTATCTTGAACTGGCATCTTCTTTCTTTCCTAACTTAAATTCCATTCTCTGTTCGAGTCTAAGCATGTAGGATGCTTAAATCGCTCGAATTTTGCTCTGATACCAACTTGTAAGGCCCCGTTACCGGTGCCTCACATTTGGACGTTGGATTTACTCATAAACATAGTTCTAATATCAGAGTTATTTAAAACATTCGCGGAAACGTTAACTTCAATCATTCGTTACAAAACATTTAATCATTTCCTAAAAACCATAACATAAAACATATTATTCAAAACATCATTTCTTCCATCTTCAGATGTCAGCCGTTCAATCCATGCCATGTGCCATTCTCATGCCAGCTCAATAAACATATATACCTGTGTGCATACTAAAAGTCAGCTACGCTGAGTGAGTTCTAGTTAATCAGGCAACATACAATACATTCACATACTTACTTATATATGTATCCGTAGATACATATTAATACTTAACCTATTCATCATTCTTCCATACACATACTTTCATTCTTTCGTACTTTCTTTCTTTAACATACACAATACACACGCAACTAACCTTACATTATAAAGAGCATTTCGCCCTACATACCTCGGATATTATTAGGGTCCGGTCACCCTCCATCCTCGGATATTATTAGGGTCCGGTCACCCTCCATCCTCGGATATTACTAGGGTCCGGTCACCCCTCATCCTCGGATATTATTAGGGTCCGGTCACACTTCATCCTCGGATATTATTAGGGTCCGGTCACCCTCCATCCTTGGATATTATTAGGGTCCGGTCACCCTTTGTTTCGTACTACTATAACACACCTGTCCTCTTCATACTTTCCTTGACAATACGTGCAATCCCCGAAGAGCGTTCACGTACAAGCAACATATCATACTTATATCATACATAATCATTCATACATCATTTATACATCATATATATTCATACATACAACATTCATACGTCATATATATCAATCATATCATTAACTACCACCTGACGGTCCATGCAATATCCGAAGATCATTCATGCACCGTCAAGCAATCATCATACATAATTCATACAGGGCATACACTTACCACTTAAGGTAAGTGTATTAACTATCACATCGAGTATGCACACAGCCCCGAAAACATAACAAGGAAGTGGGGCTAGAAACTCACCTGGATCCTGTTTCGTTCGCCGTTAATCGTTATCCCTTCTTTAATTGAGCCCGGCTAACTGTTAAATATATATATGTTAATTAACTGTATATTTATCTAAGTTGGTATTCTAATTAACAAACACTTTTCTATGTTGGGCTTGCTGTCTAATTCTTAAACATATGGGCTATCTTGTTAGATCAGGACTCTGATCACTTTGGCTTTTGGGCCTAGTTGGGACAGGCCCACAGACCACAACATTCCCAAGTGGCCGAGAACTCTCAGCAGAGAACCCACATGTTGACCGAGAACCCTTGGGTTTACCGAGAACACTTGGTGACCTAGAACCCTGGGTCACCGGGAAATTGTGTTGACCGAAATCCCATACTTGACCGAAAACATGAATTGACCGAGAACCCTTATTTGACCGAAAACTCAGGTTGACCGAGAACCCATATGGAGACTCAGGTCCGAGAACCCTTGTCTGATGCTTTCAGCTCAGATTTTCCTATCTTTAATTCCTTTTTAAGCTCAACAACGGTTAACGGTCTATGATTACACTTTTTACCACCTATATCCCATCCTCCTTAACCATTTTACATTCGTTATCAACCCATCATCAAGACTTAACCATTTTCTAGCATAAAGCTTGCACCTTTATGGCTAAAACGTTCAAAACTAGATCTAGGGTCTATTTGAAACGAGCCGTTCATAATCATGAGTTTGTTAAATCTATTTTAATCCTCAAGTTTTCAACTTTACGATTTATCTAGACACGATCTATCGTCCTACAAATTTTCATGTAAATCCGTTCATGAAAAGTAAACATTTTTAACAAAAACGTACATTTGAGGTTTTTTGTTTGAAATCACTCGAGATGCTCAAAACCATATCAAACGAACTCTGATTTGAGTGATTCAAGCGGCCACGGAACCGTCTCGTCCCGATCTTCAAGCCCATCAGTTCACCTTCGCCGGAAACCGCCGCTACAGTCACCGGAACAGCTGAACAGTTGCCGGAATCTTCACTTTTGAGCTGCTATGGTTTTGCTGATAATATTCAAACTTCCCGACCTCTGATCGAAGATCTTTTCCGTGGAAAACTTCATTTATATGTCAGAAATACTCGGTTAAAATTTGAGACCGATCCAACTGCTAGATCTCCGGGAATATTTGTGTCTTTGTGGGTGTTTTTCTCAAAAACGGGAATTGGGTTATGTATGTGTTTTGATGGTGTAGGCTATGGTGTGGAGATGTATGGAAATGGAAAGGATTAGGGTTTTAAGGAGTATTTATACTCCCTTAAGCCCATGGACCTTAGGCTCATCTTTCATTTTTGGTCCATAATTAATTACTTCTAATTAGCCTACTTATCCTTCCATCTTTATTATTTTACTATTTTTCTAATAACCCAAGTAAACTTTTCGGTCTTAAATAAATAATATATAATTATTTAATCTTAGAAATTTCGGGATGTTACAGATACTATTAATTAACCCTATTTGATAACTGTAAGGAAATCAATATAACTGATTGCTTAATAATCTAATAATTGTTCTTTAGGATTTCGTTTGATTCAGTCAAGGGCCCTTTAGGGTTTGTTAGATGAATATATTTAGAAATCAGCTTCCATATCATATTATTTGTCAATTGCTTAATGATTGTTGATACATGGGATTCTTAGCTACGTAGATTCCTTGTCTCATTGGTTCCGATCTTGTGATTAATTGCTTGTTTTCTTACTTACTTGTTTCTTTAATTTCTTAGTTTAATATTAGTCTAACCCCCCCCCCCAATACATTAATAATAAATAGTTGTGTCGTAAGTCGAGTCTAATTAGTTAACTAACGTAATCTATAGAGTCCTGTGGGTTCGATATTCCGGACTTACTTAGCTTTAGTACAATTGATCGGTTCACTTGCCGGTGTTTTGTTTAGTTGAGTCTTAAGTCTAGTTTTTATTACTTGTTTAATTTAGTTAATATTTAATTGACTGTTTCTAGCACATCAAGTTTTTGGCGCCGTTGTCGGGGACTCTTGGCGATTGCGTTATTAGTTTTGATTAGACTTACTTGCTATATACGTGCTGTTGTGTTTTTTCTTTTGAGTTTTTAGGGTTTTAGTTAATTAGCTTTTTACGTGTTTATTTTTTATTTTTTTATTATGAGTCGTAGGTGTCTAATTGTCCGTGTCTTTTGCTTGTTTAGATTCTTGTAATTATGTGTGAAATTTGTAATGGTCCTCACTTTACCATTAAATGTCCATACATTAGTAACTTTAATTGTGATACGTGTGGTGATCCTCATTTAACCTATGATTGTCCATATAAGGGTTCTAGCTTTATTTGCTATAGATGCTGTGGTTTTCATATGACTCGTGCATGTCCATATAATCGTACAAACCCCTATGTGCAGCAACAGTCTTATCTTTCATAGGGGTCCTCATCATATTATAATGAACCAGATCAGGGATATCAATACAACCAAGGGCAAAGTTATGGCCAACATTCCGAGAGCAACCCTAACAGGGGTGCTGAGGCGTATTTGAATAAGATCGAGGAGTTGTTGACCCGACCATTGGAGAAAGATGCCCAATACCAACAAACATTAGCTGAACATGATACTATACTAAGAAATCAAATATCTGTTTTTGCAGGTCTCCAAGATGCAGTTAAAGAAATCTCCAGAAAACTGACAAAGGTGGAAGAGGGGCCAAGGCAGATCTCCCAATGCGTGTACGAGTCAGATTGCGAAATTATTCAAGAAACCGAGGAGGAGAGTGTGCAGCTGGAGGAGCAACCGACACCTGGTTATAAGTATGATGCGGAAGGCAACTATTTGGGATACATGAATCGGTTGGGCGAGTTGTTCCCGACGTTTCCAGAAGAAGGGAAAGAGTCAATCATGGAATATGTAGATGAAGAAGAGGAGCTCAACTCGGATACGGAGACACGAGTGGCTGATGAAGTCCCAACTCAGGTTTCACAGGTATGTGTTGCTAATTGTACTAAGTTTTATAGTGACTCCGATGATGATTGTGACGAGGATGAGTGGGCTGCATATATGAGATCAATTATGGTGTAACCTGTGTGTGAGGAAGAGATAGAATTGAGAGAGTCACTCGAGCTAATGTTTGGTGTTGAGGATATGGTTAAGGTTGATAATGAGCTTAACGAGGAAGATGAATTTTTGAATCTGGAGTTGGATGGATTGTCGGATTATGACGGGGGAGACATATTAGACGTTAATGAGGATGTTCCGTTTTTCGAGGCCCGACTTGTAGAGGATAGTGTAGATGAGGATGTGATGTTAGAGGAAGAACACTATTGCCGGCCCGTGGACTGTGATTTGAATGTTGATCGGGAATTAAAACCACGGGAGAAGGTCGAGCATGAGAAATTACCTGAAAACCGAACTTGTGTATATTTTAGGAGATGGTCTACGGGAGTGAAAAAGCCATTAAATGTCAAACACGATCAGTCTTCTCGATATTTACAACGCATTCGACTCTTGCCAGGTAAGTTTAAATATAGGTGGTCTGACCCGTTACTGATTTTTAATTCTAGTTTAATATTTTGCGGTTCCATCATTGATATATACTGTTTGATAAATTTCGGGTCGAACTAAACGGGTTGGACAAGAACCAAATCAAGGAGAAACCTCCTGATTAAGTTCAAGTGTGGGGAGGTTTCGCAGAGTTTGTATAATTCATCGAGTCACTAACGTAATTTTTGTAGTTCGTCTTTGTTTTGTGTTTTTAAGTTTTGTTAGTTAGAAAGATTGAGTGATCTAGAGAGACGATCCCCAAGGAAGAGTATATTGAAAAAGACAAGTGTGGGGATGGAGCAGCCGAGCCGTATACTTTTTATGTATTTATTTGCTACTAATTATTCATGATTTATTTGTTGGTTGGTAAAATATTTTAATTGCTGAATATCTATCAGTTTGATAAGATACATTTTTAGATATGTTTGTTTGGTTTTGTTTGGCCGCTTACGTTCGTGAGAGAAGGAGTTACCAATTGCTGAGCACGTTCGTAGTTGGAGGGCATTCATGGAAGAAGACTCTGGCATCATGTTTCATTCGCCTATTACCCGCTAAGTCTTTTCCATTATCTAGCTTATTAACTTTTTATTTTAATTTTTTTTTTAATTTTTAGATTTTAAGTGTTTTGTAGTCCGACTTTATTTTTATTTTAAGTCGGTCTTATCCTTGCATTGCGGACAATGCAAAATTTAATTATGGGGATAGGATATTTGAGTCATGATTTTTTTTTTTAAATATTTGAAAATTATTTTTAAAATGTCCTTTGAATTTAGTTTTTTGCGTTAAAGTGGGAGATGATGATATTTATCGGGAAATTGGTTTTTCAAACTATTAATAATATGAGATAAATAATAGAAAACGCACTTAACTTGGGATGTGTCGGTAGGGTCAGCCTTGAAAATGAAAGGGCAATTTGATAAAATGGTTAAAACGGAAATCTTTTGTGGGTAACGCGTTTTGTCCGTGTAAGATAAGTAATGAAAGGTCGGGCCATACTCAAGCCTCAAATTTTGGTATGAAAAAGTGGAAATGTTATGAGTTTTAAAATCTGAATACGTTATCATATGATGCTTTGGTAGGTTTAACGTTAGAGTATGCCGTGTAGCCTGTGATATAAATCTTAAACTGCTAGTTTAGTGTTTTACACCTCATTGGCGTATGGTTTTATAACCTTAAATCTTGTATTGATGGGATGCTTCGGGTCCGGAGACCATGGGTCTGTATGAAATTTATTCATCTGGGTATTCACAATTCCTAAGTGGGGTTGTGGATATTTAAATAAAGCTAAAAAGAGCAAACCCTTATAAGTCTATAAACATGATCACAATAGTACAAAAGTACAAATTCACTACAGACTTGATCATCCACGATGTTAGCCATGTGGGGTCCCCTTGCTCGCATCTCATTACCATTAAGAAACGGATCACAAGGGACACGCTACATGTAAGCCCTACAGATGAAAATTTGCATACTCACCTATGGAGATGGTTTCAGGGTATTTCTTGATAACGGGGTTATGTCATGTTGTGGGGAACACTAGCTATTAATTAATTGAACCTTAATCATATCTAATAGCTGCTTGGTAGACTTCGATGCTTAAGCTTAGGTGGATAAACAATACCCTTGATCGTCTTAACTATTCAATAAAAAATAGAGCAACAAAAGTTTTAATTCTGCTAATGTTGAGGTTTAAGTCAAGTTGGGGCGGTCTGGTCCGGTAAAAGCTGAAAATAAGCGGTTCTTAATTGTGTAAACCACTGAGTAATTTATTGCCAGATCTTATTTGTCCCGGTAAATATTAAGGCATGGGTTTCAAGTGGACAACAATATCGGTGATCGCGGTTTTTGCGTTTTTCTAAGCTTTAAAAAATTAACCTATATGTTTGTTAGACTATATTTTCCGATTCTGATCCAACTACATAGACTTTTTCAGGGAAGAAAAAAGAGTAAGTGTGGGGATATTTGATATACATCTATTTATACATCTCGAATCCCGTGTAAAGTTGTGTTTCTTTAATGTTTTGAGTTCGGTTTGATTGGTGTTTTGTTAATATTTTATTATTTAAGGTTTTGAGTCAAGTTTATATATATTTATCGTGTTATAACTCTTTTGGTGTCTTGCATGTAAAACTTAATTCTTTCTATCTTTTCATGCGAAGTTTAAGTTGTTTTGCTCGTTAATGATTACATGATTACTTCACTAATGTTTTGTTATGTTTTCATGTATATGGTGGCTTGGAGAAGCAAGGGAAGCAAGTTCTAGAAGATTCTCAACGTTACTTGAAGCTCAAGAAAAGATTAATCAAGATTTAACAAGAAATAACAAGCAAATTCTCGTAGCCCCTTCAATAGTGCGCCGCGCTGCGCGAAGGTATGCCTAAGGGGGGGGGCGCCTAGTCCTCCCTGGTCAACCGTTTTTGCAAGTCCAAGCCTATCTCGTTCTATATATATACCATTATAAACCTAGCCTATTTTGAAGAGCCTTGGGCAGCCGATTTTCCAAGGGTTTAAGCTAAGATTGAAGGTGTTTTGGAGGCTAGGAAGAGAGAAGATCATCAAGCTTTCATACAAGTGTTCAAGGATCGATTAACAAGGGTTTATCGCTCTAACTTTTGTTCCTTGTTCATTTATTTATCATGTCTTTCCTCTTTGTTTTCAATACTTGTTTAATATTGTTTTTAATAATGATTCTAGGCTAGACTTCATGTCTACCTAGGTTTGATGAACATGTTTGATGAATGATTCTTGCTTTGGACTAATTTTTTGATTATGGTTTCGTTTTATTAATAGTAAAAGACTTGATTTTGTTTTCATGATGCATATGAATATTTATTATCTTGGTTGATTATTAATTATTGCTTCACATGGATCTTGGTTTCTATTGATTGTGTTCTTTAGATATTTGTCACACCCTCAAAATCCACTAACAGAGTTTTACCGTCAGAGGGTGTGAACTAACAGGATCGGAATCATCAGTTATAATCAAACCATAAAAAAAACGTTTCAATGAAAATAAGTGCGGAAGCGTAAAACCATAGAAACAATGTTACGTCACGCAGGACAATTTAAAACCAATGATAACAGTTAAAAGTAAGTTTACATAGTTAAAGTTTTTCAAGCAATGCATGTTCCTAAACCGCGCGTCCGCCTCGGCTACCTGAGAATAACATACTAAAAGTGTCAACACAAAGTTGGTGAGTTCACAAGTTATATAAAAATAATTCGTTTAGCGTTTGCGTTCAGCGTTTTGCGTTACAGCGTTACAGCGTTTTGCGTTACAGCGTTACAGCGTTTTACGTTACCAGATAGTGTTATGTCAATTATATATCGATAGGTAGCTAGTCTATACAACAAGTATTACTAAGTGTTCGACACCGAAGCTGACTCGTTTATTAAGTGCCTTGTCACCAGGTCCTCCAGACCATGGTACGTGTTAGCCAAAATTACACCCGCTCGACCTCCAGTCGAGTTTAGCGTTGGGTGAGGTTTGTCAAACCCAGTAGTACTACTCAACAGTGACTCGCTATTCTAAATATTAACCGGTTCGATGTGTAGGACTTCAAATGTTTCGTTTGCCACTTAGCCTTTACAAGTGATATATAATTTATAACAAAATCTTAAATGCGTTGTGGAGTATGTTATCTCCCCCAAGTGAAAAGCGTTTGAAAACAGTTTAAAGAGGGGAAAGTGAAACTCACTGTTTGCGAAGAATTTCCCAATTTAAATCACCAAGATGCGCGTCACCGAAAAACTCTCTCTAGCGTTCTAAAACAACAAGGAGATTTTTCTAAGTGTCGGAATATTATCGAGTCTCTAGACCCGGCACATAATACCTATGCACATAACATGTTTCGTGTTTCGTTTGTGAATCGTGTGTGGCTTTAACCAGCGTATTTGTGACACATTACATGTGTAAGCAATCATATACGTGTCATATATTCATAAAGTACCTCACTATCAATTATTCCCCGTAAGGGCATTTTGGTCAACAAATAACAATTAACTAGCCATTATTCCCCATGAGGGCAATTTGGTCAAATCATGGCAATCAATTAGCAATTATTCCCCGCAAGGGTATTTTGGTCAAAACATAACAATTATATAGCAAGTATCATGTTTCATGCATTTTTACACAACTCAGCAGCTAGTTTCACCGAGACAGAAATCCTACTAGAAAGATTGTACTATTTCACCAATCATAGCATTTCAATTAATTTACTAATAATCATCACAGAAGCACATATGTCTTAGGTTTCCAGAACATATTTTATTATATTTTTTATTCCACATAGTTTTCTCACAATCATCAAATCATTACAACAAACTCATAACAGTCAAATTCATGCGCAACAGAATGTTATTTGCAATTTCCGTTAAACGAAAAATCCAATAAATGCAAGACCACTTGGGTTAGGTTCCTAACTCAATAAGTCAACTTCCAGAAGTGGAACCAACCCAATTGGTCTCGTAGTTCATGAGATATAACATTTACAACACAACCTAACAGCAGGTCTAACAGCTCAGCTTTGCACAACGTTTTTGTAAAATCATAAAAGTTAACTTCTACTTGTCCAAAAATTACAAGTTTATACTTTATTGAAACTAGACTCAACCTAGTTTACTGTAGTACCAATAATCTCAACCAATTTTCACGTTTACACTTCGTTACAGTCACTTAAACATCATATACACATTATGTCCAGAAACTGTTTGCATCCAAACTCAATATATTAACAACCTATGAACTATCATGCATTCATATAACACTCTAGACTCCATAAACACCATCCATGCACATCAATTACCCATTACATACATGATTAGGGTTTTTGTTTGAACTCAAACCATAGACACAACATTTAACATGCAACAACATTCAATCTAGTTATCAAATCATTATCCAATCAACAACAAATCATGTTAACTATACATACATGAAATCGGTCAAGCTAGGGTTTTCAATTAACCCATTAAACATCAAAATCAAGTGACAAGGATGTAAAGGATGATCAATTATACCTTTCTAGCACCTAGTTCTTCAATCAAAAGCTTGAATTGAGGGTTGTAGGTGTGTGTATAGTGGACGGAAGCCAAGGAAGCAAAGGGGAAGGAGGCCGATCGGAAGTAGGGAGAAAGAAATAAGAGTTAGGGTTTAGTTGTTAATGATATATTTTTAGAATACTAAGTTACACTCAAGTCCCTCCACTATCAATTGTTGTTTTTCTAACTTAACTAACTAGTTTACCTCTTGAGTTAACGTTTATAACCATGTTATCACGTAACACATAAGTCTAACACATAATTATCACATAATTACTGTTTTGACGTTTTTCGTTTATTCATCAATCGTTTGCGTCAACCCGTTTGCGTTTCGGTGCAAATCCCGAAAGACTACACATGTAGTAAGTGTTAAGCGTCATTTAAACCCTAGTTTAAATGTAATGAAGTGTGTGTTATAGATTTAGTGATCTTAAGTTTGAATTGACGGAGTTGAGTTAACGGAGTTAACCTGAAATTGACGATTGTCACAATATTAGGGTTCATGTTTAATCATTACTTGGTGTTTTGATTATTATGTTTGAATAGGTCTATTAGATCATAGAAGCTTATTAATCGTTAATTAGGATTTTGAATGTTTTGCTAAATTTCAATAGCTGTAAGGTGAGGAGTTGTTCATGTGTCTTGGTCAATCGCATGCTAGGATAGATTACATGAAAACATAACAAAACATAACAAAAGTTCGGTTTACGGTTTCGGATCTTTAAACTACAATAAAGTATGTTAGTTGGTTGAGGTATATGCTTCGGTTTAACCGTAAATAGATCTAAACTGTAAACCGAATTTTGTTTACTAGTTTTTGTTAAATACTTGTTTAAAACATGTTTAATGTTAGATTTCAGATTATAAAACCATTTTTATGAGTTCCATGGCTATGGGTTGGTAGATTCTAAACTCGGTCTTAACCCGAAACTAGATCTGAAACCGTAAACCGAACTTTAGTTTAAAGACTTTATTGTAAATGCTTGTGTGGTGTGGTATGTTAGTTGGTTGATATTGAGTTGATTGAGAACTACCACCACCAGTATTATTCGTGACAAAAGCAATTTGAATTTTCGGGCTAGGAGCAATCACAGATTGTGATGAATTGAAGTATAACCTGATATCTTGAGTTACCGGAGTATTCTTCATTTTCTGCTTCTTGCGGATCTCAAGCTCGTGTGCTTCCAATTTTTCAATGAATCGCTAGAGTCAATCTAGCGTAGGCAATCGGTTTGACTGTTGTATCATAATGAAAGTCTCCCAATCATCAGATAGTGAATCAGCAAGTTTGTCAATGTATTCAAACTCTTCCTTATCAATTCCCAATCTCTTCATCTCATTCACAAGATGACAGTATCTCTCAATAAATTGGGTTATATATTCACCTTTGACCATGGTAAATATGTCAAACTCTTTCTTCAACAAAGCCATTTTGAATTTTCTCATGTCGGGATTTCCTCTGTCTTTATTAAGCAACGCTTCCCAGATTGAGTGGCATGATCCATTATGTTGTAACAACTAGAAAATCTCGAACTTGATCGATTTTTGTAACAAAATCATCAGCTTCTTTTCACGAAGAAATCTTGCTTTGTCAGCCTCAGGAATTTGAGATAGCTGGTGACTAGTACCATTCTCGTTACGTGGAATAATGTATTCTACCTCAACCGCTTCCCAAGCATCATAATTCAACATAGGTCTCGAACTTATCAGTCCAACTTGGATAATCTTCCATCCTCAACAACTTCGGGGGCTTAGTAGACGTTCCCATTTCATTCTCCAGATTGATATTCTGAAGTATTGGCGACGGGTGTGTCACGAAAGCATTCAAATCTTCCATCGTTGCACAAAACTCAAGAAAATCAGAACTACTAGCGTATATGTTTTGAAGCGTGTAAGTATATGGTGTATAAGTCTTACTAGCGTATATGTCTTGAAACGTGTAACCTTATACGCTACAATTTGTACTTATACGGGGAAAAATTCTTTCAACGGATATCTCACTTATACGGAGAACCTTATACGCCGTATAACACTCTGATACGTATAACCCAACTTATACGGAGAAACAGCTTATACGTTGAGAAGCTTATGCGGATAACAACTTATACGGAGTTATAGACTTATACGGAGCTTAAACACACTTATACGATGCAGGTTCCGCCAACATGATGGTGATCTGTATCTTGATTATCAACTTGAATTTGATGAATTCACTCGTGCAGAAGTGATTAATACATGTAAACGAACATGATACTGAGATTAATTTGAATTTGGATCGTGAATGAGTGAGTAATTGAAGAATTACTGATCAGTTATGAACTTTGATAGTCAAATATTCAAATTTAACCAAGTGAATGTGTTCAATTCAGTAGCAAACACGAGCCTATATCTCTGATACCACTTGAAAGACCTCAATCCTGATCATAATACGACATATAAGGATTGGTAACTTTGTGTTTACTATACTAAATTATATGGCGGAAACATATAATAAAGGAGTTGACCACATGTTCACTCTAATAATCATCATTATATCCATATAAAATTGAAAGTACAAGTGATTATCTCTCTGATCAGACTTGCAAAAACCATTACAAAATATGACATTTGAAAACTATTTATACAACAGCCTATGAGTCGTATAGTTTTCATGGCGTATGAGACTTATACGCCACGTATAAGTCTTATACTTGTTTGACTTATACGCCCCTTAAAACTTTGACATATTTAGCCCTTTATCAATACAAAACTTGACAGTTCAGCTCGTATATTATTTGCAAGACCTAGCATTAGACATAATACTCTAATAGAAATCACCTATGAAAATCAATCCAAGGGTTTAGAGTAAGATTATATGGACATTTATGAAAGATAATCAAGATACACCACATAAATAGAAGGTTTGAAGAAGATGTACCTTGAAGAAAAGCTAAAGAACACTCAACTTCAAGTTGAAGTTGATTTTCTGAAAAACCTTGTTTCAGCTGGTAACATATGTGGAAAACTAAAAAAGATTAAAGAAGAAGACAAGTATAAGGTTGTTCCACCATCCTTTAATGAAAATTATTCATTAAAAGTGGACAAGGAGAAAAGAGGGAAATATCTTGAATAGTTCAAGAAAGTTTTTGAAGAAAAAGAGGAGTTTGTTGAAAACTATAAGATGGTTGGTATTGATGAGGGAAGAAGAATTTGTGTTGAAAATTGTTGAAACAAAAGAAAAGAAAGTTGAAGAATCTGTTGAAGTTAAAAGTGTTATTAAAGATCAAGATTCAAGTGTATTCAATGAAGATAACTCAAGTTTGTCTAGTGATCAATTTTCAAGTTGTGGATGTATAAAGAGTAAGAACAAGAAAATAGTGAATTCAGATAAGAAGATTCCAAGACTACCCAAAATCACACCAAGAATGAAAAGGATCCATGAACAAATGATAAGAGATCACAAACATTTTGATATTTGTGGTGTGTCTAAAGGTAAGAAAAACATTTAAATTCAGATAAGAAAAGGGTCATCCAAGAAATCTAGCATCAGAGTCAACAGAAAGAATGATGAAATCTTCAAAAGTGAATATCATTTTCTGCCAATCTATCTAGTGTTCTCCAATCATGAATTATTGATGTGGGATTATGCAAGAAGATGGTTGAGACCAAGAAGTGAAAGGACTGAAAATTCAATCAAATTGGAAAAGGTAAACTTTGTGAAGAGTTCAGTGGAAAGAGGAGATGAAAAGATTGAACAATTCTGGCCATTTTCAATCATTTTTTATGGCTAAATTACTCATCAAAAGACTATTGGAATTGATCCCCCAAGACCAAGTGAAAGATTTAAAAAGGGGAACTCAAGTGAAAGTTTCAAATGTCAAGTATGGTGCAAAATCTGTGATGTTTATGGTCATCACACTGACTCCTGTCAAGAAAGGTTCTTTCTTGTACCATTTCATGTTCCGGATTATACCATGTTTGGACAAGATTTTGCATGCTACAAGAAGGGATACACTAAGTACTTTAATAAGGGAAAGAAGAAAGTTGATGATGAAGCAAAGAATGTTGAAAAAATTGAGAAAAAAGATAGTTTGATTACCAAGAAACTCAACAGATGTCCATCAGTTAAGTCTGATGATTCTGAGAAATCTTTTGATTCTGAAAATGCAATAACCAATTAAAGGAAAAGTAAGTTGAAAAAGAAAATCTTCAAAAGAAAGCAAGGAAATGAAATTACTTGTGATGAAAAATTCCTAATGAAACATGGTTATGAACTACATGGGTTCTTGTGGAAGCCAAAAGTTGAGCTCCAATGATAATCATCAAATGGAAACAGTCATTGAAGAATGCAAAAGCATAATTCTCTTCTTTGGAAACTGGTTATGAGACTGATAATGTTGTGAATTGGTGTATGAGGATCCAAAACCAAATGCAACCGCTAATGTTGTTGCTGATGACTTGCAAGCTAAAATGGCTTGTGATTCATCACTTAACTGATCACTTACTTATAAGTTGTGCAGGAACAATCCACAAAAGTGAATGATGTATGGTATATGGATAGTGGATGTTCCAGGCACATGACATGTGATAAGAGATCGTTGGTCAACTAAGAAGAAAAGTTTGAAGGCCCAGTTGCTTTTGGTAGTGATGAAAATGGAGGGAATATTGTGGGCAAAGGCATTCTCACAAATGGGAAGATCTCTTTTGATAATGTTTTTCGTGTTGAAGGTCTCCAATATAACCTTGTGAGCATCTCAAATGTGTGATAAAGGTTATAAAGTTGGATTTGATTAATCTCATTGTTTTATTTTGAAAACTGAGTTTGTGATTCCACCTGACATAATAATGATGATGGAACCTAGAAATGGAAACTTATATGAACTAAGAATTAAAGATGCCATTTCTAGAGGTGGAACATGTTTTGTCTCCTAAGCATCTGAAAATGAATCAAAACAGTGGCATGGAAAGTTGTGTCATGTGAATCTAAAGAACATGAAAAAACTTGTTAAAGGTGAACATGTTATTGGTTTAGGAACAAGAGAGTTCAAGCTGGATGATAAATGCATTTCATGTCGAAAGGAAAGCAACATAAATCATCTCACAAAACATAACGAAACAAAACAAAACAAAACCCATAAACTCAATTGAACAAATACTTGAAATGCTACATATGGAACTTTTTGGTCCTGTGAGTGTTCCAAGTATTAGAAAAAAGAGGTATTGTTTGGTGATAATAGATGATTATTCAAGATTCACATCGGTATACTTTCTAAGTTCAAAAAATGAAGCAGCGAAGATGATAAAAAGTTGTGTAACAAGGATTGAGAATTAGTTAGATGCAAGGGTTAAAATGATGAGAAATGAAAATGGCTCTGAGTTCAATAATGGTATCATGACTAAATTTTGTCAAGCTAAAGGAATAATTCAACAATTTAGTTCTCCTAGAACTCCAGAACAAAATGGTGTTGAAGAAAGAAGAAATAGAACATTAATAGAAGCTGCAAGGACCATGCTTGCAAATGCTTATATGCCTGTAACATTTTGGGCAGAGGCAATCAACACTGCATGTTATGTACAAAATAGAGTCCTTCTAAACAAAAGACAATATAAAACTCCTTATGATATTTTGTACAAAAGAAAGCCCTACATCAAGTTTCTCAAGCCATTTAGATGCATATGTTCTCTGTTAAACACTAAAGATTATTTGAACAAGTTTTAAACAAATCTTTGGGCTGTTTCTTTGTTGGATATTCTTCACACTCAAAGGCATATAGAGTGTATGTGAAAGATCATTTGAGTGTGATTGAATCATTTGATATCATCTTTCTTGAGAATCAGTTCTACATTGTTGATGGAGCAACATGGTTGTTTGATCTAGACAAGTTGATTAAATCCTTCAAAATCAAACCTAAAGATATTGATGAAAATTCTTATAGAACAAGTGTTCCTAAACTAACTTTTGAAAAGAAAATTGACTTAGACAAATTATAGTCTAAAGTTGCTGATGAAATCATGAGTTCTTTTTTAATAGGAAGATTTTTGAAGAGAATGAGGATGAGCAAAATGAACTTGATCACCCACACGATTTTGAAGTAAATGGTGATCAAACTTTTGTTCAACAGGATCAGGACCAACATGACAGACAGTTAAGGTTTGAAACTTTGTTTCAAAATTTGAATATGGGAAATGATGTTGTATCAACATCAAATCGGGATGTTGAAGAAGCATAAATGAACAATGAATCACAAGATTTGATAATTGAAGAACCTGATCTGAATGAATCAAATCTTGATTTAATTTTAACTTCTACTTAAATCATTCAAACTTCCTGATCTAAATGACTCAAACCTTGATTCAAATTTAACTTCTACTCAAATCATTCTAACTTCTTATGTCCAAAGAAATCATCCTGTTAAAAACATCATTGGTGGCCTACATGAAAGAGTAACCAGAAGTGCCTCTGAAATTGCAAATATTTGTTTGTATTCCTGCTTTTTGTCTCAAACAGAACCTAAGAACATTGTCCAAGCTCTAAAGGACAACAGTTGTGTAGAAGCAATACAGGTTTCTGTCTGCAAGTTTGGGAACTAGTTAACAAGCCAACAGGAAAGCATGCAATAGGAACCAAGTGGGTTTTTAGAAACAAGAAGGATGAAAGAGGAATAGTAATGAAAAACAAGGCAAGATTGGTTGCACTTGGACGCCTACAAGAAGAAGGAATTGACTTTGAAGAAGTATTTGCACCTGTAGCAAGGCTAGAAGCAAAAAGAATCTCCTTGGCCTATGTTGCATCAAAGATTATAAGAGTGTTTCAGTTAGATGTAAAATGTGCATTCTTAAATGGAAAAATAGAAGAGGAGGTGTATGTCACTCAACCTCCAGGTTTTAAGGATCCTGATTATCCAAATAGAGTATATAAACTTAACAAGGCTCGATATGGATTGCATCAAGCTCTAAGAGCTTAGTATGATGAGTTGTTTAATCATCTGCTTGCTAATGGTTTTCAAAGGGGAGCCATTGACAAGACCCTCTTCTACAAGAAAAGAGGAAGAAATTTACTTCTACTTCAAGTTTATGTTGATGATATCATCTTTAAATCAACAAATGAAATTGTGTGTTTAGAATTTGAAGAGATCAAGAAGTCAAAATATTGTATGAGTTCTACAGGAGAGATGAGTTTTTTTCTTGGATTGCAAGTTCAACAAAAGATGGATGGATAAGACATCTTGAATAAGCTCAAATGCCATGATATGAAGACTGCTTCTACTCCAATGGACACACATGAGAAGATGGTAGTTGATAAAAAGGGGGAGCGTGTAGATCAACATGAATATAGAGCTAATATTGGATCACTGATGTACCTCACTACATCAAGACCATATACCATGTTTGTTGTTGTTGTTGTTGTTGTTGTTGTTGTTGTTGTTGTGTGTGTGTGTGTGTGTGCAAGATTCCAAGCTAATATTAAAGTCTCACATATGATGGTTGTCAAGAGAATCTTTAGATACTTGAAAGGAAAGCTAGACTTGGGAATTTGGTATCCAATGAACAATGCTTTTGATCCTCTTGCCTACATCTGGTGGTTGTCAAATCTTAGGAGACCGGTTGGTCTCATGGCAGTGCAAGAAGCAAACAAATCTGTCAAATTCAATTGTTGAAGCTTAATACATTGTTGCATCTGCTTGCTGTGCTCAAGTCCTCTGGATTCAGAATCAACTGCTTGATTATGGTCTAAAATACTTGAACACTCATATTTTCATTGACAATACTGCTGTTTTGTTCATTGTTAAAAATCATGTTCAACACTCAAAGACCAAGCATATTAAAATCAGACACCATTTTATCATAGATTGCAATGAGAAAGGACTAATATAAATGAAAAGAGTTGAAACTAGTGACAACTTAGCGGATTTATTCACCAAGCCACTAGATAAGACTATATTCAACTTTCTATTAAAATCTTTAGGCATGATCAACTCTAATGAAGTCTGATTGATGATATATGCTCACATGTGCTAACTGATTATCTGTTTAAAGGTCTTGAGTGATTTATATGTTTGAATTTCGAATTTTCTATGACTGATGTGTGCTTCAGTGACTAATTGATGAATTAGGTGTTTATGATACTTATGTGTGAAATTGTGCTATGTTTCATGATAAATTGATGAGTATGACTGCAACTGATTTTGAATACTTATCTAAAATATGTCATGATCACTGGTTTGAAATGACAATGCATTATGTGCATAAAACAAGTTAGATTATGCATGATTATATTGATTAGAACTTCATGTTAGCCTGCTTTTGTTTATGTGTTAATGTGATTTGCTGATTATGTTTGATTATGTAATAATTTGCTTTTGTCAAAATTTGCTTTTATGATAAAACTTATGTGATTAAATGAACATTTTCAAAGATGTTTTTCAAAAGTAAAACATATTTGACAAATGAGCAACTTTATGGTGTTGAGACATGATAAGATTATTCAGTTCAAGCTTTAAAGAATCTTAAAATGTTTTCAATGGAAATTGATCCAACCTTATGGGAAATGATAGTAGATTGATTATTTATACCAATCATATGGATTTAATATGCTGAAAAAACTATTAATTCAGTCATTGATATGTATGGTAGCTTTCCACGATGTGTAAAAACTGAGGGGATATAAACAAAATAAATATACTAAACTTAATGTGGAGATACATTGTTGAAATATGCATGTTTCAAGTTAAATATCTCCAAATGATAGGCAGAAAAGTAACTATCTAGTCATGCACAAGCCTGATGATATTTGGTCACTCAAAATGAATTACTTTTATACATGAAACAGAACAAAATTGTGCAAAAATATTATACATCAACTAAAAGTTGATACAATTTACAAACATGAGGGTTTAAACTAGAAACAGAGGTAGGGCATCAATGTATATCCTAAACACCTTGAATGTAAGGCATGTAAGTCTGTATTGTGTGGCATGGAAGTCTGTATTGCGTGGCATGTAAGTCCAATGTTCAACCTAAAAGTTTGAAAAGTTTTGAAAAGATAAAATGATTAAAGAAAATTCTACATATTTTGTCATTAAAGATATTTTGACCAAATATTAGGGGGTTGAAGTTAATTTGGGGTGATCTGAAGAAAGCCAAATAAGCCTTGAGAAGAGATATGGGACATCATAGTGCAATAAGTGTTATCCATTTATGCATTATGCAACTAATTGAATATTAAGCATATCACTGAAGTAATGAAATTCATGCCAAGTAATTACCTGCTATTAAACTACCTAATGTGTCACAATAATGCTGAGAATGAAGTATTGAAAGGTGAATTAATCAATATGATCCCATGTTGAGATCTTTACATAAAAGAGAAAAGGGTTTGAAATGATGAAACTGAAAAAATGATCTCATAATGCACCATTTTCTCTTAAACTTTGAACTGAAAGAAGAAAACTGTTTAAAATTAAGGTTTAAGTCAAAAAGTGTTGCAATTTTACACTAAATAAGTCTGAATATGTGCTTTCGAGTAAGCTTAAATGTTTATGAACTTTCGAGTAAACTAAGTTGTTTGTTTGAAGTTTGACTCATTCGAGCATACTTGATAAGTGTTTGATATAAATATGTCTTCCTATGCTTTGAATATGTGTTCTGAGTAAACTTGTATGTTTATCTGAAATTTATCTAATTCAAGCATACTTGATTTAAAATAGTCTAAATAAGTGTTTTCGAGTGACTTGAATATTTACTTGTTGTTTAGTTCTTTCGAGTAAACTTGGTATATTTTCAAACATACTTGATAAAAACTTGATGTGATTATGTTTTGAATATGTCTGAATACATTGTTTTTTAGAAATGCAAGTGTTTTCGAGGAAACTTTGTTTATCGAGCAAACTTTATGCTTCAAGCACACGTGTATATTAAGAATTTAATATCTTAAGTGTTCTTCAAGCATACTTGCAAATTTCAAGTGTTTTTAAGCAAACTTTTTTCTCGAGTACACTTATGCTTTGAGCACACTTCTATGTTAAGAATTAACATTATAAGTGTTATCAAGCATGCTTTGTGATTTTGAAGTATTTTCAAGTAAACTTGGTTCTTCGAGTATACTTGATAGTATATCTCTAAACAATGTTAACTCTTTGCTTGTTTAAGTAAATTCGAGTAAACTTTAGTTTGACAGCGTATTCGAGTATGGTATAACATATAGTTGTGACAATCGTCAATTTCAGGTTAACTCCGTTAACTCAACTCCATCAATTCAAACTTAAGATCATTGAATCTATAACGCACACCTCATTACATTTAAACTAGGGTTTAAATGACGCTTAACACTTACTACATGTGTAGTCTTTCGGGATTTGCACCGAAACGCAAACGAGTTAACGCAAACGATTGGTGAATAAACGAAAAACGTCAAAACAGTAATTATGTGATAATTATGTGTTAGACTTATGTGTTATGTGATAACATGGTTATAAACGTTAACTCAAGATGTAAACAAGTTAGTTTAAGCTAGGAAAAGTAATACTTAGAAGTGGAGGGGCCAGAGTGCAACATAGATTATTATAAATACATCATTAACAATTAACCCTAACTTATTTTCTTTCCCCACAAGAATTCCGATCGGCCTCTCCTTCCTTGTGAACCCTTGGCTGCCGTCACCTATACACACACATACAACCATCAATTCAAGCTTTTGATTGAAGAATTAGGTACTAGGAAGGTATAATCGATTATCCTATGCATCCTTTATACTTGATTTTGATGTTTGTTGGGTTAACTACAAACCCTAGCTGCCGATTTTCTTATGGTGTTGTGTTAATATGATTGTTGTTGATTTGTTAATGATATGATAACTAGAATTGATATTGTTACATGCTAATTACTTGTGTCTTTGATTTGAGTTCAAACAAAAACCCTAATCATGTATGTAAAGGTGTAATTGATGTGCATGGATGGTGTTTATGGAGTCTAGAGTGTTATATGAATGCATGATAGTTCATAGATAGTTAATATGTTGAGTTGGATGCAAACAGTTTCTGGACAGAATGTGTATTTGATGTTTAAGTGACTGTAACTAAGTGTAAGTGTGAAAATTGGTTGAGATTATTGATACTACAGTAAACTAGGTTGAGTCTAGTTTCTAAAGAATATAAACTTGTAATTTTTGGACAAGTAGAAGTTAACTTTTATGATTTTACAAAAACGTTGTGCAAAGCTGAGTTGTTAGACCTGCTGTTAGGTTGTTTTGTAAATGTTATATCTCATGAACTACGAGACCAATTGGGTTGGTTCCACTTCTGGAAGTTGACTTATTGAGTTAGAACCCTAACCCAAGTGGTCTTGCATTTATTGGATTTTTCGTTTAACGGGAATTGCCAATAACAATCTGTTGCGCATGAATTTGACTGTTATGAGTTTGCTGTAATGATTTGATGATTGTGAGAAACCTATGTGGAATAAAAATATAATAAAATATTTTCTGGAAACCTAAGACATATGTGCTTCTGTGATGATTTTTGGTAAATTAATTGAGATGCTATGATCGGTGGAATAGTACAATCTTTCAAGTAGAATTTCTATCTCTGTGAAACTAGCTGCTGAGTTTTGTGAAAATGCATGAAACATAATACTTGCTATATAATTATTTTGTTTTGACCAAATTGCCCTTGCGGGGAATAATTGCTAATTGATTGTCATGATTTGCCAAATTGCCCTCGTGGGGAATAATGGCTAGTTAATTGTTATGTGTTGACCAAATTGCCCTTACGGGGAGTAATTGCTAGTGATGTACTTTATGAATACGTGACACGTATATGATTGCTTACACATGTAATGTATCACAAATACACTTGTTAAAGTCACACACGATTCACAAACGAAACACGAAACATGTTATGTGCATAGGTATTATGTGCCGGGTCTAGAGACTCGATAATATTCCGACACTTAGAAAAATCTCTTTGTTGTTTTAGAACGCTAGAGAGAGTTTTTCTGTGACGCGCATCTTGGTGATTTAATTTGGGAATTTCTTCGCAAACAGTGAGTTTCACTTTCCCCTTTTAAACCTTTTAAACGCTTTTCTCTTGGGGGAGATAACATACTCCGAACGCATTTAAGATTTTGTTAATATAGATTATATATCACTTGTAAAGACTAAGTGGCAAACGCGTAAACTAAAGTCCTTCATAACATCGAACCGGTTAATATTTGGATAATAGCGAGTCATTGTTGAGTAGTACTACTAGGTTTGACAAACCCCGCCCAACGCTAAACTCGACTGGATGTCGAGCGGGTGTAATCTTGGCTAAACACATACCATGGTCTGGACGACCTGGTGGCAAGGCAAATTGATAAACAGTCAGCTTCGGTGTCGAACACTTAGTTATACTTGTTTTATAGGCTAGCTACCTATAGATATATAATTGACATAACACTATCTGGTAACGCAAAACGCTGTAACGCAAAACGCTGAATGCAAACGCTAAACATTTATTATTATATAACTTGTGAACTCACCAACCTTGTGTTGACACATTTAGTATGTTATTCTCAGGTAGCCGAGGCGGGCGCGCGGTTTAGGAACATGCATTGCTTGAAAACGCTTTTGTTATGCAAACTTACTTTTAACAGTTATCATTGGTTTTAAGTCGTCCTGCGTGACGCAACTTTTGGTTAAGGGTTTTTACGCTTCCGCATTTAATTACTCGTAAACGTTTTCAAGGTTTTGAAACTTTGTTATATGGTTTGATTATAACTAATTATTCCAATCCTGTTAGTTCACACCCTCTGACGGTAAAACTCCGTTAGTGGATTTTGAGGGTGTGACAGATTGGTATCAGAGCCATTGGTTATAGCGACTAGAAGCTGCATGCATACTAGACTATAACCGCGACGACCCATTAGTTATAATGATACGCACTGCATAGATTAGTGTAGTCTTTGTTATCTTATCTCTTTACCTCTTTCACTCATACGCGCGCGCATACACGGCTTACCTGTAGGAATGTCGACGCCGCCACCCTCATCATCATCCGATCCAATGACTCATGCTCACGGGAAGGAACCGCAGTTACCTACCGCATCGCCACCCCGTGTAGTCCCGGAACTCGAAGCTCCCGCACCGAAGAGGTACCGCTTATCCGGAGGCATATACGAAAACGACGTTAGCTGGGATTGGTAACCTAACATGATCAGACGTATGGTCTATCGCGAACAAGTTCCCCCGTTACCTCACCCGAACCACCCTGCTTACCCCAACACCCTACCACCCATAACCGAACCTGTAGAGCGAGTTCTCGCAGCTGTTGTTTCATGCTTGGAGCGTGACGTGGGTTACATGCGCTATACAAGAGCGAACGTTTCCGGACTGTTAAAAGACGGAACCGAGACTAAGGAGGAGATTGCCCGCATGGCAGCGGCAATGAAGGAAATGCAAGAGGCTAGTGATCAACAGATGAAGATCATGAGAAAGATGCAAGCCGAGATGATAGACTTGCAAGAGCAACTCCAAGTAGTAAGGACCCGAACCGAGATAGATTTAGAGCGTTGCGATGTCTTACAAATGCAACTTGCTCGCAACGCAGCCGAACCTGAGGCAGAGCCTGAGGCCGAGCCTGAGGCAGAGCCTGAAGAGGAACCTGAAGAAGATCCCGAAGAGGAGCTCGAGGAGGATCCCGAGGAGGAACCTGAAGAAGAACCGGCTGAGGAGGAGGCACACTCAGAGGTGTCCTCAGATGATGACATCTAGTGATGATGACACTTAGATGGAGGGGTTGTCTCCATCCGAACTATTATTTTCTATGATTTTAAGGATTGATTGGAAATACTTTGTAGCGAATACAATGGTTTTAATCATGAATTTTATTTAGATTAATATATGGTTGTGATGGGATGTTGTTTCTTATTTCATTCTTACCTATCTTTTTATTACATGTATGGTGTGTTGTATATGAAAGAAAAATTCATGTTTAACATTTTATACTGTGATTCTAGGAAATGGCTGGAAGAAACGCTGGACACGGACGTGGTAACATCAACTTGACTGCAGCTGAACTCCAAACTCTGCTGAACGACCATGTGGCGGCCGCTCTAGCCGCACATGTTCAGAACCAAGCTGGAGGTCCAAGTGGAACGTGTACCTTCAAGAACTACCTTGACTGCAAGCCCAGTATGTTTAAGGGCACTGAGGGAGCTATAGGCTTCCTGCGTTGGGCTGAGAAGGCCGAGTCGGCATTTGAGATGTGCAATTGTCCCCCTGCCAGTAGGGTCAAATTCTCTGCTGGAACACTTGAGGATTCTGCCCTCACTTGGTGGAATTCGAACGTGCAGATCCTTGGATTGGAACTGGCTAACGCGATGAACTGGGAGGAGTTCAAAAACATGATGCGAGAGGAGTACTGTCCGAGAGAGGAGATACCGAAGTTAGAGTCAGAATTTTGGTCACTGAAGATGGTGGGCTCAGAAATTGAAGCCTACACTACCCGTTCTCACGAGTTGGCTGTGATGTGTCCGCGGATGGTGGATCCGCCGAGTAAGAGGATTGAGATGTATATCGATGGGTTAGCACCGCAGATTCAGGGCATGGTGACGTCTTCCAGACCAGCCACAATTCAACAAGCGATCCGTTTAGCTCACAAACTGACGGATCAGGCTGTTACCCAAGGTGCGTTACCACCTAGGGGTTCAACCGCTAAAGCCCGTGACAACCAGAGTAATGACAACCACAGCAACAGCAACCCGAGCAGCGGAAAGAGGAAGTTTGACAACACCAGATCCTCGTCCTCGAACCTCCCACCTCAACAACACTACCGTAAGCCCGAATTCACTCGGAGCTTTAACAATCAAAGTCACAACAACAATAACAACGGTAGCGGGCAGGGTTCGAGCGGATATGCTGGGAAATATCCGAAGTGCAATAGGTGCAATTATCATCATGTTGGCCCGTGTGACCGTGTCAAGTGTCAGAGATGCGGAAAGATGGGTCACCAGGCGAAGGAATGTAAAGGAGACCTTGCGGCAAAGGGTGCTCCTAAACCACCTATGACGACGAAGGGATGTTTCGAATGTGGGCAGGAAGGTCATTTCAGGAAAGATTGTCCCAAGCTGAAACAGAACGACAGCAACGGAGGTAATGGAAGTGGCAGTAGTGGTGGAAGCAATGGCAAGGGAAGTGCTTTTGTAATTGGGTCGGGTCAAGCCCGCAATGATCCGTACGTGGTGACTGGTAGGTTCCCTGTGAACGATTGTTTTGCTTCTGTATTGTTTGACACTGGAGCTGAGTTTTGTGTTGAAAGCCTTTAGCCAACTCTTAGACTTAACTCCAACCCCGTTAGATGCTAAGTTTCCTGTTGAATTAGCTGACGGTAAGACTATAGTAACGACTCATGTACTTGCGGGATGTAAGTTAAAACTGTCAGGTCATATTTTTGATATCGACCTTATTCCTTTTACACTTAGTAGTTTCGATGTCATGGTCTGCATGGAGTGGTTATCCGAGAACCGAGCGGAGATTATATGTTACGACAAAATAGTTCACATTACTACCCCTTCCAGCGAGATCATTTCGGTCCGAGGTGAGAGAAGCGGCATGACCACCAGCGTCATTACCCTCATGAAGGCGCAGAAGTATCTACGAAAGGGTCATCCGGCAGTTTTGGCGCAGATTGTTGAGAAACCCGCGGAGGAGAAGCGAATTGAAGATATACCGATTGTGCGCGATTTTCCGGAAGTTTTCCCGGAGGATTTGCCTGGACTCCCTCCTATTCGAGAAGTCGAATTCCAAATCGAGTTGACACCCGGTGCAGCACCCATAGCACGAGCCCCGTATCGGCTCGCACCGGCGGAGCTTCAGGAACTGTCCACTCAGTTGCAAGATTTGTTGGATAAGGGTTTTATCCGACCTAGCTCATCGCCATGGGGAGCCCCTGTCTTGTTTGTCTGAAAGAAGGACGGGACTTTCCGCATGTGTATCGACTACTGGGAGTTGAACAAGGTAACGGTCAAGAACCGTTATCCTTTACCCCGAATTGATGATCTGTTTGACCAGCTTCAGGGATCGAGTTACTACTCGAAGATCGATCTGCGATCCGGTTATCATCAACTGAGAGTGCGCGAAGAAGATATCTCGAAGACGACTTTCAGAACACGGTATGGTCACTATGAGTTTTCGGTTATGCCAACCAACGCACCAGCCGTATTTATGGACCTCATGAATCGAGTATGCAAGGCGTACCTCGACAAGTTTGTGATTGTTTTCATTGATGATATTCTGGTTTACTCCAAGAACGAAGCTGACCATGAAGAAGACTTAAGGGTAATCCTGGAGTTATTGAAGAAGGAACAACTGTATGCTAAACTCTCGAAATGTGAGTTTTGGCTTCGCGAGGTTCACTTTTTAGGGCATGTGATCAACAAGAATGGTATCCATGTCGATCCCGGTAAGGTAGAGGCCATCAAAAACTGGGAAGCACCTAAGACTCCGACTGAGGTGCGGCAATTCCTAGGACTGGCCGGCTACTACCGGCGTTTCATCCAGGGATTTTCAAAGATTGCTCAACCCCTCACCGCTTTGACTCACAAAGGTACTATGTACAATTGGGGTGACGCGCAAGAATCCGCTTTTCAACTGTTGAAAACCAAACTCTGTAGCGCCCCTATTCTAGCCCTCCCCGAGGGAATGGAAAATTTTGAGGTACACTGTGACGCATCTATACAAGGTCTCGGTTGTGTGCTGATGCAACTCGAGAAGGTTATAGCTTACGCCTCTCGACAACTACGGGTTCACGAGAAGAACTACGCGACCCATGATTTGGAACTCGGAGCTGTGGTGTTTGCACTCAAGATATGGAGGCATTACTTGTACGGTACCAAGTTTACCATTTACACCGACCACAAGAGTCTCCAGCATATCTACGATCAAAAGGAGCTGAACATGCGACAGCGCCGTTGGGTCGAGCTGCTTAAAGATTATGATTGTGCCATCAAGTACCACCCTGGCAAAGCCAATGTAGTGGCCGACGCCCTCAGCAGAAAAAAAACAGATAAACCCAGACGAGTGCGAGCGTTGCAACTCACGATTCATGCCAACTTACCCGACCAGATTCGCGAGGCGCAACACGAAGCTTTGAAAGATGATAATCGTCCATCGGAACTCATGCGGGGCATGAACAAGCAACTTGAAACCAGATCGGACGGGGTCCGATATTTTGAGAACCGGATTTGGGTTTCACGGTACGGAGAGTTGAGAACTCTAGTAATGGACGAAGCTCACAAGTCCCGATATTCTATCCACCCTGGCTCAGATAAAATGTATCATGATTTAAAGGCACTTTACTGGTGGCCGAACATGAAAGCCGACATTGCCACCTACGTGAGCAAATGCTTGACTTGTGCCGAGTCAAGATAGAATACCAGAAACCATCTGGCCTACTGCAACAACCGGAACTCCCAATGTGGAAATGGGAACACATCTCAATGGATTTTATCACGGGTTTACCTAAGACACCGACGGGATGCGATACCATCTGGGTGATCGTTGACCGGTTGACTAAGTCTGCACACTTCTTAGCGATTAAGGAATCGGACAAAATGGAAAGACTGACTCGCGTTTACATGAAGGAAGTAGTGTCTAGACACGGAGTGCCTGTCTCAATCATTTCTGATCGAGATTCTCGTTTCACTTCGCACTTTTGGAAGTCAATGCAAAACGCACTAGGCACCCGTCTTGATATGAGCACAGCATACCATCCTCAGACGGATGGGCAAAGTGAACGAACTATTCAGACCCTGGAGGATATGTTGCGTGCATGCGTGTTGGATTTCGGAAAAAATTGGGAACCTCACTTACCTTTGGTAGAGTTTTCGTATAATAACAGCTACCACGCTAGTATTAAAGCAGCGCCGTTTGAAGCGCTGTACGGACGGAAGTGTCGATGACCACTCTGCTGGGCAGAGGTGGGTGACAGCCAAATCACTGGTCCGGAACTGGTACTCGAAACTTCGGAAATGATTGCTCAAATCCGAAATCGCATGGCAGCAGCACGAGATCGCCAAAAGAGTTACCCCGACAAACGCCGAAAGCCTCTCGAATTTCAAGTGAACGACCAGGTATTACTCAAAGTCTCACCTTGGAAAGGTGTGGTTCGCTTTGGTAAGCGAAACAAACTCAACCCACGATATGTTGGTCCTTACCGGATAACTGAGCGCATTGGTCCGGTGGCGTACCGACTGGACCTACCAACAGAACTCAGTGGCGTACACAATGTATTCCACGTGTCCAATTTGAAGAAATGCCTGTCCGATGAAACCCAAGTAGTCCCTTTGGATGAACTACAAGTTGATGAACAGTTGCGTTTCATTGAGGAACCAGTCGAGGTTTTGGATTGGGAAACCAAAACGCTCAAGCACAGCAAAATTCCAATCGTTAAAGTTCGTTGGAACTCGAGACGTGGACCGGAGTTCACGTGGGAACGCGAGGATCAAATGATGAAGAAGTATCCTCACCTTTTAGAAGGGCTAACCAAACACAGAAAACCGCGAAACCCAGAAACCGTCAGAAATCACCGGAGGTATGAATTAAATTTCGGGACGAAATTTCTTTCTACTAGGGGATGATATGACAAACTGAAATTTTTCTTACTTTTTCAGACACTCATCACGACTTGACTCAAATTTTCGGGACGAAAATTCATTAACATGGGAATGATGTGACAATCGTCAATTTCAGGTTAACTCCGTTAACTCAACTCCGTCAATTCAAACTTAAGATCATTGAATCTATAACGCACACCTCATTACATTTAAACTAGGGTTTAAATGACGCTTAACACTTACTACATGTGTAGTCTTTCGGGATTTGCACCGAAACGCAAACGAGTTAACGCAAACGATTGGTGAATAAACGAAAAACGTCAAAACAGTAATTATGTGATAATTATGTGTTAGACTTATGTGTTATGTGATAACATGGTTATAAACGTTAACTCAAGATGTAAACTAGTTAGTTTACGCTAGGAAAAGTAATACTTAGAAGTGGAGGGGCCAGAGTGTAACATAGATTATTATAAATACATCATTAACAATTAACCCTAACTTATTTTCTTTCCCCACAAGAATTCCGATCGGCCTCTCCTTCCTTGTGAACCCTTGGCTGCCGTCACCTATACACACACATACAACCATCAATTCAAGCTTTTGATTGAAGAATTAGGTACTAGGAAGGTATAATCGATTATCCTATGCATCCTTTATACTTGATTTTGATGTTTGTTGGGTTAACTACAAACCCTAGCTGCCGATTTTCTTATGGTGTTGTGTTAATATGATTGTTGTTGATTTGTTAATGATATGATAACTAGAATTGATATTGTTACATGCTAATTACTTGTGTCTTTGATTTGAGTTCAAACAAAAACCCTAATCATGTATGTAAAGGTGTAATTGATGTGCATGGATGGTGTTTATGGAGTCTAGAGTGTTATATGAATGCATGATAGTTCATAGATAGTTAATATGTTGAGTTGGATGCAAACAGTTTCTGGACAGAATGTGTATTTGATGTTTAAGTGACTGTAACTAAGTGTAAGTGTGAAAATTGGTTGAGATTATTGATACTACAGTAAACTAGGTTGAGTCTAGTTTCTAAAGAATATAAACTTGTAATTTTTGGACAAGTAGAAGTTAACTTTTATGATTTTACAAAAACGTTGTGCAAAGCTGAGTTGTTAGACCTGCTGTTAGGTTGTTTTGTAAATGTTATATCTCATGAACTACGAGACCAATTGGGTTGGTTCCACTTCTGGAAGTTGACTTATTGAGTTAGAACCCTAACCCAAGTGGTCTTGCATTTATTGGATTTTTCGTTTAACGGGAATTGCCAATAACAATCTGTTGCGCATGAATTTGACTGTTATGAGTTTGCTGTAATGATTTGATGATTGTGAGAAACCTTTGTGGAATAAAAATATAATAAAATATTTTCTGGAAACCTAAGACATATGTGCTTCTGTGATGATTTTTGGTAAATTAATTGAGATGCTATGATCGGTGGAATAGTACAATCTTTCAAGTAGAATTTCTGTCTCGGTGAAACTAGCTGCTGAGTTTTGTGAAAATGCATGAAACATGATACTTGCTATATAATTATTATGTTTTGACCAAATTGCCCTTGCGGGGAATAATTGCTAATTGATTGTCATGATTTAACCAAATTGCCCTCGTGGGGAATAATGGCTAGTTAATTGTTATGTGTTGACCAAATTGCCCTTACGGGGAGTAATTGCTAGTGATGTACTTTGTGAATACGTGACACGTATATGATTGCTTACACATGTAATGTATCACAAATACACTTGTTAAAGTCACACACGATTCACAAACGAAACACGAAACATGTTATGTGCATAGGTATTATGTGCCGGGTCTAGAGACTCGATAATATTCCGACACTTAGAAAAATCTCTTTGTTGTTTTAGAACGCTAGAGAGAGTTTTTCTGTGACGCGCCTCTTGGTGATTTAATTTGGGAATTTCTTCGCAAACAGTGAGTTTCACTTTCCCCTTTTAAACTTTTTATACGCTTTTCTCTTGGGGGAGATAACATACTCCGAACGCATTTAAGATTTTGTTAATATAGATTATATATCACTTGTAAAGACTAAGTGGCAAACGCGTAAACTAAAGTCCTTCATAACATCGAACCGTTTAATATTTGGATAATAGCGAGTCATTGTTGAGTAGTACTACTGGGTTTGACAAACCCCGCCCAACGCTAAACTCGACTGGATGTCGAGCGGGTGTAATCTTGGCTAAACACATACCATGGTCTGGACGACCTGGTGGCAAGGCAAATTGATAAACAGTCAGCTTCGGTGTCGAACACTTAGTGATACTTGTTATATAGGCTAGCTACCTATAGATATATAATTGACATAACACTATCTGGTAACGCAAAACGCTGTAACGCAAAACGCTGTAACGCAAAACGCTGAACGCAAACGCTAAACATTTATTTTTATATAACTTGTGAACTCACCAACCTTGTGTTGACACATTTAGTACGTTATTCTCAGGTAGCCGAGGCGGGTGCGCGGTTTAGGAACATGCATTGCTTGAAAACGCTTTTGTTATGCAAACTTACTTTTAACAGTTATCATTGGTTTTAAGTCGTCCTGCGTGACGCAACTTTTGGATAAGGGTTTTTACACTTCCGCATTTAATTACTCGTAAACGTTTTCAAGGTTTTGAAACTTTGTTTTATGGTTTGATTATAACTAATGATTCCGATCCTGTTAGTTCACACCTGAAACTCCGTTAGTGGATTTTGAGGGTGTGACAATAGTAATATTTCTAAGTTACTATATTGGGATCTTCATTGATTTGGAGCAAAGTTGCATATTTGAACAAATATTTTGATTATATGGCTCATGATTAAATTCTCGAGCAATCTAGTATATTCGAGTAAACTTCTTTCATATTATTCACTTAGTATATTTCTAATAACTTTAAAAAATGAGTAAACTCTGGAAATGAGCAAGCTTTGGTAAAATACTTTATCGAGCATGCTTTGTGCTTGAATATTTAAAAGTCTGGGTTTTGGCAATATTCATGTTCTAAATGACAAAAATCATTTAAAACATACTTTCAAATGCACAAAGGGTATACAATCAAAGAGGGACTTAGAAATTTTTTTCATTTATCTTTTCCCTCTCTCTCTCTCTCTTCTATTATATCAAACTTGCTCGTGACCTAAGTTACCCAACTGTTGCTCTTTAATTCTCTCTGAATATTATCATCCATCTAAATTCTAACTTGGTAAGCTTTAATTTAATGATTTCCGACACTCATTATATGAGTTTAGGTCTTTTTTTCAACTTTACTAAATCTCTGTTGTATGTGTAGGTTATGTAACAACTCGGTTTTCAAACTTATAAGTTATATACGTTACCCAACCCGTTTTAGTTTCCGGGAAATCTTTGTCGGAAAATATCACGTTTATCGATTATTATAATATTAATGGTTAAATATTTATTTAATAAACTTTCAAGATAATTCAATTTCAACCCAAACTAAACTATAACCCTTTTATGTTTCCATACCTAATCTTCAGGGACCAAAGTGCAACATCTGGTCATTTTATTATCATGACCCGTATCCAGGATCCAATAACCCAAACCTTGACTCTTTTTGCATACATGTATACCCGTTTAACATGCTTGGACCTTAATTCTCGAAATCAATATGGAAATTGAATCTTTGGAATCGTTATTCTTACCAAATAGACCACACCGACGTTTTAAATTAGGAAAAACACGACCTTATGATATACGTATTGCTTATAATACGAAACGGGATTAACTCGTAAACGAAAATACATTAATTCTATCATTATAATTCTATTAATGGTTGCTGCAACATCCTTTAACCATCGCCAGTAGAAGCCCCATAGTTAATTGATTGATAATCACCTTTCTGTACTCGTTCGTGATCGAGGTTTGGCCGGCTATTTTGGTTCGTCGATCTGAATCTAGCTATCATCCTTGCAGGTAATTGGAATACGTTTATAGTTAGTTTAAATCTGCTTAATGAAAGCCCTAACATAAATTAGACCAGCAAGAAATGGATTGATCGATTAATATTTTAGGGTTTATAGCTTTTTGGGGGGTAAAATCAGTTATGTATATAATAAGTAGCTTTCAATCTTTAACCCGTTGTAAGCCTGGTTAAGTTGGTTTGGTCTGTGTGTTGTGAATCCTTGTGAATCCTGTGGTCACGGGTTTGAGCCTTGTTAAGGGCGTTTTGGATTTAATTTTTGTAAACTTTGTTTTTAAGTAGTATGGTTAAATTTTAACTAATTATAATATCAAATAAATATTGATTTGTTAAAACTGACATTACTAAGTTACGTTTTTTCTTATCCAATAAATCTCATTAGAAGTTTTCGGTCATGTATGTATGTATGTGTGTGTGTATATATATATATAAGTATTATAACAATATATTAACAAAAATAACTTTATTTTATTAAAACCCGACTCTCGTAAATTCACGTTTTCTCATAGTTGAACGCTTCTATAAATTGGCTTATAGTAATTTTATATATAAAAATATATATTAATTATATATGTATCATTATTTAAAAACTGTAACAGTCGTATTTTAAACGTGTTAATTATATTTACAAAACTTGATTTTTGTTAAGTATTCCAACATATATTTTTGTTATATATTTGAATATTTGTAATAAAGTATTTAATATATTATAGGTTATATTGTACACATCTATAATTGCATTATATTTAGTTAAATATTATTTAAATGATCATATAATTATTCAGCTAATATTTATTTAATTAAACTAACAATAATGATTTCACGATAATAATAACCATAGAGTTCAATCGATCAATCAATAACAGGCTAATCACAGCATAACTCAAATCACACCGAAATCTTAATTCATTAAATCGTATATCTTTGATAATTAATTCATATTACTATTATTTAACTAAAAATCCTTGACGGTATATTTCAAAGGATTTATCTTTGTCTCATCATCATCACTTATATTTCGTACATCCGATCAGGTGAGTATCTCACTCCCCCTTTTAACTCATTTTTAACCGTTTTGGGGACATATGCGTTCTATTTATTTTATTACTATATATTACTCAACTTGCAACTGTTGTCACTTGTGTTTAACAATTTATGCCTTACTTGTTTATGTCTTTACTTGCTTTATATGCTTCCGCATTCGGAGAGGTCCAACATAATCTCAATCTAGTATGATCATACGACCGTCGTAGTGGCCGGCGTCTGACGCGTTGACAATGGTTTCACCGACACCTCATTTTTTGTAACCAATGCTCATTCGCATGGCAGCGGTTTAGCCCTTTCTTTATGATTTAATTGATTTGTTTATATGCTATGGTTAAATTTCTTATCTCACTTGACACAGTTTGCTATCTTATTTATTATTATATAAAATCATGAAAATCTGGTGTTTTACTCATTCAACCTTGTGTTGACAAAACTATTTTATTTTCAATGCATATGCAGGTCATCTTATGATGTAGTTGAAGTTAGAAGATTGTTTAAGGACTTATGCTAAAAGAAATTCAATGAGACAATTAATTTTATAAATTTTGATTGGTGTTTGTTTTGAGATATTGTAATGAATAATTATTTTGTTTGAAATTTATTTAATAGATATTGAAACTTATAATATGCACGATAGTAACCTTGTGAGCTGTGACAATCAGTTCACACCCCGGCATTTCCGCCGTAGTTTGGTGTGTGACAAGTTATTATATTGTTAAAGAACAGGTTCATAAAGACTATCATTTTATACTTTCGTCTTCAATTATACATACATGCATGTTCAATTGATGTTTATATTGACTAAATTATGCTTTGAATGTGTATTTTTGTTTGTGTTTGTGTAGTAATGGCTTATAAATTTGAGCAGAAGCACAACATGTGTATGTTTCTCCAAATTACTGAGGAGAATCACCCGTTGGAGCTGATAATTAACTGGTTGATACGCTCCAACATGAGGTTTTCCTTGACAGAAAGCCCAATTATCTACAGAAATCATCATTTGGATTTCTGGAGATCTACACAACTTGTTGATAATGTTAATGGAAGGGAATGGAAGCCACTGTGCTGGACAGCAAGCCTCCAATTGAATGACAATCTTGAAGTTCAATTATCTTATTCCCAGCAGCAATTATTAAGAATATTTTAAAAGACTCTGGGCTATAAAGGAAGAATAAATGAAGGTCAGTTTCAAAAGGGGATGTTTTCATTGATCTACTGTTTCCTAATTTACCATATTATTCAGAGCATGACACCAAGGAGAGGGACAGGACCTTGATGAGTAGGGAGGTTGCTACTGCAATGGTTGTTGTCCAATATAACCAATATTTTAACATTTCAAGAATGATCTTTGAAGGTTTGGTCACAAATGTGAGGAAGGAGGAAAATGACAGATTCTTGATGTATCAAAGATTCCTACAAATAGTCATTAACATATTACACCCTGATCTGCCAACTGCTGGAACTGCACATGTATTACAAGATCTGAATGTTTACAAGAGAATCAACAGGCTAGGGGCAACAAAACAATTTAACCAGGAAGTGGAGTTTGATGTACTTCCGTGGTTAGTAAACAATGATATGGAGATTAGGAGGTCTAACGATTCCGACGAAACCAGGGATACCCTAACCGGTAGACGATAGTTACGTCATATTTTATGTCGGGTACATGAGTTACCATGGTAATTATACGAGAATACATGGTTCACTGTACTGACTGTACGTGAATATATAATTCATCTTATTGAATATGCGATTAATCGATCGATAGTTATTGAAACCCGAACGAATCGAGGGTTCAATTATAGACGAGATATATGATATTTAGTAATGTTACGAAGTATTAAAGCTTCGGGATAAGTGGATTAAAGCACAGAAAAAGGATTTCGATTTAATAGTACGTCGGTGCATTAAACGAAACCTTTAATACCAAACCGAGCAAGAGATTATCGATCAAGCCGAAAAAGATGCGCGATAATTAATGATATGATGTTTTAAGTTAATAAATGTCATGGTTTAAGTTTTTAAAGTTCTTAAATCGGTTTTATATAAATTTCATTTTTAAGCCGAAAAACAACCGTTTTAACCCCGTCTTAAGCCGAATTAAACATTTAACCGAAAAACGAACTGAACCAGATTATCCAAAACATTATCCGGATTACGAGAATCCAAACATGTGGCCTAGAATGGAGAGGTGGGTCCCACCCCACCCCCCTCATTAATCCGATCGGACCTAAGGGTCCAACCCCCTTTCTCATTTCTTTTTTTTACAACAATCCATCCAAGCTCATCAATCCTCTCAAGATCATGATCCAAAACCGAGAGTTTTTAGCAAGAAAACAAGGTAAATAATCGAGTTATATACGTTTCCATCTTCGTTTCTTGAGTTTGTTTGCAAGAAAATGAGGTTTCAAAGATGAAAACCGATTCTTGCATGATCAAGTGATGTATACGAGTTATACAAGGGATCTTGGTCCAAGAAAGGAGTTAAACGAATCAAAAACAAATTTTTACGGTTAAATCTTTGTTTTTGGAATCATAACCGAAACCATGAAAGAAATGGCTTGATCGTGAGTGTAACTTGCTTGGTATTGTGGTATGTTGTTTGTAGGCTCTGTGTTTAGTGGTAGATAAGGCGGAAAGACGAGTTTGTAGCTTGTAGTGGCGGAAAACGAAAGGTATATTCGGTTTATGTTTGGTGTATGTGTTTTGGGACAGATTGTTGATGGTTTAGAGTTAGGTCATGAAATTTTACAGGGATGTTCTACACATGAAAATAAGAGTTCTGTGAATTTTTGGTAATTTTTGGAAAAAAGGATGAATATTTGGTGAATTTAATGCTCGGTTTTGGCTAAAAATGGTGAAAAATAGCTAAATATCATGAAAAATTCTGGAAAATTTCAGATAAGCTTTTTATATCATGTATAAGTCACACACATAATTTGAAATCAGTTGGAGAATACTAAGTAGGCTTTTCGATTAAACGAGTTCTAGGGTTTTCTAGCTCGATTTTAGTGAAAATGGCATGTAAAAGAAGATTTTGGTTCTGGAAAAATTACAGGGGACTATGTGGATGGCAGGGGACATCCAGGAGAAATTTGGGATTTTTCTAAGATCGTTTGGTATTTACGACATATTTAGTGTTTAAATGGTGTTTAAAAATAGATAAATAAATTTTAAATATAAGAATTAGTTCTGGAAATATTTTTATAAAATTCCCCACTGTTAAAAAGTGATTTGTGCAAAATTTCAAGATCCGAGATTAAACGGATAATTATTTGTGCTAATTATCAAACTTTTAAAGTTAAAACGCGTAAACCGGTGAAGTTCGCTTAAGCGAGCTGACTGGTGTATAAAAACCCTAAAAATGAACTATTTTCATATAATTGATTTAAACAAGTAAAAATAAATCATCCGAACATAATACGGATGATTTGAGTAATTTTAACCTATTTTAACAGTTTCCGGTACGTCAAAGACGGAAACGGGACCCGCGGCCAATCGGGGCGTCTAAACCGAGCTCAAATCTCATAACCTTAATTAAATTATCAGTCAACCACTACTTTCGGGTCGTGTGTGACCAAACTCATTTTTGAAACGTAAAAACGGATAACCGTGCTAGGCACGCAAAACGAGAAAAACGACTAATAGTAGTTGTGACCATGGAACTCTAAACGACATCACAATCTGAGTCCGGAGAAGTGTTTCTGGGTTAACATTGCCCCCATAACGGGTACAGTGCTGGGTTAACAGTGTCCCCAGATGTACCGGTTAACTTGGTTAAAGTTATATTAATAATGAGTGTATAGTAACGATCGTAGGGATCATATTACAGATTGGACGTGTTAACTGATAATGATTGTTGTTACCTGCTTGCATGTGCTAAGGTGAGTTTCACGAGCCCCTTTTTCTGAACTGTTTTCGAATATTTTCTCGGGGCGGAAGCATGTTTTTACTGAGATGTTTAAGTACATACTGAACGCATGGATTTGCGTGTATTTATAAATATTTGATTGTACGAGAATCATACGGAATGGGTACAGTACTGGGTTAACAGTGTCCCTAGATATCTTTGGAAGTGTTACTGGGTTTACTGTGTCCCCAGATGTCTTTGGAAGTGTTACTGGGTTAACTGTGTCCCCAGATGTCTTTGGAAGTGTTTCTGGGTTAACGTTGCCCCCAGAATGAGTACAGTACTGGGTTAACAGTGTCCCCAGATAATATTATATTTTGATAATGATTTATCATGGTTTACTCGAATTGTGAAACTCACCAACTATTCGTAGTTGACCCGTTTTCTCACATGCTTTTCAGGTACAATTAAGATGAAGTGATTGCTTACGTGCTAAGTGCTTGATGTGTGTAAGATTTGCGTGCGGGATGTTAGGATACATTATAACAGATAGAATTATGTATCGTATTGTATGATGTGTGTATCACCTAGACGGTAATGGAATACAAGATAATGTAATTTGAAGTATATTAATGCATTCTGTTTTCTTTATAAACAATGTGGTTGATATCAGAGGTGTCTGTTGCATCCCGTTTACGTTTCCGCTGCGGTTACGGGGTGTTACAGAAGTTGGTATCAGAGCCATTGGTTATAAGGAATTAGGATGTCTTTAAAAGATATCTAAAATATAACCAGTAGCTCAAGTATTATAGGATCTGAATATCAACTAATAAATTATAGTGACGAGGTCTGGATGAACTTGGATGGACAAGTGAGTTATAGTTATTATGGTCCGGAACATAATAACAGACTTGTCTGCACGAGGGAATTCAGGGGAAGTCACGGGGTACATTAATAGGTAAAAATGGCAACATATGTGTAAAGTATATAATATTATTTATACGTGCTAAGGTGTATATATATATGTATGTACATATCTTGTGGGTACATGTATTGAGAAATGGGACCCGGATAAGGAACCGGGGAATGAAATAATAAAAGTACCGAGGATGCTGAAATTTCTAGAGCATCGGTTGATGATAAGTCTGACTTATCGGGCTATAGTTATGATAGTATCAAGTTAGATCTTCCGTTTGACATTAACCAGAAATATCTAGTAACCGTCACTCCCAACCAAAACTGATAAATCCCTTACCCTACCAACACCGGTACCGTATATCCTAATAACCCCCTATGTTCACCCGAACCGACGACCCACACGTACGGACGGCCCTGTACCTGAACCCATTCTTATTCCAGTAAAAAAAAAAAGTAATAAATTTGATAATGAATGAGCAGATGAAAATAATATATAGAAACATATATATGTATTTCACACTCTCAAACATATGAGTCATACCACCTCCAGATCGAGAATTACCGCACCTAGAACGCCTGAGGACATTGACTGAGCAAGTGATAGAGTTTCCCATAATAATTAATAATATTTGAAGGCAACCCATGTTGCGCAATTACCTTGAACCTTGCAACTCCCTATGTTATCCTTACATCCGTTAGATGTCTACACCCATGTATGCTCGAATAGAATGATTACCTATACACAAAGAGGTGTTGGAATCATTATAGCATAGTTGGTTGTTCGTTCGTAGGTGGTATACTGTGTATGCCGGATATACGAATAAACACGGATATTATAACTTCGTGGTACGTAATCGTTTGGTGCGCACGGTGAGCATGTATCGGTTATGCTAACATGCAGAAGGATATTGAAATCAAGTATATTAAACATTGATCTTTGTTGAGAAAGATCTATATGTCGGTTGGTGACAAGGTTTATGAAACATATTTGAACGTTAACCGACGTCAGGTTAAGTCCATATGTTATTATACTTGTGGGACATATATACTAGATACTGGTATGTGTAATATGTATGATAATATTTGGTGTGTATGTGTACCTGCTGTTATGATTGAACTGGTAACGAGTTATACGGTGAGATTAGTATTGATTACTGCGTACGGGATGAGTACGGCAGAATGACATAAAAAGAGTAACTCCAATGATGGAGATTGATGTGATTCAGTTGATTGCTCAAAGATAGCAGATGATGATACCGAATGTCGTATCACAGATCACTGCTAGTGTTGATGCAAATGTGAACGCAGAATTATAGTTCGAGCAATCACATGATTATGAATATTTCAATTCTTAGTGGTATTACTAAGAGTGATAATGCCCCACCGAATACTATTATGACTACAAGTATTAGTTATAAACTAAACATGAATAGTAGTCGTAATGAATTAGATCCGGTATAAGGATATGTTTGTTGTTTGTGGTAAGGAAATTATTAATAGTTTACTGATGGTAAAGGGAGGAATAGATTAGCGAGTGGATAGAAAAGATCAAAATGGTTAAGGATATTGGTAAGAGTCTAGAACATTGTGTAGTGAAATATGCTACAGATATGTTGGTAGATTATGTTGTATCGTGATGGAACACGATGGTACAAAATTATAGATAGAAAATTTTTGCTCAGATGATATGGTCAGGATTTAAAATTCTTGTGCTAGAGCACTTTTATTCGAGTAATTAAGTTCAGAGATTGGAAACTGAGCTATGGAAGACAAAAATGTTGTATGCTGATCACTTAGAAAACGCTAATCGTTTGAAGGAATTGTCATGTCTGGTAACATGGCTAATTACTCCTGAAACTAAGCGAAGTGAGCGCAATATTGGGGACTAACTCCATCGATAAGGAGTATAGTCAATCCTGTAAAATATACAACCTTTGGAAGGGTTGTGTCACAAGCCAGCATGGATATATTTGACTCTATGGGAAGCGGACTGGAAGGACGTTAGGTGAGACGTCGAGTATTAAAGAAGAGAAATGATAAAGGTATAGTGCAAGATAGACTTTTGAATAAGTAGGTATGTCCTACAACCCAGAATTATACTAAGACTAGTTCTGGTGTGAAAACATGAACCGCATGAAGGGTCATTCCCTAAATGTGGAAAATATGGTTATCGGCAGGAAGAAGAATGTCGAGTGATAGTAGGCCACAGGTGTGGTAAAGATGGACGTAATGCCCCAATTGTAGAACCAATTGAAGCCATGTGAACCGGCGACCCCAACCCATTCATGTACAACCACTCCGAACCCAACAACTTCAATAACAATCCATCCAAAGAAACCAAATTATGCCCAACAGTTGTACTTGCTATGAATGTGGCAGTACAGAAAGTTTCAAGAGAAATTGCCCAAGTTGAACCAAGGTGTCGTTGGAAGACGAACCTCATGACAAGCATCAACCTCTGATCAAGCAAGGAGCCGTGCTTTTGTGAGTAATTTGAATAAAGCACGTCATGATCCAAAGGTGGTATTAAATATGTTGTGGTTTTAAATCAATAGGCACCAGTGATATTTTTACGGTCGTCGATAGTAGTTAATTCCTGTTAATCTCCTACCCTTTGGAAAGATACCGATTAGTGAAACTATAGAACCCTATACTGTAGAATCGCTAACGGTAAATCCCTAATGGTTAACTAAATTGTTCGGAATTGTCCTATTATTCTGAACGATTAACCTTTCCTTATTGACCTACGACCAGTAAAGTAAAGAAGTTTTGACGTAATAGTTAGCATGGATTGGCTAACTCAACATGAAACTGAAATCAAATATGAAAAGAAGATGAATAGAAGATCTCCTTCGGACGATGAAGCGATTTGATACAGAGAAAAGTGTACGGTATTATGTTACCACTCTAATCTCATCTTGAGATGTTATAATATTTACGACAAGAAGACGTGGTGTATTCAACAAACGTGATTGCCAAAGTATTTAAAAGAAAACATATAGAAGATATTCCGGTGTTACGTAAATATCCGAAAGTTTTCCCAGAAGAACTTCCTGGATTACCGCCAACCCGACAGGTCGAATTCAGAATCGATTTAATACCTCAAGCTGGCCCTGTTGCTAAAGCATCATACCGACTTGCACCAACTGAAATGCAAAAAATTTTTGGATGAGGTTTTATACGACCTAGTTAGTCACCATGGGGTGCACCAGTGTTATTTGGGAAATGAAGGACGGAAGTGTTAGGATATGTATTGATTAGGGAGAATTGAATAAAGTGACGATCAAGAATAGGTATTCACTTCTTAGAAGTAAATGATCTGTTTAACCAACTGCAAAGGGCGATTTATTTTTAGAAAATTGATCTTAGATATAGTTATCGCCAAATGAAAAATCCAAGAAGAGGACGTTGCAACAACAGCGTTTCGGACTCGCTACGGCCATTATGAATTCTCAGTTATGCCTTTCGGGCTAACAAATACGCCGGCAGTATTCATGGACCTCATGAACCGAGTCTGTAAACTTTATTTTGACAAACATGTCATGGCATTCATTGATCATATTTTGATATATTCGCAACGTAAAGAAGAGCACGAACGACGGTTAAGGAAAATTGTGGAAGTGTTAAAGCAAGAGGAGTTGTACGTGAAGTTTTCGAAATGTGATTTTGAATAAAGAATGCATAATCCCTTGGTCATGTTGTAAAGCAACAAGGATTTCACATAGATCCAAATAAGATAGAAACCATTAAAATTGTGCCAAGCGCCGATTTTAAGTCTCCCCGATGGAGACGATGGTTTTGTCGCGTATTGTGACGCATCGCGTAGAGGGTTAGGATGCGTGTTGATGCAGAATAATAAGGTTATAGCCTATGCTTCCTGACAATTAAAAGTACACGAGAAAAATTACACTACTCACGACTTAGAACTGGGAGCGGTTATCTTCGCACTTAAAATCTGGAGCCATTATCTCTACGGTACGAAGTGCACCGTCTTCACCGATCATAAAAGTTTGCAGCACATATTCGATCAGAAAGAACTGAATATGAGGCAACGAAGATGGGTCGAGTTGTTAAGCGATTATGACTGTGACATCCGTTATCACCCCGGCAAGGCTAACGTCGTAGCCGATGCCTTGAGTAGGAAAGATCGGGTTAAGCCATTGCGAGTGAAGGCGCTAGGGATGATAGTCCAGTCGAACCTTTCGGACCTGATTCGAGTCGCTCAACGTGAGGCGTTGAAAGAGGAACAATTGGAAAAGGAGGAACTTTACGGCAATGAGAAGAATTTCGAACAACGCGTGGACGAAATTCTCTACTTCAAAAATTGGGTTTGGATCCCGACCCTCCATGACCTTCGTGAATTAATCACGGACGAAGCGCATAGATCGAAATATTCCATACATCCGGGATCGGATTAGACTATTGATGATGCGAATATCTGAAAGGGTCTTATTAATGGCTGAGTTGGAGAAAGATATGGATACGTATGTTGGAGGATATTTGAGTTATGCGAGAGATAAGGCTGCACACCGAAAACCCTGGGGAACGCCACAACGACAGAAAATTCGCCAATGATAGTGGGAATAAATTACAATGGATTTCAGGACGCAAATTCCCATGATATATCAAAGGCATGAGGTAAATTAGGTAATCGCGGATCGATTAACCAATCCTCGCATTTCATCCCAATCTATGACGATTACCACAATGAATTCTCGCCCAAATTCATGATGATGAAATGGTATCTCGTCGTGGAGTACCATTTTCAATGATCTCAGATCGAAATAGTCATCCTACTTCCATTATTGGAAGGAGGGGAAGGAAGCATCGAGAGCTTGAAGCTTTCTATGGGTGAAGTAATTATCACCAATTTGTTAAATTGAAATTGGGCGTCACTCAAGCCATAAGATATGAATTGGTTCGGGAAACAACCAATCGGATTTATAATATTTAAGATAAGTTGAAAGCAGCGCGAGATTGGCAAAGGATTTATGCCAACATTCAAAGGAAACCATTGTCGCTGGAAAGAGGTGACAAGGTATTTTTAAGGCATCACCTTAGAGAGGTGATATGAGGTTTGGCAAAACCGAAAAATAGCTCCTTAATATATTGGACTTCATGAGACTATCTCCATGATTGGTCATTTAGTTTATCGATTAAAGTACTCCAGGGGCTAAGTATTATACATGATGTTTTGCCATGTATACGGATTGAAAAGTACCTAAGCGATGAGGCAACGAAAGTACTAGTAATGGAAGTACTCATAGAAGACATACTTGATATCATAAATAATTCCGTTGAGATAGTAGACGGGAAAACTAAACAGTTTGGACACACCAAGCTTTATTGATTAAGATTAAGTGGAATTCACAGCGAGGACCAGATTATACCTGGTAACGCGAGGGTGAATTCTGAAGGAAAAACCCCCCACCTTTCTCTCGAAAGGGGATAGTGGGCGTGTAAAATTTCGAGGACGAAATTTCTTAACGGGGGGAGAATGTAACGATTCCGACGAAACCAGGGATACCCTAACCGGTAGACGATAGTTACGTCATATTTTATGTCGGGTACATGAGTTACCATGGTAATTATACGAGAATACATGGTTCACTGTACTGATTGTATGTGAATATATAATTCATCGTATTGAATATGCGATTAATCGATCGATAGTTATTGAAACCCGAACGAATCGAGGGTTCAATTATAGACGAGATATATGATATTTAGTGATGTTACGAAGTATTAAAGCTTCGGGATAAGTGGATTAAAGCACAGAAAAAGGATTTCGATTTAATAGTACGTCGGTGCATTAAACGAAACCTTTAATACCAAACCGAGCAAGAGATGATCGATCAAGCCGAAAAAGATGCGCGATAATTAATGATATGATGTTTTAAGTTAATAAATGTCATGGTTTAAGTTTTTAAAGTTCTTAAATCGGTTTTATATAAATTTCATTTTTAAGCCGAAAAACGACCGTTTTAACCCCGTCTTAAGCCGAATTAAACATTTAACCGAAAAACGAACTGAACCAGATTATCCAAAACATTATCCGGATTACGATAATCCAAACATGTGGCCTAGAATGGAGAGGTGGGTCCCACCCCACCCCCCTCATTAATCCGATCGGACCTAAGGGTCCAACCCCCTTTCTCGTTTCTTTTTTTTTACAACAATCCATCCAAGCTCATCAATCCTCTCAAGATCATGATCCAAAACCGAGAGTTTTTAGCAAGAAAACAAGGTAAATAATCGAGTTATATACGTTTCCATCTTCGTTTCTTGAGTTTGTTTGCAAGAAAATGAGGTTTCAAAGATGAAAACCGATTCTTGCATGATCAAGTGATGTATACGGGTTATACAAGGGATCTTGGTCCAAGAAAGGAGTTAAACGAATCAAAAACGAATTTTTACGGTTAAATCTTTGTTTTTGGAATCATAACCGAAACCATGAAAGAAATGGCTTGATCGTGAGTGTAATGTAACACCCCGTAACCGCAGCGGAAACGTACACGGGATGCAACAGACACATCTGATATCAACAGCATTGCTTATAAAGAAAATACCACTACATTAATTTATAACATATTACATTGTTGCGAGTTTCGTTACTGTCTAGGTGTTACACACATGTTTTACCGATAAGACATTAATATATATTCATTACAAAACACAGAGCAGCAAGCTTCCAACAGGTAGCACAGATAGTTAAGCACATATCAATCATTCCAACCTGGGCATACCTAGAAAGCATGTAAAGAAAACGGGTCAACTACGAATAGTTGGTGAGTTTCACTAATTTAAATAAACCATAGATCAGTATAAAAATCATATGTTAATGATGAAATTATGCTAAGCCCGTTAATGAAAACTCTATAAACCCAAAAACACAATAAATGACCCCTGGGGACACTGTTAACCCAGAACATATCCAATAACCCCTGGGGACACTGTTAACCCAGTACATATCAAATAACCCCTGGGGACACTGTTAACCCAGTACATATCAAATAACCCCTTGGGACACTGTTAACCCAGCACATATCAAATACCCTCTGGGGACACTGTTAACCCAGAACCATATCCAATAACCTCTGGGGACACTGTTAACCCAGAAACATATCCAATACCCTCTGGGAACACTGTTAACCCAGAAATATATCCAATAACCCTCTGGGAACTAAGTTACCCCAGAACAATTCCACCCGATAAACAAATTATCTATTCTATGCATCATACCATATATATATATAAAAATATACAAGTGTTTCCATACGGTCGGTATGTACTTAGATAATTTAACACAATCATGATTTCCGCCCCGGGAAAATATTTAAAACAGTTCATTAAAAGGGGCTCGTGAAAACTCACCTTTTTGTGAGTCTGTGGGTAATACAATGAACAGCTACGTGCCTGGATCTGTAATATAATATCTAGTCGTTACTATATAATTCCCATAAACTAAATCCGTATTAATCGGTACATCTGGGGACATTGTTAACCCAGTACTGTACTCGATCCGGGGACAATGTTAACCCCGTGACACTCCTAAGGACTCAGATTGTGCCATTACTTAGAGTCGGACGGTCAAAATTATCATTTTTATGTTTTCCTTGATTTGCGTGCCTAGCACGGTCGTCCGTTTTTAGTTTCAAAAATGAGTTTATTCCCACTTAACCCAAAAATGGTGTTTGACTGTTATTTTAGTTAAAGTGATGAAATTAGAGCTCGGTTTGACACCCCGTTTGGCCGCGGGGCCCGTTTCCGTAATTTAGGTGCCGGAAACAGTAAAATCGGGTAAAATTACCCAAATCATCCGAATTATTTTCGGGTGATTTATTTTTACTTAATTTACTTAGATTTATGAAAATAGTCCATTTTTAGGTTTTTTATATACCAGTCAGCTCGCTTATGCGAGTTTTGCCGGTTTACACGTTTTAAGCTTTAAATATTTGTTTTTATGTTCATTTTAGCACAAATAATTACCCGTTTAGTCTCGGGTCTTGAAATTTTGCACAAAACTTATTTTGACTGAAAGAAAATTTTGCAAAATTTTCCAGATTTATTTTCCTATATTTACATTTATTTATCTATTTTTAAACCTTTTTAATACACTAAATATGTCAAAAATACCAAAACACTTTAGAAAAATCCCAAATTTTTCTGGGATGATCCTTGCCATCCTCATAACTCCCTGGAATTTTTCCAGAATTTAAAACTCATTTTTCAAGCCATTTTCACCCAAAACCGAGCTAGAAAGCCCTAGAACTCGTTTCACCGAAAAGCCTACTTAGACTTTTCCAACTGAGCTCAAATTTTGTGGGTGACTTTTATATGTTATAGAAAGCTTATCATAAATTTTCCAGAATTTTTCATGATGTTTAGCTATTTTTCACTATTTTTGGCCAAAACCGAGCATTAAATTCACCAAATATTCATCTTTTATCCAAAAATTACCAAAAATTCACAGATCTCATATTTTCATGTGTAGATCATCTTTGTGAAATTTCGTGACCCGACTCTAAGCACACGAAAATCTGTCCAAATTTCATATACACACGAAAACCGAACTATCTTGTGTTTTCTAGCTTTAGATCGCAAGGATCTCGGTTTCTAGCCTTTGCTAGCCGCTAGACACAACACTTACAAGCACAATAACACTATACCAAGCAAACTATACCAATCAATCAAACCATTTCTTTCAAAGTGTCGGTTTTTAAGTAAAAACAAAGGTTTTAACCGTAAAAATCCGTTCTCGACTCTTTTAACTCATTTCTTGGACCAAGATCCCTTGTATAACATGTATACATCTCTTGATCATGCAAGAGTCGGTTTCATCTCGGGTTTTCACCCATCTTTCACTTGGAAATCCATTTTAACAAGATTTTAACCGTAAAATTTTATTCTAAACACTTTTAACTCATTACTTGGATCAAGATCGTTTGTATAACTTGTATACATCCCTTGATCATACGAGAACCGGTTCCATCTCGGGTTTTCACCCATATTTCACTTGGAACCTTTTGTTCTTGCAAAAACAACTCAAAACTAAGTAATTAACACTAAAGATTATGTATTGTAACATGCTTATACCTTCAAAATCTTGGTTAAAATATGATGATCTTGGAAGAATACTTGAAGTTTGAGAGGTTTTGGGAGAGAATTGATGTTAAAAGAAAAAATGAAGTGTATAATGTGTGTGTATGGGGTGGCCGGCCTAAGTGGTGGTGTGGGGGGGGGCCACAAGTTCAATATTAGCCACACATTTGGATTACACAATCCGGATAATGTTGTGGATAGTCTGGTTCAGTTCGTTTCTCGTTTAAACTCGTAATTCGGCTTAAAACGAGCATAAAATGGTTGTTTTTCGGGTGAAAATAAAATTTACATAAAACGGATTTAAAACTTTAAAAACTTAACCCATGACATTAAAACATCATATTATTAATAATTACGCATCTTTTTCGGCTTGATTGATCGTCTCTTGCTTGGTTTGGTGTTAAAGGTTTCGTTTAGCGTACCGACGTACCATTAAATCGAAATCCTTTTTTTTTTCTGTGCTATAATTCACCTATCCCGAAGCATTAATACTTCGTAAATATCACTAAACATTATATACATCGTCTATAATGTAATTCCCGATCCGTTCGGGTTTCAATAACCGATCATTGATTAATTGTAATTCCAATACGATTCACTATATAATTGAGTATGATTCATACTGTGAACCATATATATTCGTATCAATGTGCTATAACTCATATAATCAATATTAAATAACACGTAAATAGTATATACCGGCTAGGGTATACCTGGATTTGCCGGAATCGTTACATGTAACTTGCCTGGTATTGTGGTATGTTGTTTGTAGGCTCTGTGTTTAGTGGTAGATAAGGCGGAAAGACGAGTTTGTAGCTTGTAGTGGCGGAAAACGAAAGGTATATTCGGTTTATGTTCGGTGTATGTGTTTTGGGACAGATTGTTTATGGTTTAGAGTTAGGTCATGATATTTTACAGGGATGTTCTACACATGAAAATAAGAGTTCTGTGAATTTTTGGTAATTTTTGGATAAAGTATGAATATTTGGTGAATTTAATGCTTGGTTTTGGCTAAAAATGGTGAAAAATAGCTAAATATCATGAACAATTCTGGAAAATTGCAGATAATCTTTTTATATCATGTATAAGTCACACACAAAATTTGAGGTCAGTTGGAGAAGTCTAAGTAGGCTTTTCGGTTAAACGAGTTCTAGGGTTTTCTAGCTCGGTTTTAGTGAAAATGACATGTAAAAGAAGATTTTGGTTCTGGAAAAATTACAGGAGACTATATGGATGTCAGGGGACATCCAGGAGAAATTTGGGATTTTTCTAAGATCGTTTGGTATTTACGACATATTTAGTGTTTAAATGGTGTTTAAAAATAGATAAATAAATTTTAAATATAAGAATTAGTTCTGGAAATATTTTTATAAAATTCCCCACTGTTAAAAAGTGATTTGTGCAAAATTTCAAGATCCGAGATTAAACGGATAATTATTTGTGCTAATTATCAAACTTTTAAAGTTAAAACGCGTAAACCGGTGAAGTTCGCTTAAGCGAGCTGACTGGTGTATAAAAACCCTAAAAATGAACTATTTTCATATAATTGATTTAAACAAGTAAAAATAAATCATCCGAACATAATACGGATGATTTAAGTAATTTTAACCTATTTTAACAGTTTCCGGTACGTCAAAGACGGAAACGGGACCCGCGGCTAATCGGGGCGTCTAAACCGAGCTCAAATCTCACAACTTTAATTAAATTATCAGTCAACCACTACTTTCGGGTCGTGTGTGACCAAACTCATTTTTGAAACGTAAAAACGGATAACCGTGCTAGGCACGCAAAACGAGAAAAACGACTAATAGTAGTTGTGACCATGGAACTCTAAACGACATCACAATCTGAGTCCGGAGAAGTGTTTCTGGGTTAACATTGCCCCCATAACGGGTACAGTGCTGGGTTAACAGTGTCCCCAGATGTACCGGTTAACTTGGTTAAAGTTATATTAATAATGAGTGTATTGTAACGATCGTAGGGATCATATTACAGATTGGACGTGTTAACTGATAATGATTGTTGTTACCTGCTTGCATGTGCTAAGGTGAGTTTCACGAGCCCCTTTTTCTGAACTGTTTTCGAATATTTTCTCGGGGCGGAAGCATGTTCTTACTGAGATGTTTAAGTACATACTGAACGCATGGATTTGCGTGTATTTATAAATTTTTGATTGTACGAGAATCGTACGGAATGGGTACAGTACTGGGTTAACAGTGTCCCCAGATATCTTTGGAAGTGTTACTGGGTTTACTGTGTCCCCAGATGTCTTTGGAAGTGTTACTGGGTTAACTGTGTCCCCAGATGTCTTTGGAAGTGTTTCTGGGTTAACGTTGCCCCCAGAATGAGTACAGTACTGGGTTAACAGTGTCCCCAGATAATATTATATTTTGATAATGATTTATCATGGTTTACTCGAATTGTGAAACTCACCAACTATTCGTAGTTGACCCGTTTTCTCACATGCTTTTCAGGTACAATTAAGATGAAGTGATTGCTTACGTGCTAAGTGCTTGATGTGTGTAAGATTTGCGTGCGGGATGTTAGGATACATTATAACAGATAGAATTATGTATCGTATTGTATGATGTGTGTATCACCTAGACGGTAATGGAATACAAGATAATGTAATTTGAAGTATATTAATGCATTCAGTTTTCTTTATAAACAATGTGGTTGATATCAGAGGTGTCTGTTGCATCCCGTTTACGTTTCCGCTGCGGTTACGGGGTGTTACAGAAGTTGGTATCAGAGCCATTGGTTATAAGGAATTAGGATGTCTTTAAAAGATATCTAAAATATAACCAGTAGCTCAAGTATTATAGGATCTGAATATCAACTAATAAATTATAGTGACGAGGTCTGGATGAACTTGGATGGACAAGTGAGTTATAGTTATTATGGTCCGGAACATAATAACAGACTTGTCTGCACGAGGGAATTCAGGGGAAGTCACGGGGTACATTAATAGGTAAAAATGGCAACATATGTGTAAAGTATATAATATTATTTATACGTGCTAAGGTGTATATATATATATGTATGTACATATCTTGTGGGTACATGTATTGAGAAATGGGACCCGGATAAGGAACCGGGGAATGAAATAATAAAAGTACTGAGGATGCTGAAATTTCTAGAGCATCGGTTGATGATAAGTCTGACTTATCGGGCTATAGTTATGATAGTATCAAGTTAGATCTTCCGTTTGACATTAAACGAGTTCTAGGGATTTCTAGCTCGGTTTTGGAAAAAGGGCATGTAAAAGAAGATTTTGGTTCTGGAAAAATTACAGGGGATTATGTGGATGGTAGGGGACATCCAGGAAAAATTTGGGATTTTTCTATGGTCGTTTGGTATTTACGACATATTTAGTGTTTAAATGGTGTTTAAAAATAGATAAATAAATTTTAAATATAAGAATTAGTTCTGGAAATATTTTTATAAAATTCCCCACTGTTAAAAAGTGATTTGTGCAAAATTTCAAGATCCGAGATTAAACGGATAATTATTTGTGCTAATTATCAAACTTTTAAAGTTAAAACGCGTAAACCGGTGAAGTTCGCTTAAGCGAGCTGACTGGTGTATAAAAACCTTAAAAATGAACTATTTTCATATAATTGATTTAAACAAGTAAAAATAAATCATCCGAACATAATACGGATGATTTAAGTAATTTTAACCTATTTTAACAGTTTCCGGTACGTCAAAGACGGAAACGGGACCCGCGGCCAATCGGGGCGTCTAAACCGAGCTCAAATCTCACAACTTTAATTAAATTATCAGTCAACCACTACTTTCGGGTCGTGTGTGACCAAACTCATTTTTGAAACGTAAAAACGGATAACCGTGCTAGGCACGCAAAACGAGAAAAACGACTAATAGTAGTTGTGACCATGGAACTCTAAACGACATCACAATCTGAGTCTGGAGAAGTGTTTCTGGGTTAACATTGCCCCCAAAACGGGTACAGTGCTGGGTAAACAGTGTCCCCAGATGTACCGGTTAACTTGGTTAAAGTTATATTAATAATGAGTGTATAGTAACGATCGTAGGGATCATATTACAGATTGGACGTGTTAACTGATAATGATTGTTGTTACCTGCTTGCATGTGCTAAGGTGAGTTTCACGAGCCCCTTTTTCTGAACTGTTTTCGAATATTTTCTCGGGGCGGAAGCATGTTTTTACTGAGATGTTTAAGTACATACTGAACGCATGGATTTGCGTGTATTTATAAATATTTGATTGTACGGGAATCGTACGGAATGGGTACCGTACTGGGTTAACAGTGTCCCCAGATGTCTTTGGAAGTGTTACTGGGTTAACTGTGTCCCCAGATGTCTTTGGAAGTGTTACTGGGTTAACTGTGTCCCAGATGTCTTTGGAAGTGTTTCTGGGTTAACGTTGCCCCCAGAATGAGTACAGTACTGGGTTAACAGTGTCCCCAGATAATATTATATTTTGATAATGATTTATCATGGTTTACTCGAATTGTGAAACTCACCAACTATTCGTAGTTGACCCGTTTTCTCATATGCTTTTCAGGTACAATTAAGATGAAGTGATTGCTTACGTGCTAAGTGCTTGATGTGTGTAAGATTTGCGTGCGGGATGTTAGGATACATTATAACAGATAGAATTATGTATCGTATTGTATGATGTGTGTATCACCTAGACGGTAATGGAATACAAGATAATGTAATTTGAAGTATATTAATGCATTCAGTTTTCTTTATAAACAATGTGGTTGATATCAGAGGTGTCTGTTGCATCCCGTTTACGTTTCCGCTGCGGTTACGGGATGTTACAGGAGGTTCCAGCTTCACTTGTGGTGAGCAGTGAAGATGAGAGTGATGAGGAGGGTGAAAATGAAAGTGAATCTGATGATGATGATCATCATGCTGATGGAAGAGATGATAATGTGAATGATAATGTAGCATAAGTTGAGGGGAAGCAATCTCATGATGAAGTTGTCTCCAATATTGTTCAACATGTTTCAACTCTTACACCAACTGTTTCACCACCACAATCGCCACCTTCCTACCTCATAAACCAACCCACCACACCATACCAGTCACCAACACACTCAACATTGACCAACATGATATTCCTTTATCACCACCCAATCAAAGCCATATACCTTTAATCCAAACCAGAAACCCTTTACCCCACACAAGATCCCAAATTATCAAAAGCCTGATTCATCAAACTCAGCCAACCCAAATTTCTAAACCTTTGAATCTGACCCTTTCACCCTATCCCCAATTTCAACTCATGGTATTTTGAAAAGAAACTTTGATCTTATTGTTGAGAACTGTGATTTAAAGACTGAAAACTCTGAGCATCAACGAACAAGGAATTGGAATCTCATTTGCAACAAGCCTTGAACAGAATTCAAACCCTGGTGTTTGAGATTGAGAAGACCTCAGATGCACCAAAACAGGGAGAGAATGTCCCTATAGCTGGAAATGAGGATTCCCATAAATTTATTGGAATGTTTTATGATATATGTAGTGAAGATGATAATGAAGCAAGAGAAAGGGAGGATGTTGATGAAATTGAGATTGTTGAGGTTGTTAATGATGTGATTGGTAATGATGATGTTGTTGATGATGTAATCGTTGATGATGATGTTGGTGAAATTGAGATTGTATAATGATGATGTTGTTAATGATGTAATCATTGATGATGATGTTGATGAAATTGAGATTGTTGAGTTTGTTAATGATGTGATTGATAATGATGATGTTGTTAATGATGTAATCGTTGATGATGATGTTGTTGTTAATGTGGAAACCATGACTGATGTTGACATTGATAAAACATTTATGTTAGATGAAAATACTGAAGAAACTGATATCTCTAATCAAATTGTTGTTCTATCTGATAAGACTGAGGAGCTTAATGCTGATTATGATGAAGTTAGTTCCCAGTTGGTAAAAGAAAAGGATGTGATAGATAAGGAGTTGGAGGAGTTATTTAAGGAGATAGATGAGGTGCCACCTACTGTAATCAGAGAGGTTGGACCATCTAGGCTTCTGGATGAGGAGGAAGAAAGGAGAAGAGAGAAAGTTAAAGCGATTGATGAGCATGAAATTCAACTTCAGATGCTTAAAAGAAAGATAGATGAGTCAATTGACCAACTTTTGTTTATTGATGAATCTGCTGAGAAAGGAAAGAAATTACATGATAAAATTGTGAATGAATGGTTTCAAAGATACATTCTACATCACATGCTCACTGAGAAAGAGATAGAAGAGTAGATGATAATTATGGAACAAGTTGAGCTGAAGAAGAAACTAAGTGAAGAAAAGGGGGAGGTAGAACAAGAAGTCATAGATGACTCTTGAAACTACAATAGGCTGAGGATGTTGATAATGCACTAGCCATAGTGGTTTATAAGTTTCAAACATAAAATGTTCAAGAAAATGTACCAACTGCTGAACTCTCTACTGAAAACATTGACAAGCAGTTGGTCATAAATTACGATGCCAAGAGGATTCAAGATGAAATGGTAAGGAAATAAAATGACAAGGCAATTGAAGACCTATTACATGAAATTAAATTAGCTGAAAGAGAATGGCCAGTAAACCTTGTAAAGTTTGTAAGGAAAAGGAAAAGGTTAAGAAGTAACATACCAGAAGAACTTATTCCCAAACAGAATAAGAGAGCTGTGAATGAAAAAGGGCAGGGGGATAAGGAAAAGAATACGGAAAACCCAATAGAAGAATCCATTGATGCTATCCCTCTGCAAACTGTCAAACCATAAGAAAATGAGTAGAATGTGAATATGGAATACAATGAACCACAAATAGGGGCATTGGAGGACATTTCTGACTTGTAGGATGATAAGGAAGGGGAGGAGTTGAAAGAAAAAGAGGATGAACTAGCTTCACCTAAAATTCATTTGTCTGATGTACACGTTGAGATTATTAAAGCAAGGTTAGAGGATTTGAAAGACAAAACCCCAGAGTCATCAGTCTGATGGGTCATGGGTTTAGATTTGGATAAATTGATGAATTATTTGAAAAAGACCTTGACTTTTTGTTTGAAAAGAAGAGGGATGAAGTTAGAAAGAAGAGAGAGCAAAAGAAAATACCACTGAGTCAATATTTAAACTAAAGAAGGAATTAAACTAAAGAACAACTAAGACACATGAGCTATGAAGACATAGAGGATTTGAGCAAAGCTCTTAAAGCCCAAGAAGAAGAAGAAGAAGAAGAAGAAGAATAAGAAGAAGAGAGGAAGAGAATTGAGAACTGAGAAGAGGGCAAAAGATGAACTAAAAAGGAAAGATAGTGTTTCAGAAGGTTTGGAGGCAAGTGTGGATTTCTGCTTGAACATGGTTATGATTTTGAAATAGTTGACTCAATGAGCAAGAAAGAAGTAGAAGAAAAATCCAGAAGATTGTCACAGAAAATCATAGATGAAGGAAAATTTGCTGCTGAAGATATGAAACTAAGAAGATTAAAAGAAATGAAACAAAAAGAAGAGGAGGAAAGGGAGAAAAAGATTAAGGTTGATAGAGCCAGAGCCAGAATTGTTGAGAAGAAAAAGGCCACCCTATCCAAAGATAAGGAAAAACTACTTGAAAGACTGATGGATGCCAGGGGTGTGCTAGGTGATTTGAACAAGATGACTGATACACAAAAGAAAGATTTATATGATTCAGAGCTAGCCAAATACAGGATGGAGTTGAAAGACCATTACAAACATGAAGAACCAACTCAAACTCCTTCCTTAATTACTGAAGTGAAGAAAGAACCGGCTGAATATGAATTGAAAAACTCAGCTGAAGCCATGGGAAGACAAAGAAAAGGTTGATACTCTTAGGCAAGTCATGTTGAAGAAAGGAATGCCACCAGGGGTGTTTGACAATCTGGGACAGTCTCAATTGAAGGAGTTTTTTGATAAAGAAAAGGTATAGTTTGATCAAGTGGAAGATGAGCATAAAAGAATCATGTCTTTACAATCAGGACTCAAAAGGCAGGCTGGTAGAAGACCAAGATCTCCAACTGAAGTATAAATGGACAGAGAGACTATGGAGATGATAAAAATCTTGTCCAAGGAAGGTGTCAACTACCTTTAACTGATTATGATGAAGAAGGATGAGATTGTGAAGATTTTTTATTCTAACAGACATCTAAGAAGGCCTCAACCCCAAAGGCATTATACTTCAAGGGCTTATACATCTTGAGCTCCCATCTCTACCATTAGGTCCAGCCGTCAAAGAGAACAAAGACCACCATCTAATGTGTATCTGCCAAAGAATTTGTACTTTGATTCTAGGACCAAGACACTGAAGGTGATCATGAATAGTGGTGAAATTAAAATGATTATATTCATGGATAACTTTAGGGAGTTTAACAAAGAACAACTGGAAGTGTTAGCAAGTCTGCACTTGTATGATTATCAACAAAGGGAAAGATTTGTTGGTCAGTAGAGAAATGATCTATCTAAGTATTTGAAAGAGCAAGCAAGAAAGGGATTTCCTCTGTTGAATAAGAAGAAAAAACTTGAGTACACTGAAGCTGAAAGGATCAAGAGGCAAAGGAGAATAAGTGACATAAAAATGACTAAACTCTCTTATGGGAAATCCAAGAAGGTCACCAATCCTTATGCTACAATGAAGGAGTGTATAAGCATGAGAAGACAGATGAGAAGGCCCAACTCAGAAGTACAAAGAAATGAAAGAATCTCTCAGATACATTTTGAAAAGAAGAAAAACTCTTTTATCTTGAGAACTCTAAGGGTGTGGCTCTGGGCATATTTGAAGAAGATTTTGACTTGGAATATCTCCACATCGATGACCGTTATGACATAATGAGATGGAACATTCCAGCTCAACATCCATTCCAAAGGGAGATTTCTATTTTCCAGCAGAAAGTTGCTGCTGTCATGCTTGATCGAAGGACTGAAGGAGAAGGAAGCTCAAGAAGATGATTATTTTTTTAATGTATTTTTGAGGTGTAATGTCCTCATAATAGAATTTGAATATGTAATATTTCTTTTAAGTAATGTAATTTATTACTTTTGAGAATTTGATGTGTATTTTTAGACAAGTGTATGTAATTTATAGGTGTTTTGGTGCATCTGAGTTTGTTCCAGTCTAGGGGAGATTGTTAGGATCAAGAATTGATCAAGAAAGATTGGAATCTTCTCAACCTCCTCAAAGAAAATTGATAAGTATGGAATACGAGCAAACTAGGCACTTCGAGCAAGCCTAGAACTTAGTCAAGCAAGGTATCTTACATCGAGCAAGGTTATCTTCTGGAATTCTTCCAAGTGTTTAGTTCGAGCAAACTACACTTTATCAAGCAAGGTTGTTCTTTAGTCGAGCAAGATGTGTTTCAGAGCAAACCCTTGACTTAACCAAGCTTAAACCAAGTAATTTGGTGGGTCGAGCAAGGTTTCAATAAGAGTGATCTCAAGCACACTTGTAGGAAGTTGATGAAATTATACTAAGGAATTCTACGAGCAAGGTTCAACCTCGAGCAAGCTATAGTGCCACCAGCACACTTAGTTTACTAGAATAAGTTATCAACAAAAGGTTGAAGAGATCAATAAGAACAAGTTTGCTCGTAGGATATTATCGATCAAAGTTTGATATTATCAAGAAGATTGAAGTCTGTTTGAAGGAAAATATTCTAAGTAACGCTTGCTCGGAGAAATGTTCCAGCACACTTATGGATTACAAGGTCTGCTCGACAAAGAAAAAAGCTTACTCGAAGACCTTTTACACTTGTAATATTTTGAATACGTTTGAATATGTTATGTAACAATCATTAGGGTTTCTAGAAGGTGTCATGTGTGCATTTTTAAGGAAAGTTTAGGTCACATATATGTAAGGAGTAACACATAGCGAAGAATAAGGTGATTTGACGGTTGGTTAAACTTTATTAGCAAACAGAATATCCTTGTACGGAAAGTAGCATCCACCTGGCATTCCACCTAGAAACCCTAGAGATTATCCTTTTAATTTGCATTAATATCAATGGAAATATTTTGAGTATCTTGTGTGTTTTGTTATCTTTGTGTTCTTTGAGCAACAACCTAAATACTATTGATTCCGTATTTTGTATTCATTGGGTTTTCACATAAGCATATTCATAACCATCTTGTCAACATTTAGTTGTTGGTTACGAGGTTGATAGTGATAAATCGATCCTGAGAAGCTTGTTCATTTCAGTAATCAAATGATTAAACCTAGTTAACATCTCTTCTACAGTTTCACCCTTTAACAAACAAAAGTTTCTGAATTGAAACTTTAACATGACCTTTTTTGCTCTCTTGTGTATTACCCATGTTTCTCATCTTGATGTGTTGCTCAAAGTAGAATATGCTTTAGTTTCAATTTCTAAGGCCTTTTTCTCTTCCTGAGTATAAGCAGAAAAAGTCTTTGGTTTAGAACCAGTAGTTGCATCACCAAGCATTGGAGAGGTATCAACATCATCAAGACATCTCAAACAATCAGGATGTACGGATCCTAAATGTGCTAGGAATCTTGGTTCCCACTTAGCAAAGTCACTGAATTTCATGAGTCGGGGACATTTGGAATGTGAATCGATTTCAGCGTCTAAGTGAAGCATCTGTTGCGTCATCATATTTTGAGATGCCAACGCGTAAAAGTTAGCTATGTCAAAAATATAGGTTAAATGATCAACAAAACCAGTTTAGGTTAAAAATGTCCAAGTGTAACGAATGATGAACAGTAAAACGAATGAGGTTATAAGGGTATGGTAACGAATAAGAACATCTTTGGTAACAAATGGTATAACGAATCACTGTAGCAAATGACACCACTATAGTATCGAATAGCTATAACGAATGATGATTCAGTTATAAAGAATCGGCACACAAGTGATCAAACAAATAGCATAACGACTGGCTTGACGAATAAGGTAACGAATAGGGTAGCGAATCACTCTGTCACGAATGATGTTTCTGTAACGAATAAGTTTATCACGAATGGGATTTTTATGAAGAATGGGCTACAGTATACGAATGAGTATTTGTAAAAACTTGCCATGAGTCAATAAATGGTTATGGTTTGGTAATGAATGGCAGTTACAGTATAACGAATGGATCATTATATGTAACGAATGGAATCTTCATATCTTCAAACACAATTTCTGTATCTTTAACTTTCAGATCTAGACTTGAATCCAAACAATAATTATCAATTACTCGTCCGTATCACCACCAATTTTAACACTTAATAGCTTAAACAATTCGTACAATCCTCGCAAACAAACCCTGATTCGTCCGAACTTCCAATTCTAAACCAAACTTTTCCAAAATCAATCCAAACCACAAACAGACACCTCTACTCCGTAAACTACCAAATCAAACTCAATTCCATCAATTCACCAATAATAACACAATTCAACTAACACGAACCTTGTAAATCAGATTATGAACTTGATTATAATCGTAAATCTCAATAATCGATCACTTAACAATAACTGAATCAATATCAATAAACACATTTTCAGATCACAACCTATTACAATTACTCAATTAATTCTCATTAATTCATCTTAATTAACATCTAAATCACCTTAACAATCGAACGCTAAGCTCTGATACCACTTGAGAGAGCTTAATCAATATATACGAATCAATATCAATTCATACTATTATACGGATCTAGGTCTTGATATGTTAAAGGTGAATCTAAATAGCGAACAAAGTGTGTGTGTGTGTGTGTGTGTTGAGAGGGAAATTCGACAGAGTAACGACACTCGGGAATAATTATAAACACACTTGTTAAATTATGATTCAGGATATAGCTATATATAGAATACGAAGTCCATTCGTTATACAAGTCATAATGAATGGGACTCATTCGTCTTCAATCCCTACATTAACTTAACACCATAGCGAATGACTCATTCGCTATACCTCATTCATTAACATTCCATAACGAATGGTACAATATTATTAACGATTAGGCTCATTCGTTAAACATCCTTAAGGAATGGCCATTAAGCATAATGTAGAGTTCATTCGTTAAACATCCAAACGAATGAACATATATACATAACGTATGGACTGGTGAAATTACCAAAATGCCATTTTACATTAATAAGATAAATTACAATATATACAAAGACCAAAACCGAAAAAACAATGCACTAACAGAAACCTTACAGTGGTATCAAATCCTTGGTTGCAACATACAAGTCGGTACTGGTCGTTTAACCGGAATTAGAATACAAACTTTAACTGGTTTTAAAGTTTCTGATCTAATTGATTTTTAGGGCAACTTAATTTTTTGGTCAAAGTTTTATTTGTTTTTTCTTTTACCAAAAGCTTGCCCTATTTGTTGTGTGAGTGTTTTATAATATGTAAATCTTGCCCGAATGTGTTTTATGGTTATTTGTGATGATTTGGTTTTGATTTTTTGGTTTTGTCCATATTGATAGTTCAAAGTTAAAATAGTTAGGGTTCTTCCTTTATTGTATTTATTTTTGTAAAAAATTGTACTTTATTTATAAATATTGTAATAAAAGAAGACCCTAAGACAATGACCAATGAAACTAAACATGAATCACGAAGTCAGTGGTAGTTGCTTGAGACGAAGATTGGATGCACTCAATTCCATCCTTGTGGTTGTTTGTTTGTTGTGACCCCATTACCCGTTCGGTCTTGTTAATAGGCTCTAGCAAGATGGAAAAATAATTGGTCATATAGATTCACATATTTTTCTTGCTTTTGTGGTTTCTTGTATTTTGTAATCGTTATATCATAACCAACCGCACACCAACATATATTTAAAAAAGGAGTTTTAAAATATTATAACAATCATATTAAATCAAGTTCTAAAAAGGAGTTTTACAACTTAACAAATTTTGTTTTAAAAACAAAGAATAACCAATTATATTTTTGCGAATTAAAATAAATTTGATTTTCAAAACTTATAACTTAATAGATTCTATTAACTTAAAATTGGTTATAAATATCACGGCAAACTTAGTTTTAATAGGTTATTAAAACCAAGTGTCCTAAGAAATGAAAGGTTTCATTATTTTGTCCTTATTAAATATAGTAAAATTGGATTTTGCTCTATTCGGTAAATATGTGACATTCGTGACAAAACGAGGTACACCTTGTTCACTACGTAGCGAGTAAACGATAAATCGGTTAATTTGTAGCGATTAAACAAGTAACCAAACAACACTGGTTATAACCTGTATATATACTGAGGGGTCATATGTGAGTGATATATATATATATATATAATAGTGGCTAACATGTTTATATTAAGACCACAGTACGTATAAAATCATTTAAACGGAAAAGGTTTCGTTTAACTATACGCTATGAACTTAAACGCGATCGTTAATACCAAAACAAGCATTGCATCATCAGTAAAGCCGAAAACGACTTATGGAACACTTATATAAGATGTTTTAAGCAATTTGTGAAAATATATTGGATTTTTACATCGAGTCAGTACGTTTTTCTTATTTTACCAAAATTAACTGAAAAACACTCATTTTCGCGCTATTTCTCGCACCCGAATTATTTTTCACGCGTAAACCAAACTTGAACTGAACTTGAAACCAATATCAGGCTTTCGTCACACAAAACGAGGCATGTGGGCCAAAAAGAGAGGCCCATTGGGCCCCCCTTTGGTACGGCCACAACTAGGGGGTCCCACCCCCCCTAGTATATCCTTGTTGTTTCTTGATTGTTCTCAAACCATTTCACACCTATTTTCATACTAGCTTCTGGCCAGACCTTGTTCCTCATATTCCTACAAAAACCTTAAGGTAAAACTTAAATTTTATGAACTTTTAATCATGTTCTAATCAAGTTATAATCCTATAAACATGTCTTGATTAGTGATAATCATGTTTAACCATACAAAACCTTTAAAAATCACCTAAAATCATGTTTTGATCTTAAACATGATTACAAACCAGGAACATATGGATTTTTGATTGAAAACACATATTAGAACGTTGATATAACATTTTTACGGTTTAAAAGTTCGGTTTGAAACCATAACCGAAACCCTAAATGACAAGGCTTGATGATTTATGCTTGGTCTTGTGTTAAATGATTTGTAGATACTTGTGATAGCTAACCAAGGACCCGAAAACTTGAACAAAAAGCTTAACTGATCAAAAACTGACAAGGTATTACCGGTTTACACGTTTAGGGGCTGTTTAGTATTAGGTTGTGACGTTCTTGTTTTCAGTTTCTAAAAATTTGCAAGAACATTAGGTATAATATAATTGAGTCCCTGTTCAAATTTGATAATATTTCGATAAAAGGAGAATATTTGACGAATTTATTACCGTTTATTGGTGTTTTATTATGAAAAATAGCTAAACTTATTGAAAAACTATGAAATTTGGGTTAGAACTCATAAATGTGATTTTAAGATCACTGATAACATTTGGCATCATTTGAAGATGTTTAAGTACAGTTTGTTCATTTGCGTTTTAATTGGATTTTAACAGCCGAAAATGCGCAAAAAGGTGTTTTGGCAAATAAATTAGGTTCTAGAAATTTTACAGGGGTTATTTTATGGTATTTTTATCACTCAGAAAAATTATCGGATTTTCACTTAAAATGATTTTTATAAATAAATAGCTAAATGTAAAAATTATGAAAATACTTTTATAAAATTTTTGTTTGTACAAAAATTTTCATAATTTATATATAATTACATAAATGGTTATGATAATTTAAAGATTTAGATTATATATGTTTTGACAAAACCGGAAGCATTATGTTTAACGAACTGACTGGTTTGTCAAAAAGTCAAAAGTGGTCAAATATCATAATGTTGAATGATTTTGATAAAAACAAACTTTTTTCAAGATTTCCGGACAGTTCGGGTGGATTGTACATGTTTTGTATAATCAAACTCGTATGAAAACGGAAACGAACCCTGCGACCAATCCATATACCGAAATCTTAAATTTCTTTCATAAATCAAATCATTTTATCAAACAATATGTTTAATTATGTTTGTGTGATCTTACCTATTTCCGAAATGCATAAACGATCAACTTGGCCAGGCATGGAAAATGGTGAAACTGAACCAAATATGGTCTGGAACATTTCATAACGTACAACGTTACAATCTAAGACTAATGACATGTTCTGGGCGTAACAGCCATACCCAGACTAGATATACAGCCCGATTTAATTTAAAGAATGTACTAGTGTTAACCATACTATACCGATTGTAGGATACGAGCTATTATACATACTACACGTGTAACCGATCAATACCACAATAAGGTGAGTTTCACGACCCCACTTTCTAAACTGTTTTACGAACTTTTGGGGTGGAAAGCATGTTTACACATACTTATGTACTTGAAAACTTGTTATGATGTGAATTATCTAAGTACTAACACTTGAAAGTCCCCACAAACACAAGTGATTAACTTCGTGTCCGTGACGTGTGGATAGTACTATACGTTTGACAAACCCAACTGACAGGGTCGGTGGGGTACGCCGGAACATGTTAACCCAGTTGCACATTGTCATTTAAATTTGTTACATTTTGCTATGTGATTTTAGACATAGTACCTGTTTGGGGCAAAGTGGCTGTTAAATGCCAACGGGAGTGCATGTAACACCCCGGCTTAAGCGAAAACGCCCGAGTGTGATGTACAGATTGCCCAAAACACATGTGACACTATTAAGTGACAATATTATCATTAATTCATTCAAATCTCAAGTACACAAGTTGTTCAAATAAACAATTACAAAGGAAAAAAATAAAACGAACATCAACTTTGTTTATTATTTAAGTAACCTAAATTCTAGTGTCTTCATCCATGTCATCCTCTAATAATGGTACCTGTAAATATTTATAAAATAATGTCAACTAATTTAATAGTTGGCGAGTTCACACAGTTTGATATAAATACATAAAAACCATACAATTCCGTGAGACAAGTGTAATAATCGCGCAAGTAAGTTCCTTTCCAGTTGGGGTTGTGCACCAACGTACTCGGATAATGAGGCCCTTTTCCACTCATAATAACATGATCCTGAGTGCAAAGGGGGGCGTATGATCATACTTATTGAGGCTACCATGTGCAAGTAAATTCGAGCAAGTATCAAGTAAACACACAAGTCCATGTAATGAATTGTAGTTTGTAAATGAAATAGTAATTACTTGAGTGTATAAGATACATATGCTACCCCCAAAAATAATAAAAGAGTAAAAAGGGGGTGTGAGAAAATCACCTTTGAAATTGAGAAGTAACTTGGAATGATAAGCGAAGATGCGTTAAAGGAACCGAAGCGGTCGAACCTCACAAACTATATATAAAAGAAAGAAAGTACAAATGTAAACGCTAACTAGCGGGATTATAGAAATTCAATTGATATAGTTTTATGTTAGAGATTACGAATTAACTTGGTATATTTTAAGTTATTTTATAATATAATATAATATCTATTTTACTCTTTAACAAGTTTTAACGAGATAAATATTAAGTTTGAATATTATGATGTTTACGGAATTTCGGTGTTAACAGTATATTTTATATTTGGATGAAACAAATATGTCAGAGAAATATAAAGTTTACAACAAGAATACATATATAAATTTAATTTACGGGTTTTGACGAGCGTTGTCGGGTTTCGGAAGGTTGCTTTTTGAATGAAAAGCTAATAAAATAATTTATAACAACTTCTATTTGATTTATAAAAATTTATAAAAATATATTTAGCTTATTATAATAATAAAAATGGTTTAAAAAGAAACACAAAAATAACATGCAGTGACCTAGGTTCGAACCCGGGTCTCCATGACCACAACACACAACCTTAACCACTAGACCAACTCTAATACTTGTTTTATTACTAAAAATATATATATAAAAACAATTTTAAAACTTCATCTTCTACACTAATAAACCCTAGGATTCAAATTGCTTAATCCGCTCCATGTTTGTTAATTTAAAGTTAGGGGTTTTGATTTGTGGCTTAAAATGATTGAAAACTATATATTATTTACCTCGATTGGCGTCGGAAAAACGGTGAACGGAGCTCGCCGGAGTTCAGACTAACACTAGCCGATAAAAGATTTTAAAGAGTTTAAGAGAGAGGATTGAAGGTTGGTGCAAGTTTAAATGATGTTTAGGGTCCTATTTATAATATCAGTTGGAGCGTAGGACGAGTAATTGGTCGTTTAATGATTTTGAATAATATCCGGCAGTTATACGATTAATCCGGCAATTATTGGTTGTTATTACGTGTTATTATTCTTGATTAGTGATTATAATTAGCGGAGAAACATATTGATATAATTTTCTTGGTCAAAGAACGAGATTTACGGCCTAATTCAGGTCGCTGGAATACTTTTCGCCGGATTCCGGCCGGAGCCGGTAAAGCGTGAGGATGGGGAAAGGGATGGCTGGGTTGGGATTATTATTATTATTATAATATTATATTTTACATAATGGCCCCTAGACTTTATAAATATTTATAGATTAAATTAAAACTTTATTTACACAATGAACCTTGAACTTTCATATGTTATATATTCTAAATAAACTTTTGTATCTTAGGATTATTTGTATATTTTACCCGCATAGTTTGGATAATGATTATTTTATTAACTTTAAATCCTGGAGTTTCGTTATGTGAACCGAATGAATATAAAAATGAACGAATAATAACTATAAATCGTCGTAATTGATATTAAATGATAAACGAAAAATAAGAATACATTGAAACGACACAACGGGTCGGTTTAATGAAACAAATACGAATACGAATAAAAATCAACAATGTCACAGTGCATGGGCAGGGGTGGCCATGTGTTTTTAGCTCGTTTCGGTTTCACTTGTGGCTTAGTATCAAAACATCATACACATACATACATACTTTGAACTTTACGAACACATATACTGGTTTTTGTTCATACTCATGACACTTGAAACTCACCAACTAGACGTAGTTGACCCATTTTAACATGCTTTTCAGGTGAGCCGAAGTTGGAATGATTTGCTTACGTGCTCGGTGTTAATAATGAAATTGAATCGTTGTAGATAGATACAAGTATATAATAAAGAATAAGCAGCCCCGAGAACCAGTTATGTGTTTTTCGCCTAGTTTGTAAACTTAGTACCAACCAATGTAATATGATGTAAATTAGTTGTAAATGTTCTTTATAACAATGTGGTTGATACCAGAGGTGTCTAATACATTCCCGTATTACGCTTCCGCAATTACCTAGTCGGGGTGTGACAAAATATTAAAATTAAATCCCAATTTTTAAAATCAGTAGTCTATGTCATCCTACTATAAGCTATGCTTGGGGCATATTGTGAAACTTCAAGTGTTTGGAGCGACAACACCGCACTTGATTTTTAGCCTATCCCTTTAAAGTTAAAGGGTTTCGTTAACACATCCGGCTCTTTCACAACTAGCTATACTAGGGCGACTTTACTCTTCTAATGCATGAAACAGCCATTTAAAATACTAATACTTTTATCTTTTGCTTATTAAACAGATGTCAACTGATAAGAACTCCTCTTTTGACCATACCTTGAGAATGATAAGGTGAATGGCACCAATTTTCTTTAATGGCACCGCAATCTAGGACTTTGTAGAAGTCGTCGGCATTATGCTAGCCACCATGTCTTCTGAGCTCGCTAAAGTTTGGAAGAGTGGAAGAAGAGTTCACTTTAAGTGTTATACTGACGCAAGCTTCCATATTGGCCGAGACGATTCTCACTCACAATCAGGATTCGTATTCACTCTCAATGGAGGAGCTATTTACTGGAAAAGCTCAAAGTAGAGTGCGGTGGCGGACTCCACCACCGAATCTAAATATATAGTTGCATCAGATGCTGCTAAGGAGGCTCCTTCGATGAGGAAATTCATCACTGAACTCGATGCGGTTTCGAGTTTTCATAAACGAATCAAGGTGTTCTATGATAGCACAGGTGCCATTGCTCAAGCCAAAGAGCCCGATCTCATCACAGAGCCAAGCACATTCTGAGGAAGTTCCACCTCATACTGGAAATATCGGAATGATAAGCCATCATAATAAGCAAAGTAGACACAGATCAAAACTAGCAGACCTGTTCACTAAGCCGATGACTCAGGACAAGCATGATCAACACAGGAATACTATCGGTCTTAGATTAGCTAGTAATTTGTTTTGATTTAGTATTTGAATATACGAACATTTATATAGTAATAATTTTGAGTTCACTTTTGATTTAATGGTAAACGCAAACATTAAATATTATAACTGTGTTCAAATTTTAATATGTTTAATCCATGAATATTGTATTATAAATTATCCATAGTCGGTCAGACTCGTGGGAACGACTCGGAACTAAGACTATTCTGACTTTGGACTCAAGGAACTGACTTCCAAACTCACAGGACTCATTATGAATGATGTTAGATGTAACTCGAATCAAATCATCTTCGTTTATCTTAGTCATAAGATGTTTTAATATTGGTATACTCATTTAGTATCCTTAGACCTGAAATGCATATTAGAACTTTAGTTTACCAAAGACTGTTCTTTGATCAGGGTCAACCGTTGTCGCGTAACTGCCAGTCATAAAGGCATTGGTTGGGAATCATCTAAAATTCAGTGGGAGTTGTATGTAGTCAAGATGGAACTTGGTACTCTTACACGAGATGTAACAGATAGATACCGTTGCTCCCTCGACGAATTAAGCTGGTAAAGTGTGAGACCTCACCTAAACTTACTATGTGTTTAATTTGACCACTTTGATTCTAGATCGAGAACAATAATAATTGAACGCCATATGAGATTGAATCTAATCCATGTTTCATTGTTCAATTAATGTCTTATACAGAAAGAATAGATTATAACGATTACCATTAGCTCATTATCTTACAATAGTGTATTCCAAGATGTTTTGGTTAATGAGTTTAAAGTGTTATAACTTGTTGGGGGCAGGCATGTGTAGCTAGAGCACCGCTGGCTGTCAGCGTTGAGGAACTTTATCAGATTCCGTCTAAGTGGGAGACTGTTGGAATTTGTGGACTGGTTCAGTTAAGTCAATGCGGCTGACCGAGTTATGACCCGAGAGAGTTACACCTTGGGTAACAAGCATAAAACCCGCTTAAACTTGTTAACCGGTAGTGACTATTATTAATGATAATAATGTTTATTTATTTGATAGATGAACATGGATTGGGCTAATGACAAGAGATGGGCTTTTATGGGCTTGGGGCCCGGTTGAACTAACTAGTATATTATTATCTAGTTAGTATAAACCAAAAACTAATCAAGAAAAAAACCTAGCCACCAAAGCACTCCATCTCTTCTCTCCCTCTACCACCGCCGGCCAACCACTACTCGCCGAAGAACCACCGCCGTTGCCACTCGCCATCGCTACTGTCGGCTGCCTCCACGCACCGCCAGAACTGGGTCTCATACAATATAGTCACCTAGCGAAGCCTGTCATCCCTCGGTGTCTCAACCGGTTTTATTCATTAACCGTTGTATGATTTTTTTCTCATCGGTAGATAGTATAATAATTAACTATGCTCGTACTGTTTGTAACCGGATCCTGCCGGGTTTTGTTTTGGTGTTGATTACTTGTTGTTTGTTCCACTATGATTTATATATTAATTAACCAGATTAATTAATTTACCTATTATTATTGAAACCCAACAAAATCTTCTTTGGTTAAAAATTATTCCAACTGAGAGGTAACCTGGGGTCAAATAGTACGACTTCGCCAAGTTACCTTTCAAACTGTTAACCGTAAGCCCTTTCTAGGTCATTAAAACCTGACCTTAACCTGTCACTTTTAGTACCAATGCGTATCTCAACAAATAAACTCAAGATTTGTCTCACCTCTTCCATTTCCTATCATTACGGTTATCTTGACTTATCCTACACACCGCATACCTCCCCAACAACAAATAAACTTTTAATCGATTGGCTATATTGCATAGCTTGAATTTCTTAAAGGCAAATAGTTACATAAGTCTAAAGTAGTGGTTCCCCCAAACCTAACTATCGACCATAAACAAAGATTTCTCCATGTTTCCAATAACACATATTAGGTTCGACCATAAAGTAAAGTAAAGGCCATGGAAATATATGTCAAATCTTCCCAATGCTTCTCTATGGGCTCGTGATAGACATTTTTTCCGGGATAAAACTCCACGATGTGGCTGTATGATGAATCGACCAAAAGACCTTCCACCATGACCCGTTCTTTTCTTCTTTTGTTAGAGCATTATGTCTAATGCTAGGTCTTGCAAATAATATACGAGCTGAACTGTCAAGTATTGTATTGATAAAGGGCTAAATATGTCAACATTAGAAACTGTTAAGGGGGGTATCAGTCAAACCAGAGTATAAGACTTATATGTGGCGTATAAGTCTTATACGACAGGCATGACTTATACGGCTCATAATGGTTTGTATAAATAGGTCTTAAATGTTAGATTTTGGTAATAGTTGTGACAGTTGATCAAATTTTGTAATCACTTGTACTTTCATGTTATATGAATATAGTGAATGTTTATGAGAGTTGATATGTGTTTATCCCTTTGCTACATGTTTCTGCTATTTAGCATCGTATGGTAAACATAACGTTTTCGATCCGTTTTATATCGTTCCGACACGTATATTATGATGTATTATGATCCGGCTCAAGGTCTTTCATCTTTAAACATCCACCGCCATTTGATTCCAAGGTTCACGTCCAGCAAATAACCCAAACTGAGCCCCCTTTCTCAATAGACACGATCAGTTTTTCCAACGTCACCCAATTAATCTTCGTTATATGCATAGTTAAATTGGTTCATGGCTAAATAGAACTTGAATAAAATTTTACAATGATATGAATACTCATCGAGAGTGAATGACTTTGTGGCATAACATTATTGTTTGTGTTTTGTGGAGTCTAATGATTTTATGCTGAACCACAAATATAGAGCCTCGATAGTACCTACAGCCTTGTGATTAATGTTGTTTTTATATTGTCTTATTTATGTTTTGGGGTAAAATTAAAATGGCGTTAGTGTCCTAATATCGGTTTTATAGATGATGTTACCCTTAAATTGGTGTTCAAGACTAATTCAAGACTAATTTGTATTACTCGGCTTTGTATGTTTATTACGATTCTAAACTGGTTAAATGTTACGAATAAAAAAGTTATGAAAAAATAAATAGGAAAAAAAATTAGGTAGAACTGTTATTCCTAGAGGCAGACCCGCTTTATGTGGACTGAGACCCCGGGACCCAAATGTTTTCTAAAATTTAATAATTTTGTAGCGACGATATGTTAAACTTTTTAAGTACTCTATAAGAATATATAGGAGGAACCTATAATATCATAATTATGTTTGGTGTGGTAGTTAATCCCTTATCCAATTTTAAAGTCCCAGGGTCCACCCAGCAAGTGTATTTTTTACATTCTTTTTCTTTCTTTTTACAAACAAAATTAAGTTCCAACTAGTAATCTCTTCTAAAGTCTTTCACTGTTTATATATTCTTTTAAGGTTACAACATATCTCCAATTGATCATGAATATGTAAATTCGTTTAGCTTTCAAAGTTGAATTTAGGGTTAGTTATGTGACTTAGGTTTGTTAAAACTTGAATTTTATGACTAATTATGTAAGGATTGTAAAGAAAGTTTGTGGCCTCATTCTTTTCAGGTAATACTCCTATAAAAACTGATTAAGAAGTGGAATTCTAATTAGTAATGATGATATTTTTTTTTATTATGATACTGGATTTTCTTATCCCAACCTGAACATCGACCAGCGTAGAAGTTCTAATGTTTTGTTGTGAAAATTATGAACACTGGAAAAGCGGAAAAAATTCATGGGCCTGTCACTAGTTGTTTCGTTTAATTTTTATTATTCGGTTTAATTCGGATTATGTAGATTTATACAAATACAATCCGGAGTGAATTCAGATGGATTTGGATCATATAGAAATATCACTAATTCGGATCAAATCAGATTTTGAACAGAGTTCTAAAACTTTTAAATTCGAAAAGTCTTAACGAATTAAACGAATAATCCGTATCCGAACCATATAAACTGAATAATTCCTAATCTGATCCGATGAAAACCCCCCTATCATGATTAACCGGCTATTCTATTACATTTATGGATAAGCAATATTCCATAACCGATCTAAACCAACTTTACACACCCCTAACATCATGTATGCCACATAACTAATAAGCAGGTTATTATAAGTTGTCACAACTTTGTTCAAATTGAAATGCAAATGGACTTTGATTTGTATATAATGTTAAGTGACTTTTGTGGAAGAAAAAAATAACTATGTTGGGTTTTTATAGTACTTACCCTAAGGGAAAAGTTCTCTTTTATTCCCCTTGCACCTGTTTTTATGTCCACTTAATTACCAAATTGCTACAATGTCTATCTACCTCTAGGATGATAATAATGAGCCAATTAATGGGTCATGGCATATTAGGGATTTTAAAGCCTTAGTGTCATCACGTCGTGTTCCAGCATAAGAAGGTCCATCAATAGCTTTATATTAGTTTCATAAATACGTTTACATCACTTGAAAAATGTTTAGTTAAAGTTAACACAGCTAAACTCAATTCACCAGTTTTATAACCAAAGCATACTAATTTAAGTTTTCATTCAACCACACCCTTTATATGCATGTTTTAAGAAATGCTTGACCACAAGCAAAATTCTCAAAGTCTGGTTACCATCACAACCAAAAATTAGGCGAGTCTTGTTAATGAGACTCTTTTTAATTTCTAACGACTAACATAAAAACATAAAACTTTCCATTAAAACGCTAGCAATCGCTAGACACACCAATACAATCACCAAAGCGTATATCAAACGCCACTAAAGAATCCAGAACCAAAAATACAACCCGACCCCCATCCCACAACACCCATCATAACTGAAATCTACACCACCTCTCTTAAGAGAACCCAACTCTCTCCCTGTTTTTAATCCAAAGAAAAGTCAATAACTTGTATTATGTTATGAATTATTGTAACTATGGTGACTCTTCACCATTATTATGTTATGAATTATTGTAATTATGGTGACTCTCCACTATTAAAATGGGTTCAGCGGGTCGTGCACAATAACTCAACGACGCCGAAGAACGATAGTTTTGTTTTCAGTATGATCTGTTTTGTCATTCAAAAGGAGGTGGCGGCACAGCTTGTTGCCCGCTTACCTGCCTCTTTATTGTAATTGGATCATTTTACTTGAAATGAAATTATAGTTATATATTAAATAACAAAAAATACTTATCTTTGTATTTATTATGTAATCATGTAATGAGCCTATAAATAGATTTGTATTTATTATGTAATCACGTAATGAGCCTATAAATAGAGAGTTCATGCTCCATATTGAGATATCAATAAGAATTCATTCTCAATCTTCTCTATATTGCTAATAGGTTTATAACACGTTATCAGCATTGCTCTTGAAGTTACCAAACGGTGAGTTTCTGTTGAATTCATGGTCATTTATCTTTATCAAACTGTTAGTTTGTCTAAAATATTGTACAAAGAATATCATAATCATTTAAGTATTTTATCTACAAACAAGAATAATATATTCTAAACTTTTGTTCTTAACAACATATGTATCCGGTTAATATAAGGGTGAGCATTTTCATTAAGTATGCATTTCAAATACAAATTATCATTGACCCCAAAAGAACTAGTGAATGATCCATTGTTCAGATTTATTTGTTTACTATTTTTAATTATTTATTTGTTTCTATAAAGAAAAATATAGTTATAAAACTTTATTTATTTACTATCTTTTTCCTATGTATCAAACAATCCGCCACTAAACTCAAAACTTATGAAATGGTTTCATTTTTAACATTTAATCAAGTTTGTTGTTATATAATAAACGAAAATATATATGTGATATTTCATGCACCATTCCTTCTGACATAACTTCATACTGATTATTGTCATTGGTTATAAGTATTTGTTATACATTTGTATAGGATATATTCAGTTATTGTGTCATTATTTATTTTAAGAGGTTCATTAAAATTTTACATGGACCCAAAAAGCCATTGTAAATAAATTGTGATGCACGTAAACTTATTATATTAGACAAAACAGCTTATTGAATACTTTATTAAAGTAAGAATTTCATATCTTCATTGTATATAGTTTTTCCCTTCTTTCTTCCAGTCTCTTTGACTATTACGATTATAATCAGTATTGTTGCAGGTTTGATATGAATTGGTGTCTAGCTTGAGTGGCATATATTAATTCATGTGTTTTGATATAATAGTTCAACATGTCAAACCTAGCAAAACTTGAAATTTTAGCTTTGGACATTACTGGAAAAATTTATTTATCATGGGTGTTGGATGCGGAAATACATATAAATGCCAACAATCTCGGTGACACAATTAAAGAAGGTAATACAACATCCACCCAAGACAAGGCAAAGGTGATGATTTTCTTCGCCACCATATCCACGCCGACTTAAAAACCGAGTACTTAACGGTTAAGGATCCACTTGACTTGTGGACCAAACTAAAAGAAAGATATGACCACAAAAAAACAGTAATATTACCAAGAGCTCGTTATGATTGGGTCAACTTAATGTTACAAGACTTTAAATCAATAAGCGATTATAACTCGGCTATGTTTAGAATAACCTCACAATTGATTTTATGTAGGCAAAATATTACTGATGAGGATATAATGGAAAAAACATTCTCCACATTTCACGCATCGAATGTGATATTGAAGCAGCAATATCGTGAAAGGGGTTTTACAAAATATTGTGACCTTATTTCATATTTACTTGTGTCGGAACAAAACAATAAGCTCTTGATGAAAAATCATGAGACCCGACTAGTTGGTACAGCCCCATTCCCTGAAGCGAATGTGGCAGCATATAACGTTCAAAGTGGAAGTCGTGGTCATGGTTACCATCAGGGTCGGGGTCGTGGACGTAGACATAACCAAGGAAGTTATCACGGTGTTGAGTTTAAGAACACAAGATCCCATCATAAAGGGCAAGAAAATGGAAAGAAGCCCAGGTATGAAAGAGATAAAAAGACAAATGTAACCACATAAAATGCATGTCACCGATATGGAAGTAATAAACATTGGCCAAGTACTTGTCGTACACCTAAACACTTGGTGACACTGTACCAACAATCAGTCAATAATAAAGGAAAAGGAATAGAAACAAACTTTGCATATGGCAACATTGATATCCCCGATGGTCACAATGAGCATACTAATACAACTGCTCTTGATGTGGATGATTTCATTATTTTCCGGTGATATCATGGATGATACACCCAAGTTGGATGATTCCAATTCTCATTACATATGAATGATTGGTCTTTAATAAATGTTTTCTTTTATGTTATGTCTGGACATTTGTTTTGAAATTATATTTTCATTTTAAGCATATGGTATATTTTGAACTTGTTATGTTTGAAAAGCGTAAGCCATTTTATTTATGTGATTTTTTTGTTATTGTTTTAAAGTGTATGGAGCATTTAAAGTCCTATTAATGATGAAGATATATGTCTAATCGGTAGTGCAACCACGCATACAATTTTCAAGAAAAGAAATGTTTTCTCTAGTTTAATTATAAAATAGGCAACCGTTGGTACTATATTGGGTAGGTCAAAATTAATTGAAGGCTTTGGAGAAGCAAATGTTGTATTTCCGGGTGGAACGCGTTTCAAATTTAATAATGCATTGTTTGCCCCATTGTCTCAAAGAAATTCAATAAGTTTTAAAGATATTCTTCCAAATGGATATCATCTTGAGACAACATGTGAGGGACATGATGAGTATCTTCAAATCACAAGTACGAATCGGGTGAAAACATGTATTAGAAAAGTTACATGCACTTGCCTTCAGTTTGTACTATACTAAAATTAACATAACTGAATCAAATATGGTCATAAACCAGAAGTTTATGGACTGGGAAAATTTTATTAGTTGGCATGATCGTTTAGGCCATCCCGGATCAATTGTGATGCGAAAAATTATTGAATATACATGTGGGCATCCTTTGAAAATACAAAAGGTTCTTCAGCCTAAGGACATTACATGTCTTGCATGCTCGCAAGGATAATTAATTACTCGTCCATCACAGGCTAAGGTGGGGACCGAATCTCTTAGTTTTTTAGAAAGAATACATGATGATATATGTGGGCCTATAAATCCCCCTAGTGGACCATTTAGATACTTTATGGTCCTAATTGATGAATCAACTAGATGGTCGCACGTGTGCTTATTATCAAGTCGTAATATGGCATTTGATTGACTACTTGCTCAATTAATAAGGTTAAGAGCACATTTCCCAGATTACCCCATTAAGAAAATATGGTTAGACAATGTTGGTGAATTTACATCCCAAACATTTAAAGATTATAGCATGTCTATTGGGATAAGTGTGGAGCATCATATACCTCATGTCCACACACAAAATAGGCTTGCTGAATCGCTTATTAAGCGACTTCAAATGATTGCAAGACCAATGATTATGAAATCAAAATTACCAGTTACTACTTGGAGGCATGCAATTTTACATGCAGCAACACTAATTCGCATTAGACCAACGAGTTACCATAATTCCTCCCCATTGAAAATGGTTTTTGGTCAGGAACCAAATATCTCCTATCTAAGGATATTTGGTTGTGTTGTATATGTTCTAATAGCTCCACCACAACGGACAAAGATGAGACCTCAAAAGAGGTTAGGAATATATGTCGGGTATGAGTCACCATCTATTATTAAGTATTTAGAGCCAACAATAGGAGATTTGTTTACGACTCGTTTTGTTGATTGTCATTTTGATGAATCAGCATTCCCAAAATTGGGGGGGGGGGGGGAGGATGAAAAGCAGCCAAAGGGTGATATATGCTGGAATGAATTATCGTTATCTCATTTGGATCCTCAAACTAAACAGTGTGAACTTGAAGTTCAAAGAATAATTCATTTACAAAGATTAGCAAATCAATTACCAGATGCATCTACTGACCCAAAGAGAGTGACTAAGTCACATATACCGGCTGCTAATGCTCTAATTAAAACTAGTGTCCCATAAGGACCACCACATATTGGTAATGAATCTAATGCACGCCTAAAGCATGGCAGACCAATTGTTTCCGCAGACAAAAATCCTCAAAAGAAAAAAGGAGCAAATAATGAGCATAGTCAAATCGAGATAGCAGTAATGCCATAAAAAGAGTCTCCTAAAGAGACACTAGACATGATGGTTCAAGAAGAACATAAGGTACCTAAAAATGAAGAGATCTCAATAAACTATATCATGTCTAGGAAAGTATGGAACCGAAACCAAGTCAACGTCGATGACACCTTTTCATATAATGTAGCGCTAGAAATAAAGGAAAACAATGAGGATCATGAACCAATATCTGTTGATGAATGTAAACAGAGACATGATTGGCCAAAATGGAAAGACGCAATTGAAACAGAATTAAATTCCCTCACGAAGCGGGAAGTCTTTGGTCCCGTAGTTCAAACACCTGAAGGTGTAAATGTTGTTGGTTATAAATGGGTCTTTGTGCGAAAACATAATGAAAAGAATGAGATTACACGCTGCAAGGCACGATTGGTAGCACAAGGATTTTTGCAAAGACCTGGAATTGATTATGAGGAGACGTATTCTCCCGTGATAGATGCAACGACTTTTCGTTAACTTGTTAGTCTGTTGGTAATACAACAAGGGATTGATATGCGTCTAATGGATGTTGTGACAGCCTACCTTTATGGCTCACTTGATATATATATATACGTGAAACTACCTACAGGATTCAAACTACCAAAATCATGTAAATCAAGTTCTCGAGAATATCTTTCAATTAAACTAAACAAATAATTGTATGGGCTAAAACAATCTGGGCGTATGTGGTATAATCACCTTAGTGAGTATTTGTTGAAAGAAGGTTACAAAAATGATTTTGTTTGTCCATGCACTTTTACAAAAAGATCATAATCTGAATTTGTTATAATTGCCGTATATGTTGATTATTTGAATCTAATTGGACCTCCTGGGGAGCTCCAAAAGGCAATCGAGTATTTGAAAAAGTAGTTTGAAATGAAAGATCTTGGAAAGACAAAGTTTTGTCTTGGGTTACAAATAGAACATCTTAAAGGTGGGATACTTTTGCATCAAGAAACTTACATAGAAAAATTACTCAAAAGGTTTATCCACTTAGCACTCCAATGGTTGTGAGGTCACTTGATGTGGAAAAGGAGCCATTTTGATTACCAGGAGACGAAGAAGAAATTCTTGGTCCATAAGTACCGTATCTAAGTGCAATCGGTGCGTTAATGTTCCTTGCGAGCCATACACGACCAGATATATCATTTTCATTAAATTTGCTGGCAAGGTATAGTTCATTCCTAACAAAGAGACATTAGAATGGGGTAAAAAAAATATTTCGATATCTCCAAGGAACTAAAGATATGGTCTTGTATTTTACTAACCAATCGAAACAAGTTTGGTTGGTTTTGCAGATGCAGGGTATTTGTCTGATCCTCATATTGGCCGATCCCAAACAGAATATTTATTCACACACGGAGGCACTGCAATTTCATGGTGTTCTGTGAAGCAAACAATCACAGCCACTTCATCTAACCATGCAAATTTATTGGCAATCCATGAAGCTAGTCGAGAATGTGTTTGGTTGAGAACTATAATACAACACATTCGTGGATCTTGTGGTATTTCTTTTGCAGACGAGGGACCAACAGTTTTACATGAAGACAGCGCAGCATGTATTGCACAACTTAAGGAAGGATACATCAAAGGAGACAGAACCAAACATATCTCACCAAAATTCTTTTTACACGTGATCTACAAAAGAATGGAGATATTATCGTTCAACAAATTCGCTCTAGCGAAAATTTGGGAGACTTGTTTACTAAATCGCTTCCGACCTCAACATTCAAGAAATTAGTTCACGGGATCGGGATGAGTCGACTCAATGAGATAAAAATCATCAGAGGGAGAATAATATATGTTGCACTCTTTTTCACTTAGCTATGGTTTTGTCCCAGTGGGTTTTCCTAGCAAGGTTTTTAACGAGGCAACATAAACAAGCGTATTTCAGCATGTGGATAGTCAAGGGGAAGTGTTATGAATTACTGTAATTATGGTGACTCTCCACCATTATTATGACTCTCCATGTATTTAACTTATCTTTGTATTTATTATGTAATCAAGTAATGAGCCTAAAAATAGAGGGCTCATGCTCAATATTGAGATATCAATAAGAATTCATTCCCCAATCTTCTCTATATTGCTAATAGGTTTATAACATATTATAAAAAGTGAATATTATAACGATAATTGTGATGGTAATAAACAAACCAAACGTATTGTAGCAAAACGAACTAATTTGAATACTTAAACGAATCGTGAGCCTATCCTAATAACTTTGGTTTTAGATCAAAAAGTCTTTTTGTTCTTTAAATATAATAAACTAATATGATAGAAAAAGTATTAACAAAGCGTAGGATTCATGAAATGAAACATATTAATAGAATCCTAAAAAAGAAAAAGAAGAAGGATGAGAGGCATATGTCACACATCGCCAAACTACACGACATTTTTCATGACATCCGGATCATACTGGAACAAACATGAGCATCCCAGAAGACAACGGAATAACCCGGAACCTTCAAGAACGGCTCAACACTCTTCAAAACAATTCAGAACAGCCCGATACACTCTGGAACAATTCGGAACACCCTGGTACCCTCTGGAATGATCCAGAACAGCCAGTACTCTCCGGAACAGCCCGATACTCTCAGGAACAACCCAACACTCTCTGGAACTCTTTGGAACATGCCGACATGTACTACATTAGCCCGGAAGAACCAAGACACTTCTAAGACAACAAAGAAGATTCAAGAGATGCTGGATATTTTGTATGAAATAACCTAGAAATAGAAATCTCTTGATCTTGTTGAAGTAGTATAAATAGGTGATAAGGGGTCTCATCTAAGATCACCCATGCTCTTGTACTCAAAGCACTTGTAACCTACTTTTCTATCAATATAAACTCTTTCTTGTATACTTGTGTTCAAGTATAACAAACATCACCCTCTTGTTCAAACACAAACACCATTACTTGCAACATTGCAAGGCAACACTACGTTACTAAGAAATCCGTTGCCAAAACACTACAAACCCAACCATCAAGGCTTACTTAGACCAAGTTCTAAGGTCGCACGTGAGTTAAAGAAATAACTCCGTGACAATTGGTATCAGAGTGACGTTGTAACAACTCGGGCTTTCCAAGATTTATTATTTATATTAAAACCCGACCCATTTTGATGCTCGGGAAATTTTATCGCTTTTTTCGAGTTAAATTGATTATTTTATTAATATTTAGTTATTTATAATTATATCTTTTGTGTGTTTACACAATTAACCCAATATATAAACTTTTAACCTGTATTATACCCACTTTCAAACTGCAGGGTCTAAAATGAAACTTTTACATTATAACCCATTTTATACCATTTTATAATCTATGCAGTTAATGCCGAAAAATAGCGGATATCGGTCAATGACCGATATCTGAGATATCGGTTATTGCGGTGGGATAGCGGTATATATATATATATATAGGAAATGGTTCAAATAAAAAACAATTGTTTTGTGAGAAGTATGAGAATAACTTTAAAATAAAAAAAACCACCTAAATATGACATTATACCATGTAAATACCATGTAAATAGGAAACAATACAATTATTTAGAAACTACCAATCTCAACCACTAGATCATAGATCCAAAGGTCTAGATCTATTCTTATTCTTCTCACAAAAATATTGTTTTTTACATTAACCCTACCCTATATATATATAACACCAAAAGTTATCTAATAATAATACTTAAGTCTTAATACAATAATACCAAAATCATAAAAGTCAATAGTTCAAAACACAAAGTAACAATATTTTTAATTTAAGACATGATTTACTAACCTTGGTTGAAAACTTGAGATAGCATCAGCAGCGCTGGAGGTGGAGAAAGAAACAAGATCTGATGTATCGGTCTTTAACGTTCAATAATATACTGATTTAGGTTAAAATAAGATGGAATTGGGCTATGGGTTAACATGGTAAACGATTTGGGCCCAAAAATCTAACAAACTTGGGTCAATTATATTGGGCCGATAAACTCAATGAGTAAACCGATATATCGGTTGTTAAATATCGTCAAATAGCGGTAAATAGCGTCGCAAATAGCGGTTCCGCTATTTTGACCGCTATTATACCACCGGGCCGCTATCCGCTATAGCGCCGCAATTAACTGCATAGTTTATAATCTGGATAATCCTGACCCATACCCTGATCCAATCCCCAATCCAACCCTATTTGAATCCGATTTCAAATTGGAGGGTCTTGGACCACAATTTACGAAGCAAACTTGGAAATTGAATCTTTGGATACGTTATACTTACCATCTGCAGCCTAACCGACAAGCTAATTGTGTTAATTTAATCTCGTTGATTCGTGTAACCTTTTTCGTTTAAGCCGGCCTTAATACGAACTTGTTAACCAAATTATTGTTTATAAAAACTTAATTAACTTTACAGTATTCATCATGAACCTTTAGCCGTCCTTAACCCCTTAATCAATTGAATTTCTCTAACTATTTGTTTGGTTGTTCGTTATCTTTGCCGTCGGCCATTGACTGAGTATTTAACTCGTCCTATCAACGAGATATGAGGTAATTAGTAGGTTCATTCTGTTCGTCAGTAGTCAAAGATTGATAACCCCATACTTAATTGATCAAACTATATCGGGTTTTATCGATAAAATATTGTTAGGGTTTATGGTTTTTAATAGATCTGCTTTTGTTTATTTTTATTTAAGTGTTCCTAAGTTGTTACGCATAAACTGGTTAGCCCAGTTGGTTGGAACCTTGGTTGCGGAGTGGCAGGTCGCGGGTTCGAGTCCATGCCACCCCGTTTCTGATTTATTTTTGGTATTATTCTTTTTAAGCTATTTTTAATAAATAATATATATAATAATAACTAATAAATAGATTATCTTTTTATAAAACCGACAAAGACATATATGTTTTTCCGTATCTTTATTTAAAAGTTTGTTCATGTGTGTATGTATATGTGTATATAATTATATACATATATGTATATATATGTACTAGGTTATTGACCCGTGGGCGCCACAGGTAGAAAAATATAAATTATGTAACGTCCACACGTTTCTAGCATCAACTGATATATAATTTATGTAAAACATAACATTCAACTAAAATAACATCCATTTTACAATTATAAATTAGTAAATAGTTCCTTATAAACCACATTTGTAGTTTTATTTGTAATTATACCTTCCTTGTCTAATATAAGCATTTTAGCATCGTCTCTACTCTTCACTGGTGATAAAGCCACATATAGTTTACCATGTGTAGACACCGGTTCTCGCAGGTATATGCCAACTCTTGCTAGTGATTGGCCTTGACTTTTATTAATGGTCAATGCAAAACAGTCTGCAACAGGAAACTGTCTTCGTTTCAATATGAATGGCAGTTTCTTATCTGAATGAGTTAGACCACTACAAGTAATATAAGTGCGAACTCAATGTTAGTACCTGAAATAACCTTACTTAGATAAAACGCCTCCCCAAGTTAATTACTTGTAATCTGGTTACGTTGCATAAACCGTTCTTCTGATCAATATTCCTTAGTAACATTATTGGCACACCAACCTTTAGAACCAATCTATGATTAGGCATACCAGATATCTTTAAACCATTTAGAAAATCCGGTGAGTGTAATGCTGGATCGAAGCCAGGACCAACACTATCAGACTTGTCTATACTATCAGAACTGAGATATTTAACTTCTTCTCCGGAAAACAAAGACAAAAATTTGTCATTAATATCTTGGACAACCTCATTTAAAGGTGCAAGTATGGCCTTTTCTTGAAAATATGAAATATCATTAAAATTTTCCAATAATTTTGAATATACAAAATCAATCAAATCAGAAATAGGATCGGATTAATCACCAATTAAAAGATCATATGGTATATCTATAATGGCGTTGTTGTATTTATATATAATGAAATGCAAATGTTGTATTTATAAATAAATGATAATTTTAAATGAATTATAAGACATCATAACTTATTTGAATTAAATACAAAAACATACAAAGACTAACAAAGATAAATGAAAAATTAAAATATTTTATAACTTATATCATGAGTACAATAATAAGCAAACAAACAAATTAGTCTCTAAATCAACAAAATAATTTTACAATTTTAATTCAACAAAACTTCTATCTCAATGTTGATTCAAAAGATGAACTTTATCTAAGACATTTGTTACACGTCAATAACTGTAATGTTTATTACTCTAAGATAGTACCCGTGTTTATTTACACATCAATTTAAATATTTGTTGCACATCAATCTTAAAATATTAACAATATCTAAGACATTTCTTTTTATAAGTATATTTTAAATTTATGTTACAAAACAAACTGTTATGACAATCTAAAATCTAAATTTAGTCTTTCATAATACTATAATTAATTGATCTTCAAAATAAATTCTTAGTCAATATTCAATAACATATTAATTTTCATTCAAGTATAGTTGGCATATAGTTAATTCCTAATATATATCATTTCGGAAATTAGGCAAAGCTTTCTCATTCATATGTTTATAACTCCTTTGTGGATAAATATGTTAAATAGTTATTGAATACATATAATAATAATAATAATAATAATAATAATAATAATAATAATAATAATAATAATAATAATAATCTAATATTGTTTTAATAAATTGTGCTCTGTAGCTGTATTGTTGTACCCATTTAGACAAATTGCATCTACTCGGTAGATCAAACTTTTCGTCATATTTCGTACATGCTAATTTGGTGGTGATGAAAATTGAAATTTAATTTTGTTAAAACTTAAACATATGGTCAGTTATATGTTGCTTTATCACGAGTGAAGAGTAGAGACAGTGTTAAAATTCTTATATTAGACAAGGAAGGAAAAATTACAAATAAAACTACAAATGTCAAGGAAATATTTTGTAATTTATGAAATTCTCATTTTAATCTATCTAATGATTGTAAAACGCATGTTATTTTCGTTTGATAGTTATGTTTAGTAAAGTTTTTATTTTGTTACTGACATTATTAACAATTGTATAAAGACAAACTAAATCATGTTGATCATCAATATAAAAAATATGTAAAAACGCAATAAAAATAAATGTTTAATATTAATCAAGGGGAACTTGTGTTCACAACTTACAAATGTAAATTAGAAAAACGAAATGATAATATTGTTTTGAGTTATCCTCATTTCAAGCAAAGGATCATGCTCATGGGATCTTTTACTTCTTTCTTAAAATTAAAAAAAAATAAAAATCCTAAAACTAAAACACAAATCAAAACTATGAATGTACAGATTTAGTTTTACCTTGATCATGACCATAATACCAAAGATACCACTTAACAAACTTCTTCAACCCGGTCGTCAAATTCGTCGTCGGCTTATACCCAAGTTCCCGTCTAGCCAAACTTATATTCGCGCGTGTAAATGGAACATAAATATAACAATCAACGACCTATTCGGAACAATAACACTTTTAACCAAAAAAACTAAAAACATAATGAATTATATAAGCACGACAAAAAATACAAACCTTACAAACAAGCAAATTCGTTTTTGCTAAATATAGCGTGATAGTGTAAGAATTCTTGTGTCAAAGTCATAGTATTTATACATATGTTATCACGGATTGAATTTTTGGATTGTTGAATAAAGAAGGAAGGTATAAATGTAATTAACTAAAAACATTAAATTATGGATTTTGAATTAGCATAAATTATGTACGAAAATTAGGAGATCTTAATTAGGGGATTTTAAAATTTTGAAATACTTAAATGTAGTGTTTTTAAATTATATTATAAATACAAAATAATTAAATTTGATATCTTTAAATCTACACCATAATTTCAACCTACAACATTAAATTATTAACGTAGAAAAATAACTTAATATAGTTTCAGTTGAATCAAAATACAAAAATACAACCCAATGATTTAAGTGACCGGTGGTAACGTTGATGGATTGTGAACACAGTCATGGGTAGGTCGATATGATGTAGACTAAACGCCTGGCTGGTGAAAAGCTTCATTGATGGTGGACGGTGAATTTTCCGGATAAATGAATTGAATGTTGAGATCGGTGGAAGATGATGGAGGCGTGAAAGATGTAAGGCCCCGATCCCGGTGCTCTTTTTTGGACGTTGGATTTTCTCATAAACACAGTTCTATTATCAGAGTTAATTAAAACTTTACAAGGAATATAAAACTTCAACCATGACATATTACATAACTTTCAAATATTGTCTTAACGAGCATTCAAACCGTTTAAACATAAAGCATAGTCTCAAAACATCATAACATTTCCTTGAGATGCCAGTATCTTCAATTCCATGCCACGTGTTTCCCCTCAAGTGAGCTGCCTCATTCTACTCACCTGCGTGCATACTAAAAGTCAGCTACGCTGAGTGAGATTTAGTTAATCAAACAACATACCATTAGTTCACATACTCGCACACATGCCCGAAGGTGGGTACATCATTCACACTTTACTTTACATCCATAACTATCCATACTTAATGTCACACCCCAAAACACGGCCTAGGAGTGTGACGGCTATGTTGGTACCACAAGTGTAACTAAATCAGAGTTACGGTTAGTTAGCGGAAGAATTGTAAAACTTGTGGATTAAAGTTACAAATATTTACATATACAAAAGGTCGGGATTTTAAAAGGTTCCCGATTTAGTTTTAAAGGATTAATTGTTTTACAAAAACCGCCATTTAATATGTTAAGTTATTACAAAACAAATCCGAGCCATCGGATATTCATAGCACTTCGTCACTCCAAGCGCTATTCTTGTTCACCTGCAAAATGTAATAAAATACGTCAGCAACGAATGCTGGTGAACACGCTGACGCAAAAATGTTTTTCTTTTACTTTATTACCCCTCGAGACTACGCCCGCCTTGGCCCAATGTGGCTTAGGAATAACAAAGTTAAAACAACACATTATAAATTCAAGCCTCTACTCTAGGTCACCTCAGCAAACACCGCAGCGTTCGACTTAGTTAAGTACCCGTCAATATACACAAGGGTCGTACTCCCTGCAGGAGAGCGTCCTACGACCAAGGGTGGTGCGGGGTGCCCACCGCGTAGTACCACCTATGTAAGGATCCAAACACACGTATACCACAGCCTGAGGGCTAGGTTTATACTCTCATTTATAAAGGTTTTTAGGAACACATAGTTCCTTGTAAACAATTTTCATATAACATGTTTGACTCATTTTAAAATAAGTTTAAAAGTTTGGGGCGTATTCGCCTTATCTCTTTGGGATTGGCTTCAACACCGTCCGAGGGTCTTTCCCTTGCTATCTCGCACCTATAGTACGAGTATAACCATTTGTTAGTCGGATATACAATCCGGCTTAAGACCTTTAGTCTTATTTTATATCTCTACCTCGATGAACCTTTAGTTCATATATTTCTTTTACTTGAAAACCTTTAGTTTAAAAGTAATTATAAACCTTTAGTTTATATAAAAAACCCGACGTTTCTTCTTCTCCAAGAAACGTAATATTTTCTTTTTATTATTTAAGAATACTCTTTATTACTTAAATAATAATTTCATAACAAAGAATATAATCATATATACTTACACACATATATATTTGTCAATTCATATTCTTATTTCTTTTCTTTGTTATGTTCGTATTTCTTTTCTTTTATCGAGGTATCGAGTATAACCTCGACTTAAGGCTTAAGCCTGTAATATAATATTATATTATATTCATTCGTCGTTATGCCTAACCTTGGTTGGCGTTTAGAAACCCTAGGGACTTGAGCAGTACTCCAATACCGCTTTACTTTTCTTGATCAACTTTGGCGCGCCAACGATCACCAATCTTTAACAATGGCCGACACGCCTTTAGAGAACAAACACCCTCTTCGTTGTATGTGGGTGGAGGGTGGCACGTATTTCGAGAAAACTTCGATACGGAAATCAAGGATCGGAATATGCTTATCGAGGGATTATGGCACGTTTATCGAGGTGGACCGAGGGTACGAATATCGAGGTGTAGAGAGATGATAGAGAGAGTTATGTGTGTGATTTTGTGTCAAATGTGAAGACCCCGAACCTGCTATTTATAGACAAAAATCTGGATCACATCGCGGTACGCAACCGCCTTCAAGGCACCCGTCGCGTACCACGACGTAGCCTTGGTGACGCACACAGTATGCCTGCCACGTGTCGCCACGTGGCAGACGGTGTGCCACGTGTTGACACGTGGCGGATGATGTGCCACGTGTGGACACGTGGTGAAAATGTGTCAGACGTGTCAGGCCACGTCATCGCGGTACGCGATAATGTAGGCTCAACAGCGATCGCGTATCGCTTTGACCTCTTCCAGAAACTTTGACCAAGCCCCATCGCGATATGCGATGGGCTTGTCTTTTACCCCGTCGCGTAGAGTGATAGGACAATAAACCAGAATTTTCATTTTAAACCCTTAACTTTGGAATTTGGCATATTTAGTCCTTATACTTTGGAAAGTTTACATTTTGAACTCAAAATTTTCACGATGTTACATCCTCTCCACCTTGAAACAAATCTCGTCCTCGAGATTGCTTTACAAGAACAATTGAGGGTATTTCTTTCTCATTTCCGATTCGAGTACCCATGTATATCCGGGCCCTCTACGCGAGTCCCATTTTACTTTCACAATTTTCAATGTTCTTCTTTTTAATTTCTTTGTTTTCGAATCTTCAATTTGAATTGGACGTTCTACGAATTTTAAGTTCTCATTTATTTCAACATCTTTTAATGGCATAGCTAACGATTCATCGGTTAAACACTTACGCAGATTCGAAATATGGAATACATCATGTATCCCTTGCATTTCCTCAGGCAGTCGCAAACGGTATGCAACAGTGCCGATTCGTTCGAGTACCTCAAATGGTCCAACTAATCGAGGACTCAATTTTCCTTTCTTACCGAAGTGAACAACGCCTCTCCAAGGCGAGACTTTCAATAACACTTTGTCACCAACATTAAACTCTAACGGCTTACAACGGACATCGGCGTAGCTCTTTTGGCGATCACTTGCCGTCTTAAGTCGTTCTCGGATTTGGAGAATTTTGTCGGTTGTTTCTTGGACTATCTTGGGTCCAAATAATTGATTGTCTACGGTTTCAGACCAACACATGGGTGTTCTACACTTTCGTCCATATAATGCCTCGAATGGTGCAGCTTGAAGACTTGTGTGATAGTTATTATTATATGAAAATTCCATTAGGGGTAAGTGGTCATCCCAACTTCCACCTAAGTCAATCACACAAGCTCGGAGCATGTCTTCCAATGTTTGAATCGTTCTTTCGCTTTGCCCATCGGTTTGAGGATGATAGGCAGTGCTAAGGTTTAACTTTGTACCAAGCACTTATTGGAAGCTTTTCCAAAAATGAGACGTAAAACGACTGTCTCGATCAGAAATTATAGATAGTGGCACTCCATCCAAAGCAACGATGTTGTTTACATAAATACGCGCTAATCTATCCATTGAGTATGACTCATTGATAGGTATGAAGTGTGCGGACTTTGTTAATCGATCCACAATCACCCATATAGCATTATGTTGTCGAGTCGTCTTTGGGAGTTTGGTTATAAAAACCATAGTGATTAACTCCCACTTCCATACGAAAAGTTCGGGTTGCTGAAGCAAACCGGAAGGCTTTTGGTGTTCAGCCTTGACTTTCAGACATGATAAACATTTCGCCACGTGCGAGGCGACATCCCTTTTCATCCCATTCCACCAATAGTTTGCTTTGAGGTTATGGAACATTTTGTCGCTTCCAGGATGCATCATGTATTTTGACTTATGGGCTTCGTTCAAGATTTTCTCACGCAAGCCTCCAATGATTGGTACCCAAATCCTATTACCGAGTCTAAGGATACCATCGTCACCTTTGACTAGCAAGTCAATGGTGCCGTTCGCTTGAGTTTGCGCAGATTTGATTTGCTCGAAGAGATCGATTTGGAGTTCTAGGCGTAACGCTCGAACTCTTTTGGTCTTCTCATGTTCCTTGTGACTTAAAGCATCAGCCACGACGTTGGCTTTGCCTTCATGGTAAACAATCTCACAATCGTAGTCATTGAGTGTCTCCATCCATCGCCGTTGGCGCATGTTGAGCTATTTTTGATCGAAAATGTGTTTTAGGCTCTTATGATCAGTGTACACGGTAAATCTTACTCCATAGAGATAGTGTCTCCATATCTTAAGTGCAAAGATTATGGCGCCTAACTCTAGATCGTGAGTCGTGTAGTTCTTTTCGTGTACCTTTAGTTGACGAGAGGCGTAAGCGATAACTTTTTTGCGTTGCATTAGTACACATCCCAAACCATAATGGGATGCGTCACTAAAGACCACAAAATCCTAAGTACCTTCTGGCAAGGCCAATATCGGTGCTTGAGTAAGCTTTTGTTTAAGTATATCGAACGCCTCTTGTTACTTTGTTCCCCATTCATACTTGATGTTCTTACGAGTTAAAGAGGTTAGGGGAACAGCGATTTGGGAAAAGTTTTCAATGAATCTTCGGTAATAAACCAGCCAAACCTAAGAAACTTCGGATCTCGGTTGGTGATTTTGGAATCTCCCACTTAGAGATCGCTTCAATCTTAGCGGGATCAACTTGAATTCCATCGACGTTGATGATGTGTCCAAGAAATTGTACCTCGTGCAACCAGAACTCGCATTTTGAGAACTTGGCATACAACTTCTCGGTTCTAAGAATTTCAAGCAATGTTCAGAGATGGACTTCATGATCGGCCTTGGACTTCGTCGACGAATACGATAACAAATTTATCCAAGTAAGGCTTGCAGATACGATTCATCATATCCATGAACACGGCTCGCGCATTAGTAAGTCCAAACGGCATGACCGTGAACTCATAATGTCCATACCTTGTTCGAAAAGCGGTTTTCGGGATATCTTCGGATTGAACTTTGAGTTGGTGATAGCCGGAACGAAGATCGATTTTTGAAAAGAAGCTAGCACCTTGAAGTTGGTCGAACAGATCATCGATACGAGGGAGTGGATAATGATTCTTGATTGTGACTTTGTTGAGAGCTCTGTAGTCGATGCACATGCGCATGGATCCATCCTTCTTCTTGATGAACAGTATCGGAGCTCCCCACGGTGATGAACTTGGTCGTATAAATCCTTTCTCGAGAAGCTCGACAAGTTGTTTCTTCAGTTCTTTCATCTCGGTTGGCGCGAGGCGATACAGAGCTTTAGCGATCAGAGCAGTACCAGGAATAAGATCGATCCTAAATTCTACTTCATGATCGGGAGGAATGTCGGGAAGTTCATCAGGAAAGACATCGGCATAATCGGAAACAACAGGAACGTTTTTTATTTCTTTGGGTTTTGATTCCTCGGTGACGTAGGCCATGAATGCTAAGCATCCTTGATATAAACATTTGTTAGCCCTTATCATGGAGATTAAGCTAACTTGGCCAGCGTCTTTATCCCCTTCAATTCGAATAGTTCGTTTATCCGGGGATTGGAGTTCAACAGTCTTGCTAATGCAAAGGATACGGGCATGGTTGTCAGATAACCAATCCATACCCAATACAACATCAAAACCAGCAAGAGTCATGGGTAGCAATCGAATAGGTAAAACGTAACCAGCTAATAAGATTTTTCCGTTTTCTAGTGCTTCGGAGATTTTAATGATTTCGCCATTAGCGGTTTCGACGCTTAGAGTTTTATTAAGTTTGATTAAAGGTTCGTTTAATAGACTACAAAATTTATAATCTTTGAAACTTAAATTGGCTCATGAATCAAACAAGACTCTAGCATAGGAATTGTTATCAAGGAACGTACTGGTAATGGTTTCCGGCATGTCGGCCGCTTTCTTAGTATCCAAGACGAAGACTCTTGCATTGCCCTTCTTGGGCTCGCTCTTTTGACCGCTACCACCCGCTCCACCAGTCTCGGGCTTATTCTTGGGGCATTTAAAGCTAAGATGTCCCATCTCCTTACAATTGTAGCAGGACATCTTCTTCTTCCAACAATCGGCCGTGGCGTGGCCGGGTTTGTGACATGATTCACAAAGTCGTGGAGTTAGGTGACATCGACCCCTATGGTACTTCTTACAAACTTTGCATTGTGGGATGCCGGGGTTGAAGCCAGACCTTCGTTGGTCAACTCCTTTACCCTTGAAACGGGTATTTCCTTCCTTCTTCGGGTCTTGTGTTGTCACGACCCTCTTGTCCTCTTCTTTGTTGCGGATCATTCCGTCCATCAAATACCCAGCCAACTCCATCGCGGAGTCAGCGGTTTGTGGCAAGTGTGACCTCACCATGTCACGAATCTCTCGTGGTAGTCCCCATATATAGCGTGTAACTTTGCTGGATTCCGGGGTAACCATCTGGGGAACTAAGCGACAATATTCGTGGAATTTTGTATTATACTCACGAAGGTTTGTTCCAACAACCTTGTGAGCCAAGAATTTGGTTTGAATTTGGTCTGTTTCATGCATCAGACAGAATTTTGACATCAGTAACTCCTTGAACTCTCTCCAAGTCATGTTGTACATCATCTCCCTTCCTCTACTCAAAATTAATGTGTTCCACCATTCTAAAGCCTCGCCTTTAAACATCAAGGCAGAATATTGAATCTTTTCTTCCTCGGAACATCTGCTCGTAATCACAATCATCTCCATCTCTTCAAGCCACCTTACGGTCGTGATGGCTCCTTTATCCCCATGGAATTCTTTTGGCCCATAGCACTTAAAGTCTTTGAATGAACACCAGCCTATTTTGAGTTTCTTGAATTCTTGACGAACCCCACCGTCAGCGTTTGATTCATGTACACTTTCTTCCATATGCGAGGGTCTAGAACGAGGTTTGGAAATAGATTTTCGGGAAGGATTCACGGAATGAGAATGTTTAGTTTGCCTAGATTGAGATCTAGCCATGGATTCTTCCCTAACTACATCCTTAATCATCTTTTGAATTTGATCCATAAACTTCTCGGGAATTGGATCTTCTAGATTATTCATGGGGTCTTTCCCCTTTTCTTTTCTTATTTCTTTTTCTTTTTGAGCATTATTGTTGTTGTTACTTTGTTCAGACATTGTTTTCTTTTTTCTTTTCAATTTATATCTGAAATTTCAACAGCGTTTCTTTTATTAAAACACAAGTTTTATTAACCATACACACATATATATCATAACATGATATATATATTATTTTACAAAATTCTCTATATATCGTTCATACGATATATAAACTCCTATCCTTATTACATTACATTTCACACATAACATCCAAACTAGTTTAAACACATAAACTTCATCCCTTGAAACATGCCATCATCACCATCTTCTCAGTCCTTCATAAACTTCTTAACAACCCTTGTCAATTTGTTGCATTTGTGAAGAAGCTTCTCTCCCGTCTTTTTCTTTTTCTTTCCTTCCTCAACCACCTTCTTTCTCCAATCATCAGTCTCGTGCAGAGCGCGATCCAGGTGTTCTTCATATGACTGCGGGACAGCGTCGGGGTATCCATATTGTGAGGTGGGTCTCGGTAACCCAATTTCACCATCTCGTAATGATTCCTCGGTTCAGGATACGGGACCTCAGTCATATCGGATGCAAGGTAGAAGAAAGTCTTAACAGCTTTGTTTTGCTCACGAATCTCATCGGCTTGTTCTTATTCAGTTGGAATTACACCTTGGAACGGTGGGAAGCTTGACGAAGCTTGGTTCTTGATCTTCTCAAGATACTGAACATACGGATCGACGGAACCGTAGCTTAGGTTGTGGGAAGTGAGTGATCCATTCATTGATATATCATTAGGATTGTCGGGATGCTCTTCTTCCGGTTCGGAATCTTCCACGGGATCCTCCTCTTCTTCGGGGTCCTCCTCCTCTTCCTCCATAGGTTCTTCTTCCTCTTACATATACTGGGTGGTCTCGTTGATCATTGAGGGCATTTTGAAACTTTCGTAAGGCATCATCACCCTCATTCTTGGTTTATGGGATGAACCTTCGCCCTTGTTGGGTTGCGAGTTGACTTCGAGAGCGGTGGAGCTTCCAGTATGCCACCTTCGTTGATCGGTGGCATTGCATCTAGTCGGAGGATAGGGATCTTGGTTCTTCCTTTATTGGTCGGTTTGAGAGGAAGGTATCGGACGGGTGTGGATTTGGTAAGTATCCTGTGGGAAAGTATTGCGGGATCTCCGATGGTTGGTAAGTGGGGTCTCTGATGGGTGATACGTCGGTACTTCAAATGGATGATATATAGGCATTGTTGGTTGATGATAGCTCGAGTTTCTTGGTGGTTCGATTATTTTGGGTGGGCTATCGGGTAACTTAATTGGATATTTATCAGTTCCAGGGAAGTATATTGGTTTGGGTCGTTCAATGTATTGATCTCGGCTGAAGAAAGCCTCAAAGTAATCTTCACTCATGACGTCTTTTGGGAATTTGTAGTATTTTCTCGCCCTTCTTGCTTCACGATCATAATAATCCATTAATTTCTCATAAGACATCTTTGATGGGTGGTTTAGAATGTAGAGAGGGAAAGAAAGGCTTACTAGCCAATCTTATCCCTATTCAAATAAACAAGTAAACTATTTTCCTATGCTTGGATCGAAGCTTGGGTATTGTTTTATGATACCCAATTCGCTAAGATCGATGGCTCTGATACCAACGCTTGTCACACCCAAAAACACGGCCTAGGAGTGTGACGGCTATATTGGTACCACAAGTGTAAATAAATCAGAGTTACGGTTAGTTAGCGGAAGACTTGTAAAACTTGTGGATTAAAGTTATAAGTATTTACATATACAAAAGGTCGGGATTTTAAAAGGTTCCCGATTTAGTTTTAAAGGATTAATTGTTTTACAAAAACCACCATTTAATATGTTAAGTTATTACAAAACAAATCCGAGCCATCGGATATTCATAGCACTTCGTCACTCCAAGCGCTATTCTTGTTCACCTGCAAAATGTAATAAAATACGTCAGCAACGAATGCTGGTGAACACGCTGACGCAAAAATGTTTTTCTTTTACTTTATTACCCCTCGAGACTACGCCCGCCTTGGCCCAATGTGGCTTAGGAATAACAAAGTTAAAACAACACATTATAAATTCAAGCCTCTACTCTAGGTCACCTCAGCAAACACCGCAGCGTTCGACTTAGTTAAGTACCCGTCAATATACACAAGGGTCGTACTCCCTGCAGGAGAGCGTCCTACGACCAAGGGTGGTGCGGGGTGCCCACCGCGTAGTACCACCTATGTAAGGATCCAAACACACGTATACCACAGCCTGAGGGCTAGGTTTATACTCTCATTTATAAAGGTTTTTAGGAAGACATAGTTCCTTGTAAACAATTTTCATATAACATGTTTGACTCATTTTAAAATAAGTTTAAAAGTTTGGGGCGTATTCGCCTTATCTCTTTGGGATTGGCTTCAACACCGTCCGAGGGTCTTTCCCTTGCTATCTCGCACCTATAGTACGAGTATAACCATTTGTTAGTCGGATATACAATCCGGCTTAAGACCTTTAGTCTTATTTTATATCTCTACCTCGATGAACCTTTAGTTCATATATTTCTTTTACTTGAAAACCTTTAGTTTAAAAGTAATTATAAACCTTTAGTTTATATAAAAACCCGACATTTCTTCTTCTCCAAGAAACGTAATATTTTCTTTTTATTATTTAAGAATACTCTTTATTACTTAAATAATAATTTCATAACAAAGAATATAATCATATATACTTACACACATATATATTTGTCAATTCATATTCTTATTTCTTTTCTTTTATCGAGGTATCGAGTATAACCTCGACTTAAGACTTAAGCCTTTAATATAATATTATATTATATTCATTCGTCATTATGCCTAACCTTGGTTGGCGTTTAGAAACCCTAGGGACTTGAGCAGTACTCCAATACCGCTTCACTTTTCTTGATCAACTTTGGCACGCAACCGATCACCAATCTTTAACAATGGCCGACACGCCTTTCGAGAAAAAACACCCTCTTGGTCGTATGTGGGTGGAGGGTGGCACATATTTCGAGGAAATGTCGATACGGAAATCGAGGATCGGAATATGCTTATCGAGGGATTATGGCACGTTTATCGAGGTGGATCGAGGGTACGAATATCGAGGTGTAGAGAGATGATAGAGAGAGAGTTATGTGTGTGATTTTGGTGTGAAATGTGAAGACCCTGAACCTGCTATTTATAGACAAAAATCCGGATCCCATCGCGGTACGCGACTGCCTTCAAGGCACCCGTCGCGTACCGTGACGTAGCCTGCCACGTGTGTGACGCACACAGTAGGCCTGCCACGTGGCAAACGGTGTGCCACGTGTTGACACGTGGCGAACGATGTGCCACGTGTTGCCACATGGCGACCGGTGTGCCACGTGTGGACAAGTGGTGAAAATGTGTCAGACGTGCCAGGCCACGTCATCGCGGTACGCGATGACGTAGGCTCAACAGCGATCGCGTATCGCTGTTGACCTCTTCCAGAAACTTTGACCAAGCCCCATCGCGATACGCGATGGGCTTGTCTTTTACCTCGTCGCGTAGCGCGATTGGACAATAAACCAGAATTTTCATTTTAAAACCTCAACTTTGGAATTTGTCATATTTAGTCCCTATACTTTGTAAAGTTTGCATTTTGAACTCGAAATTTTCACGATGTTACACCTAAAGAGCCTTCCGCCCTATAACCTCACAGATATTATAAGGGTCTGGTCCCCAACATCACAGATATTAGGTCTGGTCCCCAACATCACAGATATTATTAGGGTCTGGTCTCTATCCTCAGATATATTATTAGGGTCTGGTCCCTATCCTCACAGATATTATTAGGGTCTGGTCCCTTTGTTTCGTGTAACTGTAACATACCTGTCTTTACATACCTTCCTTAAAAATACGTGCAATATCCGAAGATCGTTCACGTACTATCAACATAACATTACATAACATACATACATCATTCATACATCATATATATATATATATATATATATATCATATCTTTAACTACTACCTGACGGTACATGCAATATCCGAAGATCGTTCACAGCGCCGTCAAGCAATCATCATACATAAATCATACCAAGCATACACTTACCACTTAAGGTAAGTGTATTAACTATCACATCGAGTATGCACACAGCCCCGAAAACATAACAAGGAAGTGAGGCTAGAAACTCACCTGAACTCAGTTACGCTCACCGTTTATAGTTATTCCTTTCTTGAGTTGTGCACGACTAACTGTATAACAATTACACGTATCAATTTAACTATCACTTCCCATATCGTTTTTCTAGTTTAATTATTACCCTCAACGAACGGGGGACCGGTGGCAGCGCCCCTGGCAGCGGGGTTCTAGGGGCGGCAGCCCCTAGCTGGGTCCAAGGGGCAGAGCCCCTGGCTTGGGTTAAGCTGCCAAGTCAGCTTGGAAAAATTTTATTTTCATTAACAGTCTTGACACATTTTCCATTAGGATTTCATAATATTTTATTGTTAAACTCTTAATCCCTTTAAGGTATCTTCCATAAATTAATAAAGTCCAAGGGCTATTTTGTAATTAAATCATTCTTTTTCTAAGTCCAGGGACCGATCTGCCATTTATCAAACTTCTAGTTCGTTACTTAACTCTTAGCGAATTGGGTTCATAACGAATGACCCATTCGTTACGTTATAACGAATGGACTGTTATAACGAACTGATCCTTGTAACGAATTGGACCTTATAATGAACTGGTCGTTTGACGAATTGAACTTCATAGCGAATGACCCCTCTGTAACAAATTGAACCTTCTATTTTGTTATCTCCTTTTAATGAATGACTATAACGAATTGGGGTTAATTCATTTTCTTTTTCCTTAACGAATTTAGATACGAACTAATGCTAGTTCGTTAAGCTTCCTTTAAAGAATCATCTGACGAATTGCCTCTAGTTCGTTAACTCTCCGTTAATGAATTAGGGTTAGGTCAGAGAATGTCAAAAACATTCTCTGACGCCTTAACCTTGTACCTGCCTTTTCCGGCGCCGCCATTGCCGAAAAACCGGGATCTCGCCGAAAAAGCGAGATCTTGCTTATTTCACCACTGTTTTCGCTATTTTTCGTCCCGTTCGATCCAGATCTGAGCTAGGGTGACCCCTAAGCTCATCTTAGGTTCGGTTTATACCCAATTCTACCCGGATCTCATGACTTTAACGGTTTAAAGGTGTCGGCTCGTCGTTTCGTGACTAAATCTAACGGTTTTGAGTTCATACAATATCATACTATCATTACCTCGGATCGGGATCAGTTTTCCTTCTTGGTTCGGCTAGAGAAAGGAGAGAAACTAGAGAGAGCTTAAGTGCGTATTTTGGGTGGTGTATGGAATATGTGTAAATTAATTAATTAAATGGGTAATTAAGGTTTATATAATTATGGATCATAGGCTTAAGCCCATGGTCTTTCCTTATTTCCTTCTCAATTCAAGTCCATAACCCATGTCCATTTAACCCAACACTAGCCTGACTCATAATAACTCATGTTTTTATTTTATTAATATTAACCGAAACGAGAAAACGGGATGCTACAAAAGATGAGATAACTGATTAGGGTTTTTAGGTTAAATTATGTTACAATGAGAAATGAATACATAATAATAGAAATAATATAAATAATAGAAATTCATAATTAATAATTATAACTATTAATCATTAAAGAGAATTGATTGTCGATTATTTTTATTTAATTTTGATTTATTTTATTCAAATGAAAATTAGAGAGGTGGTAGATATAGATGGAAAGTTTAGGAACCAACCAATAGGAATAGGCCAAGTTGACTTAAAGTCTATTGGTTTAATAGTATAGTTAGATACTTAATACCATTTGTTTAATATATTAGGTTAATCATATTTATAAAGGGTAAATTTATTTTATACTTTATATTTTAATGAATTAATTAATTTTTAAAAGATGTGTTTTACTTTTATAAAAATACTAATATATAATAAAATACAATATTTATTAAGATTAAAAATGTTTCACACACTAAGTAAGTTTATATAATATCAACTTAATAATCTTTATAAATATCGAGCTTTCGTAATCAATCTAGTTCATTAACTTAGCGTACCCACATTCTATTTTCCTTATTAGGCACTATCGTCAACGCACGTGATCCGCTTTCGTCATTCTTATTGTTATCTTTCACTTTTGTTCGTCTATCTAGGTGAGTACCACATTCCCCTCTTTTTACTCGTTTTCCACGTTTTGGGGACATATGCGTAAATTATATTTATTATATATACTTATACTCAAAACTGCAACTATTGTCTTATGTGTTAACAACTTATATATTACTTTTTTATGTGCTTACTTGCTTTATATGCTTCCGCATTCAGAGAGGTCCATCATAATCTCATAATAGTATGATCATACGCCAGTCGTTAATTCGTTATAGCCTTTGTGCTTCTCGACATCTCAGTTATACTTTCTCATTTGGTTAATTTGTTATTCTCATACGACTTGTTGCAATTACTTATTTTTATATATACTATATGTACATTTAAACTGGTGTGTTGCTCACTCAACATGTGTTGTTGACAAAATTCTATTTATACGCATATGCATGATATCGTAGAAATTTAATGTAGATTGGTGTGGACTCAGTGAAGAATTTAAGTTAGAAAATAATTAATCAAGATCATTTGTGATATAAGTTGTATTGTTGTATGCGTACGGATTTTGTATTTGTTTGTATTTGATTTATTTGAAAACCTAATTTAATGAATAGATATTGTCATTTAAATAATGTTGCATGATAGTAACCTTTGAAAAGCTGTGAGCAATCAGTTCGCGCCACGGCATTTCCGCCGTAGGTTGGGGTGTGACAGAGGTTTTATTCATCCGGACGACATCTTCTCAAGGTGGAAGAAATGATCCTTACCACAAGAGCATAAACCCTAAAGGGCAAAAATTCTAAGGAGTTGATTGCTGGCATAGAAAAACGAGTCATGGATATCAAGATTAATGTCGATGCACTAAAGACAAAATTTGACACCTATAGGGAACACGTGGATGAGTCTATACAAAGAATAATTCATATGGAAAACTGTGACAACCGAGCTTTTTAAAACTAATCATGTGCTAATGTAATCCGTGTTTATCGTGTAATCTCATATTATGGAAAATAAAATAATAATATTTTAGTCTAAAGACTCTAAGAATATGAATATTATATTTTATTGTGTTCAAAAAGTTAAGTTTTGGCGCGTATCGAATACTTCTCAAAACTGACATTGACAGTGACCCAGGTAAGTTTAAAAGTCCAAATAAATTCCTAAACATTGGGAATGATCTAAAATAATATAAATTCATTAAATATATTAATATAAAGTTATAAACATAATTTTAGAATGTTCGATTCGTGAAATTTAGAAAATAAGCGAGTAGAAGCCAATACCGCTCACCGTAAGGACCCGAAACCAACTAACTCCAAAAATTTACATCTTTATATGGTTTTGAAGCTAATTTTATAAGGGATTCAGATATGTGATTGGTTTTACACAAAAGTAATCCTAACTAGTTGTATTTTATAAAATATGATCAAATGGGTAAATAAAATACATGTTATTTATTAAATTATATATATATATATATATATATATATATAACCACCCCACTACTCCTTAGAGCCGTCCACCTTCACCAACACCCTAAACCCTAAATGTAGCTTGGTTGTGTTGTAAGACTCTTGCTTTTCCAAGTATACACATCATGTACATGCATCAAGACACTTGTCCTTGAAAATCTTAATATAAACCACTTCACCTCCCAACACAAACCACCACTCACTCTCTCCCTCCCTTCCTCCTGCCGAACCCCACCCCTACCCCTTCCTCTCTCATCCATTTTCATATTAACATACAAATCATAATCAAAACCCTAGCATCAAATCAATAAAGATGAGAGTTAGAAGCAAGGTTAGGAAGATTCAAGCTTAAGCATACACCAAGAGACCATCCATCTTATTTCCTTGTACCTCTCTCTAAAACTCTAAGGTAAATCTGGACCCCTAGTTTCATTCTTTAAGTTTTGGATGCAAAATACTTGTTCTTGCATCTTAAAAGGGTTCACACAAGTAACCAAACCCTTAAACTTAAGTGAAAATGGAAGAAGGCAAAGTGTATGTGTGTGCATATATGACCCGTGGGTTGTGTGTGTGTGTATGTGGAACCCGAATCCACATATACATATATACACACATGCATATCACTTCCATATTCATATTGTTAAGCTTAGTTTGGTGATTTTAAGATCTAAAAGATTAAAAATGAGATTAAAAGATGTGAATACAAAAAGATATATATAGAGAGAGAGCCGTGAGTTAGAGAAAGTATGAATATGTATGATTTCAAATGGTTAATGTACATACATGTGAGTATTTTGATGATTTATGCTTAAATATTGATATGCATGTTAAAGTTGATAATACATATATGATTCTTGACAAAAATGAGAATGATATGATAATAATACAAGATTGGTAATAATATTAACTTAGATATATGTTCTTGTTAATAGAAGCACATAAACAATACATGCATGTAATCTATTTAAGATTGTTATGTTTAAATTTGAATTGTTACTAGTAAACTTGTTATTATTATTTTGAAAATAGTTGACATGGATTAATAAAATAATATTGACAAGTTGAAAGACAAGAAAGTAAAAGGTATACAAAAAGTTGTCATAAAAAGCTATGATAAATCTTGGAAAAGTAATACTTTAACTTATATAATAAAAATAATAAATAGGCTACAAAATGAATGGAATAAAATCTGATTTCATAAGTGTATTAAATGTTATAAATCATTAGAATTTAATATCATAAGTATGGTTAATAATGTGTGACATAATAAACTTATGATATGAAATTAATACATGTTTTTAGCTAATAAAATATGATATATATGACATAATATTAATTCTGGAAATTTATATATTTTTGAATGTTTATAATAATTAGATTTTATGTGTTATATGCTATACATGCTTTAGTTGCTTTAAAATGAGTGTCGATTACTTAACTAGTCAAAAAATCGTCTTTTTAAAGCTAACCGACAAAGATCTTAGGAGCTGAAATATAACATCCCCTAAAACTTAAAAACTCATATACATTACACCATATAATGTGTGTAAAGTGGTCAAGATGATAAAACTTGAAAATAAACGAGTCACGTCGCGAAAGACAACGCGAAAATGTTAAAAATGACCATTCTTACTAAATTTAAACTAAACCGACAACAAATATATTTTTACAAACTAAATTATAAAAACACATTTACTTCAGCTATAAAAACTATATTTTTACTTAAAAATATTAATTTACAATAAAAACATTAAGCAATTCACCGTTAAACGTTAAACCGACAAAACCGGTAAAATATCATAAATTAACATAAGTATTGTAAATTTTTGAATGACTTAAATAATTCAGCAAATAAAAAGAGGTTTTACTATAATTACAATTAAATATTTAATTAATAAATAATAAACAATTTTAAGAAATTACCTAAGTGTTTTGTTTGCATAATTAATGATAATATGTATATAAATATATATGTTAATAATATATAAGTAAATATATATTATACATGTTTATGAATATATATATACACACACACACATATATATATATATGCTTATGATATTGTGTTGTGTGCTTGAATAAATATATAATATGGACTTAACCAAACCAAAGCCGTCAGCGGGTCGTTGAACACTAAAACTGATAAACAAGTTAAACATTTTTGGAAAGACTAAAATAGTGGTGTGAACGCTTTAAGTTGAAAGAACAACTTAATATTATTGTGGGAATAAATAATTAAAAACGTGTACTAAATGAATAGGACACGAGACGTGAACGAAAACCGACAGTAACAGTCAAGGTGAGTTTCTCAGAAATCCCCACCATTTTAAATGTTTTAAATGATTTATAACTGTTTTTGGGGAGGAAACACGTTTGTGTCAAAACACATTTTATTATCTTAATAATTGTGATATTGTAAGGGCTTTAAATTTGACCGACGTTGATTAACGTGGTCGGGCTGACTAGAATAAATGTTGTGAGAATTGTGATTACCGCAGTCTTATAATCATTAACTGTAAAAAGACATATAAATATTGATAGATCTGTCGGGTGACGCCCTGCCTACCGACCAGTCGCGCTGGTTAAATGTTGGGGGCAAATATTTAGAATTATTGTACGCTTTGATTATAGGTTTAGTAGCATTACATTTGTTATACTCCTTGCTAGTTTATAACTATCACAAATGTTGAAGAATAAAATGTTACATTTCGAGAACTACCGTTGTAAGATGAAAGGTGTCCATTTGGTTTGTCGTTGAGGCGACTATATGATTTTTAAACAACTTTCGTGTAAGTTGGCCTTGGTCCCGTGGGGTCAAGGTAAAACATAAATTTTGATTTTGTGTGGACAAAATAGTTTCAAATTGGAGAAAGTGAAATTTAATAAAAAGGATATTTTATATTAGTGAGAACTCACCAACCTTTGTGTTGACGTATATTTTTATTTTTTTTTATTCGAATCTTTTATATTTCATAGAAACATCCAAACAATTTACAATGAAGTGGCAGGTAAGCGGGCAACAAGCTGCGCCGCAACCCCCCTTTTGGATAGCAAACCCAATCCGACTAAAAACACGTATATTTTAAACGTGTTTTTCAGGTAAAGGAAAACTTGGCGCTTCGTGAAGAAAACGTGGGAAAATGCGGGATTTTAGATCCCGACAGTTGGACATAATGTTTTAAAATAATATGTACTCTGATGACTTGGAACTTGTGTTTTCAATAATAAATGTCTAACTTGTACATTAATGGTGTGTGTTTAAATATTGTATGGTAATCGGCGTCTGTCACCACTCGAACATCTTAATTAAGACTTCCGCTGCTAAGTTAAGTTTTCGGGGTGTGACAAAAACAACGTTGGAGAGCTATGAGAAAACCTCAAACTTTCACTCGTAGTGATAAAAGGTGAAATAAGAATTACGCATGAAGGAGCTGGGCAGATTCAAGAGAAAATGGAACACAAACTCACGGCTTGTAAAGAAAGTTTCAAGGAACTTCAGACTGAAGTTAAACCTCTGTAACACCCCCGGCTAAAGCGAAATATGCCCGAGTGTGACGTACAAATTTCTTTTAAAACCATCAACTTGATCATCTTTTTATTTCTTATGATTACATGTGTTTGGATGCTCAATCCCACAATCTACGAAGTTTAATATACGAAGTTGTTAGAAGTTTGAACAATTTTATACATACATAATAAAAAAATAAGAAATAAAAATATTTGGGATTGTGGGATTGAGTATCCATACACATTTAATCATAAGAAATAAAAAGATGATCAAGTTGATGATTTTAAAAGAAATTGTGTGTCTTGTCATAAAAGAAAATATGGAAACCTTTTGTACATAAATATTATTTTTTAAATCAGTAAAATAATGAAATACATGAGATTTGGTTATAGAAAATTGTTCCTTGATGATTAAAGATCATAGGGATATAACAATCATGATTTTTGTGACTTTTGGTTTGAATCTTATTGTTGACAGATTCTGTGTTTTAGATTGTAGATAGTATAACTTGATGATACGTTGGTGATTCTGATTGATTTGTGATACTATGATTAAGTACTTTAAATATAGTTTTCAAAAAGTCAAGAATCATAATTTTTGGACTTTGTTTGACTAGTTTTTATTAATTTACAAAATCGGGTTGCAAGCCTGATTAAAAGAGAAATTTTCTGAGTTGTGTTGTAAATTGTATAACTTGAGATTGAAAATAGATATGGGTGTTATTACACTTCTATAATGTTATAAATTGAAGTAAGAATCTAATCCAATTGGTCTTGCATCAATTGGAAAATATAGAATTTTTGGCAAATATTTGTGTACTGTTGTGTTAAAATAGAGACTGAAATTAGGTTGTTGTAGAGTGTGAATATTTTTATATTTGTGTGAATTGGAAAAATATATGTTATACATAATATTTGAAAGAATATGTGTGAATTATTTGGTAATTTAATCACAAGTTTTGGTTGGTTGGAAAAATCAGTTTTGATGATTGAAAACTTGTTAAGGATGATCAACATATTGGTTAGTGAAAATAATTGTAATTTGTAATACACTGATTGTGGTAAATTGAATTTTGACTTTATGGGTCAACTTTGAACTATTTGACTAAGTGGTTAGTCTTACTTATGAGAATGAAATTGGTAAAAGTGTGACTTAGCCATAGGGTTGCATGAAAAAAATGATTAACTGCAAGTTTCATGATTGATTATTAGGTTGCGACTATGACTATTTTAAGTCTAGATAATTGGTCAAAAGTCACCAACGGGTCGTTAGTCAACATTTAGGGTCAACGGTCAATATTTTGGTCAACATTCAGTATTTTTAGTCAACGGTCAACAACTTGGACCTTTTGGTCAAAGTCAACGGAAAGTCAAACTTTGGTCAAACTTTTAATAATCCGTGGGATTGTTTGGATACTAAGGATTCTAGGAAGAAAATACTTATAGTGCTTGTATGAATATCTACTTTTTATAAGTCGTCAGTTAATATTAATTTTTATGCTTTTAATTCTAGTTCGTGACGTTCAATTGCTTCGATTTCATTTACATACTTTCAGTTTTATTTCAAGTTTGTCTTCAACATCAAGGTGAGTTTCTCACACCCCCTTTTTAACGCTTTTACATTTTTGGGGATAGCATATATATCCTATCAACAGTACAATTTCGTTTATTTATTATTTACAAACTACAATTCGTTACATGGACTTGTGTGTGTATTTTCTTACTTGCTCAAAGATTACTTGCTCATGGTTTCCTCAATAAGTATGATCATACGCCCCCTATGCACACAATACCTCGATGTTATGAGTGGAATAGGGACCCCCGATCCGAGTACATTGGTTGTTACCAATTGGAAAAGACATTACTTGCGCTTATCTGAGTACATTGGTGCACAATCCCAACTGGAAAGGACCTTACTTGTTCATTTTACACTTATTCATGGAATTGTATGATTTTTCTGTACTTATATCAAACTATAGAAGCTCACCAACTATTCATATAGTTGACTTTTATTTTATATATATGCTACATGTACCTTACGTAGAGGTATGCTGCCGTGAAGAAGACACTAGAACTTAGGTTATATTAATAAATGGATAAGTTGTTAATTGTTCTTGTATTTCCCTTTTATTTCTTGTTACAAACTTGTGTACCTGATGTTTAAATTAATTAATGATAATATTGTCACTTAATAGTGTCACATGTGTTTTGAGCAATTTGTACGTCACACTCGGGCATATTCCGCTTTAGCCGGGGTGTTACAACCTCAAACAAGCCTTTGCAAATGGAGGCGATGTTGGAGGAACCACCAAGGTGGATCACCCAAAACCAATACCATTTGTTGGAAAAAGAGAAGCCCAAGCCGTGGACGACTACCTTTGGGAAGTTAAACAATACTTCAAAGACATGGAAATTAAAGACGACGCCAAGAAAATCAATATTGTGGCACTCTACCTAAATGACACCGCTGCACAATGGTGGCGACACAAAACATGGAGATTGAACAAGGTAAGAAGACCATAACCGCTATAAGACTCATCCACTCAAGCCGAAGGACAAAGACTCGCACCGAGGACGTTGCGAAATCAATTGAGGGAGGATGCCATGCACCGCCACATTACACGACATCTGGAACATACCAAAACAAACAAGAGCAGTCCGGAAGACTTCTGAATAAGCCGGACCCTTCAAGAACGACCCGATACACTCCGAAACAATCAGGAACAACGTGGCACCCTCTGGAACGATCCGGAACAGCCCGGTACTCTCTGGAACAGCCTACACTCTCTGGAACTCTACGGAACAGCTCGACACGTACTACATTAGCCCAGAAGAAGCAAAACACTTATATGACAAGAAAGAAGCTTCAAGAGACGCTAGATATTTTGCTTGGAATAACCTAGAAATATAAATCTCTAGATCTTGTTGTATTAGTATAAATAGGTGATAAGGGGTCTCATTTGAAATCACCCATGCTCTTGTACTCAAAGCACTTATGACATACCACCTTTCTAGCAATATAAACTGTTTCTTGTATACTTGTGTTCAAGTATAACAAGCATCACCCTCTTGTTCAAACACATGCACCATTGCTTGCAACTTTGCAAGGCAACACTACGATACTAAGACTTCCGCTGCCAAAACACTACAAACTCAACTATCAAGGCTTACTTAGACCAAGTTCTAAGGCCACACGTGAGTCAAAGAAATAACTCTTTGACACTTAGCTTTAAACAGATTAAACAAAAAGAAAAGGAAAAAAATGTGTAATTCAAGTGTCATTAAACTGAAAAAAAGGAAAAAAAGTGTAATTATGGTGTGTGTCGAACTGAACTGAGTGTGTAATTCAAGTGTCATTAAACAAAAAAAAGGCAAAAAAAAGTGCAATCCAAATGAGTGTCGAATCTGAGTAAAGCTATATTTCTTAGTGAATCGTTAATGGGGAAGGTTCAACCAATTGAACTACCAAAATTTTAGTAATTTATGTGGGATTATATATTATATGGTAAATATAAAAAAATTTCTAGGCCTAAAAAAATGTTGGGCATTGGGCCGTCGCCCTCCTTGTCCCCCTCTATGGGCCGGGCTGCCAGTAAGTCCCAATCGAACAAATAGCTTGAACTACCTTTGTTTTCTCCGTCGAAAGCAACGATAACTTATATAAATCCAACACATAACGAAAGCTGAAAATGACTATTAAAGCTGGTAACTTACACACAATTAAGTGATCACACTCTACATCGATCAAATAGTTAATCCTAGTATTTTATCTTTGCTAAACTTCATAACTATAATATAACTTTTGTAACTAAAAAGTGACATTAATTAAACCTATATGGAAACATGGACACATTGTAGTGAAAATGAAAACAAAACGTTGAAAATTCAAATGATTTTAACCTACACTAACAAAGCTTACACAATACAAATTCGTAAAAATCGCGCTTAATATCCCGCCATTCAACACCAATCTTCCATTTCAAACACACACACACATTCACACTCACACCACCACCGCCACCGCCACCGTTATCGTTGTCTTACCGGCCGAATTGATCTTACAGCCGTTAATTTCTTCTCTCTAATCCTAGTTATGTTATTAGGTCATATTGTAGAAATGATTATTGTTTGTGCATTCTAGTTGTTGTTACTGTAGGGGTATGGTACTAAACCCGGCTTACGACCTTAATTTATTATGTCTGGCTTATTTTATTATATGGACTAATACAATATTATTGGGCTGAGGGGGTTTTGTGGCGGTAACCCTAACTGGGCTAGGCCCATTAGGGTACCATGATGGTGGCCATGAGGCTCCCTATATAAGGAGGTCTCCACCTCCTTATTAAGGGTTGGTTGTTCTCAATAAGAGCCACCACCATAACCATTTTTGTGTCTGTAAACAAGAGATCCTTGAGATTTCTTAGCAGTCACCTCCACACCCCCAAAAACCATTGCAGATCTTAAGCTACCGGAGAAGAAGATCGAGTCGTGGTTCGTTCATCTCGAAGACCGGGGAACATCGTCATGGATCAGGTCAGATTCATTTCATGTTTCTACATTGGCGCCATCCGTGGGACCGGCAACGAACCACGTCTTGTTTTTCGTCTCGGTCCTCCGATCTGTTCATCAAATACTCTAGGTTCTACGATTTCTTCTTTCAGATCTGTTCTATGGAAGTCTAAAAATCCGTAGATCTGAAAATATTTCTAGATCCGGAAATATACAAGAAGAAATACCACCAAACTTTGGGGAAAACCCTTAGATCTGTGTGTTTTATAAGTGAAATATACCAGATCTAGTTATGATTTTTTCAGATCTAGGTTCGTTTGAGCAATAATCACCTTTCATATTCATAGATCTATAAATCCTTTCAGATCTGTTGGTTTTTACATAAAACCTACCTAATGTGGATATTCAGATCTGTTCCATGCGCGCTCAACCCCGCCATGCATGCGCGCTCAACCCCGCCATGCATGCGCGCTCAACTCCCGCCATGCATGCGCGCTCAACCCCGCCATGCATGCGCGCTCAACTCCCCGCCATGCATGCGCGCTCAACTCCCGCCATGCATGCGCGCTCAACCCCGCCATGCATGCGCGCTCAACTCCCGCCATGCATGCGCGCTCATCTCCCCGCCATGCATGCGCGCTCAACCCCGCCATGCATGCGCGCTCAACTCCCCGCCATGCATGCGCGCTCAACCCCCGCCATGCATGCGCGCTCAACTCCCCGCCATGCATGCGCGCTCAACTCCCCTCCATGCATGCGCGCTCAACCCCGCCATGCATGCGCGCTCAACCCCGCCATGCATGCGCGCTCAACTCCCCGCCATGCATGCGCGCTCAACTCCCCGCCATGCATGCGCGCTCAACCCCGCCATGCATGCGCGCTCAACCCCGCCATGCATGCGCGCTCAACTCCCCGCCATGCATGCGCGCTCAACCCCGCCATGCATGCGCGCTCAACTCCCCGCCATGCATGCGCGCTCAACCCCGCCATGCATGCGCGCTCAACCCCGCCATGCATGCGCGCTCAACTCCCGCCATGCATGCGTGCTCAACCCTCCGCCATGCATGCGCGCTCAACTCCCGCCATGCATGCGCGCTCAACACTCCGCCATGCATGCGTGCTCAACCCCGCCATGCATGCGCGCTCAATCCTTCGCCATGCATGCGCGCTCAACTCCGCCATGCATGCGTGCTCAACCCCCGCCATGCATGCGTGCTCAACCCCCGCCATGCGTGCGCGCTCAACGCCCCGCCATGCATGCGCGCTCAACCCTCCGCCATGAATGCGCGCTCAACCCTTTACCATACATGCACCAAAAGCTCTCGCATAACGTATGTTAGCCTAATAATATCCCAAACGGCCACGCGCCAAACATAAAGGTCGGGAGCCTAATAATATCCCAAACGGCCACGCGCCAAACATAAAGGTCGGGAGCCTAATAATATCCCAAACGGCCACGCGCCAAACATAAAGGTCGGGAGCCTAATAATATCCCAAACGGCCACGCGCCAAACATATAGGTCGGGAGCCTAATAATATCCCAAACGGCCACGCGCCAAACATAAAGGTCGGGAGCCTAATAATATCCCAAACGGCCACGCGCCAAACATAAAGGTCGGGAGCCCGATAATATCCCAAACGGCCACGCGCCAAACATAAAGGTCGGGAGCCCGATAATATCCCAAACGGCCACGCGCCAAACATAAAGGTCGGGAGCCCGATAATATCCCACATGGCCACGCGCCAAACATAATGGTCGGGAGCCCGATAATATCCCACATGGCCACGCGCCAAACATAAAGGTCGGGAGCCTAATAATATCCCACATGGCCACGGGCCAAACATATAGGTCGGGAGCCTAATAATATCCCACATGGCCACGCGCCAAACATAAATGTCAGGAGCCTAATAATATCCCAAACGGCCACGCGCCAACGTAGGTTGGGCACACCTCATAATTTGCCCGAGGATGGGAACCTTGTAATACATCCACTTTTAGTTGATATGTTTTTGCAGGTTCGGCTACGAGTCGCACAAGCACATATGACATTATTATTATTATCTGGCCGTTTGTGCCTCCATTATTATTTTGAAGACAAGCCGGGATAGTCATCCTGCGTAGAAGAGGCCCTTGTGGGCCAGTCATTATCATCATATTATAGCTCATAAGCCGCAACTCGCGCATGCTTCGTTATTTTATAGCTCGCCCCGCGCCACTACTGTTATGATGCGTGTTATATCTTATTCATGCCAGTGCACCATTATTATCATAAGGATCACAACATGTCACCATCATGGAGGAAACCTCTCAAAACTCAAAGACAATAAAGACAAGGCCGAAGAAAGAGGAAAAAACCGCCTCATATCATAACACACCTTATGAAGTCCAACGCTCCACCTAAACGCTTGCACGCCTAGGAGCAACACTGGACTTGGGGGGCTTGTAGGGGTATGGTACTAAACCCGGCTTACGACCTTAATTTATAATGTCTGGCTTATTTTATTATATGGACTAATACAATATTATTGGGCTGGGGGGGTTTTGTGGAGGTACCCCTAACTGAGCTAGGCCCATTAGGGTACCATGATGGTGGCCATGAGGCTCCCTATATAAGGAGGTCTCCACCTCCATATTAAGGGTTGGTTGTTCTCAATAAGAGCCACCACCATAACCATTTTTGTGTCTGTAAACAAGAGATCCTTGAGATTTCTTAGCAGTCACCTCCACATCCCCAAAAACCATTGCAGATCTTAAGCTACCGGAGAAGAAGATCGAGTCGTGGTTCGTTCATCTCAAAGACCGCGGAACATCGTCGTAGATCAGGTCAGATTCATTTCTTGTTTCTACAGTTACCTTTAGGTTTTGAAGTTACTTATTGAGGATGATTGATGGAGGCCATTAATTAGGGCTTTAATAGGTGACCAAATAAATAAATTATTAGGATTTTAAATGATGTTATTGAAAGGCTTAATTTGCTTTCAACATCATTACAATACAATACAATACAATACAATACAATACTTGTTAGAGCATCACCAGCGCACTGTTTACTTTATTTAATATGCATCTTGTACTTACAGGCAGGCATTCTTCCTTCGCAATTGGCATCAAAGGTTGTCTATTGTTGAGATGCTGGAACTTACTTTTCAGTAGATGAACATGTTAGCAATTGACAGAGGCAAACCACATGAGGCAAGAATTCTTGTTGCTTTCATATTTGTAACTCTCTTTGTTTTTTCTCTTCTTAATCACTTGTTCAATTTTATTAGACAGTGATTATAGATTATAGTTCTATATATGTTAATGATTGTAAATTATCTCTTACTATTATTAGCTTGATATGGCTCTACATATAGAGTCCCCCTGTACAGAGATTAACATCATCAAAATATAATATACAGCTTTCATACCAAGATTAGTAACAATTTTGGTGGTGGTTCTAAACATGTGGACAAGTTGAAGAGGGATAATTGGGTCTCAACATGCCAAAACACATGATAATTTTTCAAACCAAGATAAATTCTTCAACTCCAGTTTTGTTTTCTCCCTGCCAACACAAAAACCTTGTGTTGAAGGAGCAATGGCAGCATCTTTAAGGTATGTTTTTTGTTATTTACTCAAGTTAATTTTGTTGCATATGTTAGGTTTTGTTGGGACCTCTGGACTCAGTTTTACAAACTGCATATATAATTTATTTGCAGAAACATGTCTTGCTTAATTTTGTATTGTGCACTTTCATCCTATTGGTTGTACTTTGGTTTTTTCACACCCAATTTTTTAATTTACTACATTTTATAATCTGTACAATATCTTGATGATATTATCCATCTGTTACACATATTTGTTAAGTTTATGAGCTATTTACAGGCATAGACTCATCATCTCTTTTGAAAGTTGAGCATGTTATTTATTTTAGAATGGAGTGTTTTACTTTTTGTTTCCTTTGTTGCAGATCGTTGTCTTGCCAGTTTCAAAATGTTACAAGCTCACAAAGTCCACTTGCTGACAAGGTAAAACATGTTTCCAAAACGCACATCCTCCAGCACTCATTCTTTGATGCCTTTATGTTTTCTTTTCACTATGAAGTCCCGTAGATAAGTAATTCATACTCAACTTCAAAGATATTTTTATTGTTGCGTTTCTGTTCATGTTATTCTTAAGAAAAATTGATTGCCATGTTAAGAAGAATTATGTTTTTTACGATTTGGTTTCATTTACTCTTCTGCTCTTTAATAGTTGGAAATTGTTCTCACTGTATCTATAGATTAACTTATGATATGGAGCTGGGGCATTCTAATATATAAGCTTTTGACAGGCTTGGCAAGCTTTTTCTAACCTCAAACTATCTTCAAGAAACTATATCAAACCTGGTAAAAGCCGACCAGTAGCTAATAATAATGGTGGTACTGCTGTTTTTCAAGATGGTAGAAGACCTACTCAACAGTTCTCCTCTGTAATTAACAAAAATTTGGGGCGAAATCAAGCAGACCATTCTAATGAGATCAATATTCCGCACAGTGAGCCAAGGCCTATGCCCAGTCGGTTTGCACCAGCTGCCAATTATGCATCAAGTTCCACGGGTGCTGGTTATAGAAATATGAACAGCTCATGCAACAATGCCATCAATTCAGGCCACAGTTACACCACAAATGCAAGCCACTTTAAAGGGTTTGAGGAGACTCATTTTATTGGTATTGATGATGATGATGATATTCTCCAGGTAATTTGTGTTACTAGATTAATAATTCTTGAATTGGACACTTTTGCACTCGGAAGTAGAGATGGGAAAACGGAGGGCTGGGTTGAACTGCAAAAAGTCTTTTGGTCCAAATTTGTCTTATTTGTAAATAATTTGGCGTTAATTATGATTCGTGAAAACAATTTAGTTACAATAATAATCTAAACTTTGAATAGACCGACACATGAGGTTGTATCCATTAAATACAGACATATGGAGACTCTTAGGCAATGTGATTCGTTCTATTTTAGCTATTTGTTATATTTGATCTGTTAACTGTTTGAGGTAAAACACAACTCAAATGGGCCCATTCATAATCTGTATAAGTGCTTGTTTACATTTGAAGTATCTAATAATAGCTTTCTTTCATCATGAATTAACTTCAAATTTCAGAATATCGATTTGGATCAAATAGTTTCCCAACACTACCAATCAGTTGGCACACCGCATTCATCAATTTCTGTCACTCCAGCTGTAAACAATAACAATGCGAGACATGATGGCACAAGTTTGCCTTCAGAACTGTGTGTGGAATGCACTCATGGTTTTAAGGCAAGTCAATACTTACTACTTACTCTAGCCATTAAATGTTAATTTTGTGGCATAACTTTTGAATAACTTCTAAATTGGTTCAGTTAGGACTTTGTCCTGAAGCTTCAGACCATTTGCAAATAATTAAGGACATGCTCATTTCCATATCAAATGATTTGCTTGACAATGCTGACCTGGACTCTGGTAAATTAGAAAAGCTTCGTCAAGATAGGTATCTTTCCTTCACTAGTCTATCTATTAAAAAGGAAGATAAAGTCTTATATTCAGTTTTATATTCCTGATCAATGAGAAATCGGGTATGTTTAGCACCATTATATGAATAATTAATAGGCAGCAGGTTTTTGATAGAATTAAAGGTGGCAATTTTGACCCGTTTACCTATGAATTGGTTGATTTGGTTGTGTTTTATCTTAAATGGGCTGAAAGTCACCTTAAGTCAGTTTTCAATGGTTACAGCTTTCTAGATTGTTTTATACAAGATTTAGTTAATACCTATAACTTGGTTTTAAAAAGCGCATACGATCCGATGTGTTTTGATCCCAAAAGCCAATGCACGAACACATGCAAGGAGTTCGTAATTAAAAAAATACTAAAGTTTTATATAGGTAACATTTGAACATGTTAAATTTAAACACTAAAAACTTAAAATATCCTCATCATCTTTGGTCATATTTGTTCAATAAATTGTCTAAGTTGTTCAGATGCTAAAACTTATTGCACAGTTGATGGTCAGATTTGTTCAATCAGATTGAAAAACTCAAACTCACGGAAATTGACGGTCCAATTTATTTGAATACTGGTCAACTGCAAAAGCTACTGTATCACGCATAAGATCGCATCAGACTATATCATGTGCGGTGCGCATTATGCGCTCCTGATGTGCACCTTTTTATACGAATGGCTGTAATAATATTTGTAATCATATTTAACGCGAAAAGTGGTAGTGGGAATTGGGAAATTGACCCTTTTATATTGGAGTCATAAAATGACAACATGAGGCCCACATAGTTTGCATTCAGTTTTTACTTTTCCTCTCTGTATTTGCTTAAATTGTTAGTTGCATCTGAGTTGACAAGATTACAAGACATGCTATCTGATAATTGTTTGATTGCTTTAATTATAGGTTAATGTTAAATAAACAAATTCAACAGCTTGAGAAATATCTTCAATCTGGTTCAGTTACAGAGAAAGGATCCAAATCAAGCTTAACTTCTGCTCACACTACCGCCACAAGAGCATTTCAGTATGAAAGTCCTCCTACACTCGCTTCTAGGGTTGATCCCATCAGACTTGATAATCAGTTTTACATGAATAACGACGCAGACGGGCGTAATAGATGGAATTCACCATCGGTATCATATTCCTCAGCTGGTAACAATAATATTAATATTAATATATCTTCAGCTCCTGTGGAGAGAGAACCATACATCCCAAAGTATGTGGAAGTCAATTACATTGAAGGTTCAGATAACAAAAACTGGAGCAAGCGGGATTTTCCATGGACAATAGAGTTGGAGGTATGTGGTACTAGACTGGAACTGGAATTTGAGAATAGAGCAAGTTACACTTTTTGTCTTATTAGGTATATAACAAGTTTCAGGTCTCGTCCTTAAACTAAGGATATGACAGAAATTGTTCTTTGTGTTCAAATTTGTTTACACTGTCTTTTTCAATAATGGGTGTTCATTTTTTCCGTTAAGTCTAGTCATGTGCCTTGCACATGAGGGCATTTTGGTCATGTGCTTTAGAAAGACAAATTTTAGTTTTTGTAAACTTTACTTTAGTTTCACTTTTTTAAATTTGTTTTTGAAAGACAAATTGCTCGTTAAACCAATCTGAACTGTTTGGTAGGAAATTTGTTTACGTTCGTGTTAAATGAACGAACATGAACAAAGGTCTAGTTCGTTTGAATGTTTTCAGAACGTTCGGTAATTTGGTCATTTGTTTACATTCATATGTGTATGTTTGTTCTTTAAGCTCATTCATGTTCGTATGTTTTTATAAGTTTTTTTTATATCTTTAAATTTTTATTTCAGTATTCTTCACATTTAAATTTTTATGTTTTCTATTTTTTTAATTTCTAGTTTATTAGTATAACATTTAAACAGTAAACCCTAGAACTCACATTAACTCCCTGGATGCTTCCTCCTTTTCATTTACATGCGTTTGCGTTTGTTAACGTTCATTTGTTATTTATAAAGTTGATGAACACACACAAACAAATTTATTTTCTTAACAAACATGAACGCGAAATTATATGTTTGTGAACTGTTTCTTTATCCAATGAAAGATAAACGAATGAACACAAACAAGGTCTCATTTGGTTTGGTACTTCGGTCTGTTCACAGCCCTAGACACTTCTATCTAAACATATAGGTATAGTTATATTTTTGTGTGATAAACTGATAATCATCCCTTGGTTACCTCAGGTTAACAACAAGAAGGTGTTTGGTAATCACTCATTTAGACCTAACCAAAGAGAGATTATTAATGCAACAATGAGTGGGCATGATGTTTTTGTTTTAATGCCAACTGGTGGTGGAAAAAGTTTGACCTATCAGGTAGTTTTTGCTAATTAGTTTCTTATAATGATTAATCATTTTGTTTCTGGAGTTTGTAACTTTGTTTTGAACATTTGAAAAATGTTGGTTTTATTTCAGCTCCCTGCTCTTATCCATCCTGGTATAACATTGGTAATCTCACCACTCGTTTCACTCATCCAAGATCAAATAATGCATCTCTTGCAGGTACGCGTTTAATTTTTTCTGTAAGCATTTTTTTAATATTTATCTCTTGGGTATTAAATGTAAAAGATAATTCAGGCAAACATTCCTGCTGCTTATTTAAGTGCAAATATGGAGTGGACTGAGCAACAAGAGATTCTAAGAGAGCTTGCTTCAGAATACTGTAATTACAGGCTGCTATATGTCACTCCAGAGAAAATTGCAAAGTGAGTTCTTGTTTGCAATAAATTGTTAATGAAATTTCACTCATTAAGTCTGTTATACTATGCAAATTTTACTAAATTCATAATTATATACCTTTTTACAACTGTATGCAAGTCTATTATTAAAAAAAGATAAGCGAAAACATAGATATAATTTAAAAGATTTTTTTTTATGTTTCTAACTATAAAATTAAACCGTACGTGAGTGCAGAAGTGATTTTTTGCTGCGACAATTGGAAAACTTGCACGCACGAGAATTGCTAAATAGAATTGTCATTGATGAAGCACATTGTGTGAGCCAATGGGGGCATGATTTCAGGCCAGATTATCAGGTGACGCCTTTTGGCTGCTCTATATTATTTACAATCCACCAAACTTTGAAGTCTTTATAAGTTTTTAAACAATATTACCAGTTTTGGCTATTTACAGGGTCTTGGTATTTTGAAGCAAAAGTTTTCAAAAGTACCAGTTTTGGCTTTAACTGCAACTGCTACAGCCAGTGTTAAGGAAGATGTTGTGCAGGCTCTTGGTCTGGTTGACTGTATTATTTTTAGGCAAAGTTTCAACCGTCCAAATTTAAGGTATGATTTAAGTCTAGATAATGTATTATTATTAAGTTGGTAATCGGTGTCAAGGTGGTACTTCAACCCATTTACAAATGGGCTGATTTTGGTTATGTTGTATTTCTAACGGTTCAAAGGAGTTAAACTAAAAGATTTAACCAAAAGGCGTAAGCCGGTCAAACAAGTCATCCACAATTTATTAAAGTTCACATAACCTTCTAAAATGTTTTATTAAAAGAACGTGGGTATTTTTTTCTATAGTAATATATATATATATATATATATATATTGTAAGATTTTTTATGTTAATGCTTTAGTAATTTATAAATATAAAAGTGTTTGTGGGTCGGCCCAATGGCCCAATCTGACACATCCATTTTGCCAGTTTTTGTACGTGTTAACTTTCTAATTATGCTAATGTTGCAGGTTTTTGGTTTTCGTGAAGTCGAAAAAATGTCTGGAGGATATTGATGGTTATATCAAGAAATTCCATTTTGATCAATGTGGAATCATCTATTGTCTTTCGAGGATGGACTGTGAAAAAGTGGCTGAGCGGTTGCAGGTTACGTGTTTTACATTATTTTGATTATTTATAGATTTAACATTATTTTGCCAATAAAGTTTATATTTGAGGTGACAGTCTCTACATGTTTACCTTCAAATGGATTGATATGGGCTATGCTTTTTAACAGGTCAAACTGTTTAAGCTAAAAGATACCATAAAAAGAAAATGGGTATAAATGTGAACTGATTCGATCTGGATTTTATATTTAGAGATACATTTTTGCAGGAGTGTGGGCATAAAGCGGCATTTTACCATGCTTCTATGGACCCTGAGGAACGTGCATGGGTTCAAAAGCAGTGGAGTAAAGATGAGATCAATATAATATGTGCTACTGTGGCATTTGGAATGGGTATGATGCAAGTTTTTATTTACTAGTTAGATGCGTAATAGAAAAATGAGCCGGCTGGGTAATCGGTCAAAACTGGCAATTCTTTTGTACAAGTAGGGCGTGCAAACAAACATGAACGGGTGCATGTTTATGTTTATTCAACTTTGTAATCGGTCAAAACTGGCAATTCTTTTGTACAAGTAGGGCGTGCAAACAAACATGAACGGGTGCATGTTTATGTTTATTCAACTTTAACTGAACACGAATACTCGAACATAATTTTTTTTTGTCCATGTTCGTTCGTTAAAAATCTAAACGAACAGTTCACGGATGTAAACGAAAACAAAGGAACACAAGCGGACATAATTGAACAAACATAAAGGCTTTTAATTTGAAGTCAAATTTAATAATTAAAAACATAACATATATAGGGTTTGGATCAAATACAAATGAAATTAACGTGCTAAACGTGAGAATCAAGTAGAGTAATTATATATATAAGTAGAGTAATTATCATAGAGTAATTACATAATTACTCTATGATAATTACTCTACTTGATTCTCACGTTTAGCACGTTAATTTCATTTGTACGTTAACCTTCCCCTATGTATATATATATGAAAATTTCTATTAATATGTAGACGATCATAAACAAACATAAATCTTGTTTGTTCTTTTAATAAAATGAAAAAAATATATTTTGTTCATGTATGTTCATTAATCAAAGAAACAAACATGAACTAATTTCCTGCCAAATGGTTTTCGAATAGTTCAGTGACTGCTCAGTTTGTTTACAGGCCTAGGTACATGTAAAAACAGGTTGGGTCCGCTAGGAAACATTTTTTTCAAAATTATATATTTTATAAATTAATGTTACAAATTTGCTATGTTGGCTCATTCATAAATTATTTCAGGAATCAACAAACCGGATGTTCGATTTGTCATTCATCATTCTCTTCCTAAATCAATCGAGGGCTACCATCAGGTATTCTTTATAATTTTTTTTAATATACTGGAGTAATGTGTTAATTTAACAATGAGCTATATACTCTTTAATTGTATTGTAGGAGTGTGGGCGTGCAGGTAGGGATGGTCAAATTGCTTCATGTGTGTTGTATTACAGTTATAGCGATTATGTAAGTTATATATAAAAATATTATTTTCCTGTTAGTTTTTTATATAGTCCAGAGTTTAAAGTCAGCTGTCAGGTATTTGGTAATACAAATAGGCTTATAAGTGAACCAAACGAACACGAATGGAGCATGTTCATGTTCCTTATCAAACAGGTTTTTTAGTTCGTGTTTGTCTGTTAAGAAATGAATATGTTTTTGTTCGTTTTTGTTCCGTTGTTAATTGTATAAACAAAGGGTTCACGAACATACATAAGTGAACATAGATAAATGAACATATGTGAGTTAAAATCAACTAAAAGTAAATGTGAACAACAATGCGTTGGGGCTAAAATGTTTTTAAAACTATATTAAGCTGTAATGGGCCAAGAAATTTAAATTATTATATTAACGAATTTAAACAAGCGTAAATTAAATGAACGTAAACAAACAAGCATAAACGAGTTTAAATGAATGAACAAGACAATGTGTTCATGTTTAGTTGTTTATTGACTAAATGAAAATAAAGAAATTTTTCGCCTAACACTTCACGACTAGTTCAATGAACATTCAGTTTGTTTATAGACCTAAATGCAAATACATATGTTATATAGTTAATGTACATATAAATTTTAATATGTACTATTAATGACGGGCAACTTTTTTTTTTGTATTGAAGATTCGGGTCAAGTATATGCTTAGTAATGGGGTTGGAGAGCAAAGTTACTTTACATATGGACAACCTCGTACGGGTTCTTCAAATTCAGGAAGGGTAGAAACAAATTCTGAAAACCTTTTAAGAATGGTACTAAGTTATTGTCATTGTAACATATATTAATAAATGGTATTTGTATTATTTGCTTATGGATAATTAACACTTTTTTTTACAGGTCAGTTACAGTGAAAATGATGTTGACTGCAGACGATTTTTACAACTAATTCATTTTGGGGAAAAGTTCGATTCCTCCAACTGTAAAAAAACATGTGACAATTGTATGAACGCTCGGACTCTTGTGGATAAGGATGTTACTCTGATAGCAAAACAATTGGTTAGGATCATATGTTGTTTTATCTTTAACTTTATTTTGCAACATTAGAAACTTGGTGGGCCATGCGGGTAGGGGTGTAAACAAGCGTAGCCAAGCCCCGAGCTTGGCTCGTTTAACTTACTAGAGCTCGAGCCTGGCTCATTTCAAGCTCTATTTCTAAAGGCCGAGCTTGACTCGTGAGTAGTACTTCAAGCTCAGGCTTAGGTCTTGCTCGACATAATTTGTTATTTATGGAATCACGAGCTATTCAGAGCTCAATAAGTGTAGCTTGAGCTTGTGCTCGTTCGTTAAACAATCTTATTTTTAAGCTCAAGCCTGGGGCTCGTTTAAGCTTGGCTCAATTTGTGCGTTTAGCAAGCCGATTTTGAGCAGCTTACGAGCGGCTTGGCTTGTTTACATCTGTTCATGCGGGCTGGGTAATTGGGCGAATCCAACGACATTTTCTTCTCAATTTTTGTAATTGGGTTGCATCAAAGTACACTTTGACTACTTTTGACCCATTTGACCTTTTTTCTTTGAAGCCACTGCTTGATGCGTTGAGTTTTAAATAACTTTAATCAACCTATTCATATGCAGGTTGAATTAGTGAAATCAGTCAAACAGCAATTCTCATCATCTCACATTTTGGATGTCTACAGAGGCTCCATGAGCCAAATTGTAATCCTCACTTGTTATTATACTTCAATTTCATGTGCTTAAATCATCTTGTCAACTAAATACTTATGAAAATGCAGGTTAAAAGAAACACACACAATTTATTAAGTTTACACAGTGCTGGGAAACATATAGCTAAAGGGGAAGCATCACGTGTTCTTCGTCATCTTGTTATTGAAGAGATCCTTGTGGAGGATGTAAAGAAAAGTGATCTTTATGGATCCACATCATCGGTTTTGAAAGTAAGGTTTGTTTATTAAAATAGTAATCAATTGTTTTAATATGGTTCAATTCAGATGCAATTTGTTCCGCGTTGTCTGTAGGTAAATGAAAGAAAGGCTGGTAATTTACTTGCGGGTCGGCAGACCATAACTTTAAGGTTCATTTCTTTCATTCACACTCTTGTCATTGTTTTTAAACAAGTTTTTTGTTCTAGTAGTTTTTGTTTGAAAGCCTACCAACTCGATTAACATGTTTACAACTTGGTTATCATCCATCAACCCGTTTAGATAAATGGGTTACACAGGTCGTGTTCGAGTTACATGGTCTTAAGTGAGTACGAGTTCAAGTGGGTGCTTTTGACACAAATTAAAACATGGATCGTGTTGGGGTTGAACAGTTCAGCCCGCCAACATGCAATTGACACCCCTTAAAACCTCACTTTGAGTGATTTTTGAGCCATTTTATTTTACTCATTTAACCCGTTGGAGATTCATGGGTTAAAACTGCAACCTCTAATAGTGTTATAACTTATAACAAGAAAAATCAGTCATAGAGTCAACCATTTCTCATGTTTGTGGCTCTGTTAACTTGTAGAGTCCCTTCTGCTGTTAAAGCATCCAAGACTCATACAAATGATGCAGCCCCATCAAAAGGCCCGCTTACATCATCAAAGAAAACTCCTATACAAGTAGATACTCCTCCTGCTCAACCTCAACCAACAGTAGACTCGGTAGGTTAATTTTGGTGCCAAAGTTTCCCTTTTTTAGTTTTTTTTTATCTATTTGTATATTTCTTAAAATAAAAATGCAGTCTAACTACTTTATCTGCTTCATTTTTTACAGGATCTTGCAGCCAAGTTATTTCCAGCTTTGCGAGTTATGCGAACAAATCTTGTTAAGATAGCAGAAATCAACGGGGTCTGCGCGTACCACATATTTGCATAAGTTAACATTCCATACTCGACTAAACCTACATCGGTTCGGTTTGAAGGTTTTTTCTGCCGAAACCGAAAAGTGAACCGGACACAGTTTAGGTAATTCAAAATCAAATAATTTAACACCCTTTGCTTGTACACATGAAGTGATTAGAACTTTAAAATTTTCCAAAAAAATGCAACTGTTAGATTTTAACGTAAGCGGATCGTGATTTAGTACTAGTAAAGTACCTTTGATAACTAAGAAACTATCTTTATAGTCAAATGCTCTTGATTTAGGGACACAACACTGCACAATATCTGCAAAAGGATCCCCAGAACGAATGAAGAGCTTCTAGAAGTCAACGGCATTGGCAAGTAAGTTTCTTTAAAGATCTAGATTATTAAGTTATTGTATTTGTAATCTTATTTTAAACAAATTTATTATAGAAATAACAAAAAAATTTGCAAATCCTAATCACAAACTTAAACAGGGCGAAAGTAATGAAGTATGGTGATAAAGTTTTGGAAACCATTGAGGCTACCATAAAAGAACACTATGGTGGGACCGCGCATTCGTTGTCAGGTGGCACGGGCAGCAGTGCCACTAGTTCCGGTTCTTTTAAGAGAAAAAGAAACACGGTTATAGGTACTTATGACTCTTCAAGAGACGACGACAACGATGATGATGATTTTGTTGCGAGTACTGCACGATCAAAGAAGCGGGTGTTGGTGAAACCAAAACCGAGCGTTGACCCGGTTGACATTTTTGATGATGACATACCTGATGAGGTTCTTGAGTTTTGTGATTCGTTTGATAATGTCAGGTCAAATGTTTCATGTCAAAAGGGTGAGCAGAATGTTGGGGGAAGAGTACTGCCTTCTTGGTGAAATGTGAAATGTTCGTGTGCTGATATTATTTAGTTTCGGGCCAAATGTTGACCGAATGGTGATAGATGGGTATGTGAATCTGCTGCTTTTAAGTTGCGAGGAAAGTTTTGTTGGGTTTGTTTAGGGGTTTTGTACAGTTGATCAAGGCGTTCTATTTAGAATGTGTTTTCTTTGTAGTGGGTGGGTCGGTTCGGGTACATGAAGTTATATTTATGTTGTATATTGAGTGGTAATCAAGTCAGTGATTACCGTTTTCTAGTTGAGGAAAACAGCATGACACTGATGAAAATTGAAAATGGGACCTGAGTCCTGTGAAAACAGTATAAAAAGGGGACACAAGAAAAAAATGCAACCGGACGATGGTATACGATTGTTGGTGTATAGGGCAGTGAATAGTGAAGGGCGGAAGGCAATGGATCGGGTTCGGGCATTGTTTCTCAGGACCTGAGTCCTGAGAAAACAGTATAAAAAGGGGACACGAAAAAAAAAATCCCATATCCGTTTGTAAAACCAAGTCCCATACTGCCATCGTGCTTGACCGGTTTCAGATATATCTGTCACATGTTTTGGGTTTCGGGGCTTTTTTGCCATCCTTAATAGTGAATAAGATGATGTATGTCCATATAGAGGTGCACAAATCGGGCTTTTTATATACATGGGTTCGGTTATGACTGGGTATTGGTAATAATCGGTTCGGGTATTGTCTCTAAAAACCATGCCTTATTCATCGGGTTCGGTTCGGGTATAGGACCAGGTATTCTAAAACTGGGTATATGAATACCCTATTGTCGGGTATTGAAAAAACCCTATTTACGGGTTTTTTTCGGGTATGTTTCGGGTATAGATTGGATTTTTTTAAAAGTTTGCACTTTTTAGGGGTATTTCGGGTATTTTTCGGGTATACATGGGTATTTGAAATACCCGGTTCGGGTTTTTGGGTATTACCGGGTACAAATCGGGTCCGGTTCGGGTTCGGGTTTTAGTGTCAAAATGCATACCCTATCCGTACCCTACGGGTAGGGTCGGGTACAGGTTCGGGTATTAAAAAAACCAGTTCTGGGTTTTTATTTCGGGTCCGGTTCCGGGGTTGGGTTTTTTGTGCACCTATGTCCATATATCATATGTTGATTTGTCTGATGGTGTGATATTTACTTACGTTCTTATAAAAGTGGTCTTAAATTGTAAGTTTTTTGGTAACTCAGGTACTTGACCTTTGTCGACTAAGTCGGATTCAAAACAAGGGATGACACCGGGTAGAAAATGACACCGGTTCCAGTCAGGAACTGGTTCGGTTCCCGACCCGAATCGATGCCCAGAAATGCAAACTTTTAGGAACCAGGTAGGGTTGGAACCGGGACCGGTTATTACGTAAAAACCGGTTCCACCGGTTTTTTTTGAAATTCAAACATTATAGCCGTTAGAAACCGGTTCCAACGGCTATATAGCCGTTTTTGACCGTTGATACCGGTTTTATTACTATATTTAGCTAATTTTCATTCTATAAATATCAATGTATGAGTGTGTACTTGTTAAACCACTTCCAAAACTATAAAACACACTCCAAAACACAATTAAGCTTAAATCGACAACAAATGGCAACTAATGACGATGTTATGGTGATCGAAACAACAAGATGCCCCGATGTTTGGGTTCATTACGATTTGTGTCTGATGACCGACTCGCATGAGATGGCACGTCGCAAATATTGCTCGAAGTTTCTTAAAGCAGGGTCCAACTCGATATTACGAAAACATACGAATAAGTATTGTCGAGAGAAAAGAAGTTTGGATGCTAAAAAAGCGGAAGTGGGAGAATCGTCCGGCTCTACAACCCAAAAATAAGTATTCCCGAATTAAAACGACGGATTTTGTTTTTTAAGTTTTAGTTGTTATGTATCGTTTATGTTTTAATAATGTTTGTAATAGTTATTGTTTAAATAAATAAAATGTTCGTCGTTATTAAAAAAGTAACAAAAAATTAATCATGAGTAACAAAAGTTATTATAATTAAACAAATCAAAACTAAATATTAGTTGAACAAGTTACAAATAAATTTACTAAAACAAATAAAAAACACAAATTACAACTCTTCTTCGTCTTCATTCTCGTCTTCACCCTCGTCTTCGTTATCGGAAGAAACCCCGTCCTCCGCCTCCTCATCATGAATATGACGCTCTATTGGTATTTCGTCTTCAAAATTCGCCTTGTGTTGTACACGATCCACCGCATCCAAATGGTCCTTTAGGCAAATGCAAACCTCTAGAGACTCGGGAGTTAATTTTGTTCTTCGCATAGATAACACCCTCCCACTAAGAGAAAAAATCGATTCGGAAGCAACCGTTGAGGCTTGTACGGCAAGCAAATCACGAGCCATGGCGGATAGAATGGGAAATTCGTTTTGTTTACCTTACCACCAAGCCAACAAATCAATATTGCGAATTTCGTCGACCGTTGCGCCCTCAACATAGTTTCTCCACTATATCGACCAAGTTCGCTAGTTGGTGTGTTTCCTCTTTGCCTCTTAGATGCCGATTCACGAATCCCATTCATCAAGTTTATAAGTGGGTTATTGCACGGCCTACTAGTTGTGGTTTTTTCACAAAAGACGATCTCGTGCTTGGATCATATATTTGAAAATAATGGTCATAAAGGTCTTGAAGGTTTTTGTTGAACTTTTCCTTCGCTTCCGTCGACAACTTCGGGTCGATCTCGTGCATACCTAAGTTGTCGAATATTTTCTCAATCGTTGTCTCAACCCCATTAACATTCCAATAGGGGTTTAATGCGGCGGCACAAGTAAAGACCGGCGGTATGTTTTCAAAATATTTTATGAACTTTTCCTTCATCACCACAACAATATTCTTGAAGAGTTTGTTCTTCTCCGCAAAACTTTTAAAAACACAAGACATATAGTACAATTCTTGCAAAACCCAACAACTAGTAGGGTAATAGACTCCCGATAGTTTTGTTGTTGACTTTTTGAACATGTCAAGATACTCCAACAAATAACCGACTTGGACCCAAACACTTTCCGGAAACATATTGGCCTCGCGTTCTTCAACAAGATTGTTATGAAAAGCTTGTAAAGTTTGGCGTTGGGCAAAAGCACACTTTAGCATATGACAAGTTGAGTTCCAACGGGTTGGAACGTCCCAATTCGGCCCCAAATACTTTTTTTCAACCGACTTGCAATAGTTCTTATATTCAAGATGTCTTATTTTACCACTTTTGAAGACATCTTGTAACATAAGTCTAAAGAATTTTAAATCGTCACAAATGTTTTCATTGTCAAGACCTTTTTGAACAACCAAGTTAATGATATGTGCAACACATCGAACATGAAAAAAATCCCCGAAACAAGGTGGTGAATATTTAATGATAAATTTTTCGGCCGCCTTAGTATTGTTTGAAGCGTTGTCAAACGAAATCGAAAATATTTTATTTCTCAAGTTGTAAGTCGTTATAACTTCGTCAAGTAATTCAAACAATTTTTCGGCGGTATGTGGGAACGGGAAGTTTTCAAAAGCGATGGTGCGTTTCATCAATTGCCATGTCACCGGATCAACCCAATGAGCGGTGACACATATGTATGATTCGGGCAACCCGTGTGGTGCCGACCAAACATCGGTAGTTAAACTAACCATGGCTTCTAAAGAATCAAAAGACTCGATTAACTCTTTTTTAGCACACTCCCACAATCTTATACAATGACGTCTTAAGGTAGTACGACTTACATGTGTGTATCGCGGTTGTAGAGTTTCTCGAATCAACGACGTCAAATCCGGGTCATCAAAGTGGTTAAACGGCAAACCTCGTTGAATAACGAACTTTGCCATTCTATTTTGAACTTGAGTCGTGCTGTAACGAAATAGTGTACCATCTTTACCCAAGTCAATTTGATCGGTCGCGCCAATCCCTTTCAACGCCTTGCAATATGGCTTCTCGATATGCTTTCTCAAAGTAGAGTTGGAATCGTGCTTTAATAGTGAACCACATAGTTTGCAACGAGCCTGTTGATAACCTTCGTCATCCACAATCAAATCCCAATTCTTCCATATGTCTTCGTTGCGGTTATGGTTGACTACCGTAACAACCCTTGGGTCCTCCGTAGCAGGAACGGGGGCAACAAAAACACTCTTCTTAGCCTTCTTGTTAGTTTTTTTGATGGGTGCCATAATAATATTTAGTTGGATGGTCGGGTAACGGAACGGGTTTGCGAAAGGAGTAGTATTTTAGTTTGTTTTTGAGTTTGGTGGTGAAACAAGTAATGGAAAACAACTTATATATAGTTTTTGGGCTACAAGAACCGGTTCCAACGGCTATATTACCGTTGGAACCGGTTCCAACGGCTATTATTTGTCTCAAAAACCGGTTCCAACGGCTATATTACCGTTGGAACCGGTTACAACGGCTATTTTGTGTCTCAAAAACCGGTTCCACCGGCTATATTACCGTTGGAACCGGTTCCAACGGCTAGTTTGACCTGTGTTTGATTTTTCAAAAAAAACCCGCCGGAACCGGTTTTTTTCGGGTAGGAACCGAACTGGTTACAATTAGGAACCGGGTAGGAACCGGGTTGGAACCGATGGGGACATACAAATAGGAGAACCGGGTACGATTTTCAGGTACAAAAATACCCAAACCGGGTATTGGGCCAACCGGGTAGGAACTGGAACCGGTTCCGGTTCGGTTCCACCAGTTAGGTTCCGGAACCGGTTTTTTTTGTGCACGACTAACCGATCCTAAAACCTTAAATTGTGGGTACTAAATTGATGCTACGGGTACCGCACTACTCTGGCGACATAAAATACGGAAATACCGGTTATAATTTGACATTGATTATCAACTTAACATTCCATTTTTACTACACGAGGGCCTTTAATACTGAACAGGAGATAATAACATTAAAATCATATAAAATTTGTTGCGAGTATGCGACTTAATAAACTTTAGAAACCACATAAATAAAGTAGAGAAAATAACACGACAGTTGTTTGTTAAAATCTCGGAGCTTTAAAAATGGATTATTATTATTATTATTATTATTATTATTATTATTATTAATAAGTAGTATGTTTAAACATGACCGGTCCAACCATTTTGATCAATGTTTGGAAACCTGGACCGACCGGTCCGATCGAGACCCGCTATGAATTCCGGTCTGGTTCACTCATACAACCCGTTTTCTAAAAACCCGGCCGGGTTTGACGGGTTGTTGTCTGGCCGGACCCGGTGAACCGCCGGCTGAACAGGTAAATCCTTTTAAAATAAAAAAAAAATCAAAAGAGAATCATAATATTTAAGATGCAATCCAACCCAAAAGTACTAAATTCACCGTCACTGCCCTCGTTTACATCTCAATTCGCCACTCTCTTTATTATGTCTTCTATTATACACTAGCATGGTTGTTGTGTGTTGTTATTGCACAATATCAAAAGAAAAATGGGACATGGGTTGCTGCTGTGTGGTTGCAAGTTTGCTACCAGATCTTGTAAAGAGGAAAGAAAGTTGTCATGTGTGTTTTAATTTGTGGTTGTATTAGGGCTAGGGCAACTTCAATTTTATTTACTGTGGGCTATAATTGGGTAATCTAAATCTTCTTTTATGGGCTATCAGTTTGGGTTAACCATGAAATTGTTCAAACACTTTGCGGGCCATCTAAATTTTAGTAATACTGGGAACAAATAATTATTAGATTATTATATATATATACACATTATATTATATATATATATATATGGTGTTATCCGGGTCAATGACCGGTCCGACCTCCCGGTCCGGTTCGACCTGTGACCCGGTAAGGCGTCCGGGCTAATGTTCGGTCCGGGTCTGAAAACATTGATTTTGATGGCCTAAAGCGAAGGTTAAATTTGGGGACTTAATAAGTCATAAAGAGATTATATTATATAATATTTATTGGAATATTGGTTTTTAATACCCCCAACTTGCACCCGTTGGTTGATATCAATCCCAATTTATGATTTGTTACCCACCGATCTTTCACTCTATTTGTTTCTGGCACTCTCAAATTTAATGAGCCCTAACTCCGTTAGTTTTTTTTGCTGACATGGCAGTGTTCTTGCGGACGTGGCATTGTTTTTGCTGAGGTGTAACTTTCTAATGAAATAATAATAATCGTCATCTCACCCTACCCCCACTTTGTCTCCATCTTCTTCCTCACCCCTAACCACCACCTTCAAAACACACCTCCACGTTTGTCACGCCGGCAAATTACCCATAGACCACCAAACGGGCATGCTCTCCGGTAGCCTCTAGAAGACTATCAATCTTGACAGTGTGTCTACCTCACCACCAAACTCGCAGGTGCCTTCTACACCAAGCAAACCCTAGCTCCGACGAAATCCACGACGACGGAGAAAATTACGAAACCTAACCGTCTGATTCCAATTCCGGGAGCATGAGTTATTGTGTACATGAAGAGCCTCGTGTGGTCCGATCAACCTTCGAGGCTTGTCAGACCGTACGATCGATTCTGAACGGTTTTCTTGTCTAATTCGATAAACGAGATCTCTTGATGGACTCACAGTTCATCAAGAAGTTGAATAACTTCACGACGGCAGAGATTCGTCGGAAAATATGAATATGACGATACCTAATATTTTAATCGGCGGCCGGCACGTTGTAGGAGCGGAAGAGGTGAAGCAACTGCACGAGACCGACGAGCTGAAGAAGATCATTGAAGGCTTGCCGGCGCTGAACTCTGGCTAGTGTGATGATGTAGACGAGAGCTGTGTGTTTGAAGGTGGTGGTTGGGTGTGAGGAAGAAGATGGAGACAAAATGGGATTAGGGGTGAGATGATTATTATTATTGTTAGTTTTCTTATTATTTCATTAGAAAGTGTCAGGTCTGCAAAAACTATGCCACATCAGAATGATCAATGCCATGTCATAAAAAAACTAACAGAGTTAAGGTACGTTAAGTTCGGGAGTGCCAGAAACAAATATGGTGAAAGTTGGGAGTGGTGGGTAACTTATCAAAAGTTGAAAGTAATATCAACAAACGGGTTATAGTTGGGAGTATAAAAAACCAATATCCCTTTTTATTTTAAGAATTTACCAATATATTTTCATGTTCATTTATAACATACATTAATATGTTGATGAATTATTAAGTTAAAACTTTCTATTTCAAGAAATGAATGTGATTTGTATATATAATGCAAATTCAAGGTATACATATTCTTGAGAAAGAAAAACTTAAAACAGGGTATACATATTCTTGGGGAAATAAAAGCATAAAACAAGGTGAATAAAGAGTTATGTTGAAAAAACTACTAAATAAGTATAACCAAGGAGAATCAAACATGGGTGGGGGACAACTGAGGATGAAAGCATGCGCTACCAGCTGCACAAGAAATTACTCCCTCCGTCCCATAACAAGTGTCATGGTTTGAAAAACACAAATTTTAAGAAACTTTGAATTGTTGCACTTTTTTGCTTATCAATTGACTATAATGCCCCTTACATATATAAAAAGACAAAATTTAAAAAGTTTCAATGATTGTATTTGTGTAAGGGTAAACTTGGAAATTAGTTAATTAATTTTAAAAGTTGACATTTGCAATGGGACGAACTAAAATGGAAATGTAGACACTTTCAAAGGGACGGAGGGAGTATATTGTATAACATACGATATATTATGTTTTTTACATGTGTTTCTCTATGTTGGAGGCCTAAGGCGATTACCTAACTTAGCTGGCCCATGGGCCGGGCCTGTGTTTATAAACAAATAGAAGAAGAAGATTTTATATCTCTGACAAGCGAGTTGATGGATTCTGGTTGCTCCGCCATATGAGATGACGGAATTGGGCTCATATCTTTTAGCGGGATTCCAAGTAAGCGAGGATGTGTTTATTCCCTTAAATTTCATCTCGTCATGTGGAAACGAAACATAAAATCTTCTTGAGATGGAGGTACTGAACTCCATACTTTCATTTTTGACAAAGTCACGGGTGTACTCTTTTGGAAAACACAGAGACAGAAATAATGCGTTCGTTTCACGAAATTCGTGGGAATTCAAAGGAATTGGAATTTAAGCCCCATGACATGGCGTGTTCGTTTCGTTGGAATTGGAATCTTAATTCCATTTTGGTGTGTTTGGTTCAAATAATTGGAATTGGAAATCAATTCCTTCTAATTCTTTTAAATAGAGGGATTTCAAATCCTTCCAAAATGTGGAGCAATTCAAGGAAATTCATTGGAATCTCATCTCGATTTTTTTAACGAGGACAACGAATAAAACATTTTAGCTTTTTTGTTTTTAATTTATATTTTGAGTTGTAACATCCTGAATATTATAATGATAAATAAAGAAAGTTACGTTTAGTGATTTCGCGTTATTAAGTAAGTAATACCGAGTAACGAACGGATCATGGACTTAGATTAATTAAGATGGATTAAGGGTAATGGGCCTTAGGTCCATGGGCTTTAAGGGATATAAATATCCCCTTAAACCAACCTAAAACCCTAAACCCTTATTTATATCCATCCAAATCTCTACACACTCAAAAACACACACCACCATATTTCGGCCGAGAGAAAGAGAGGTGAGGTCCGAGCAAGCACACGCGATTCAAGATAGATACGAGATCTAGAGTTCCTAAACAAGCTAACCAAGATCGAACGAGCACAAAAGGTATGTTCTTGACCTTTAAAGTTTACGTTTTATTGAACGTTTAGCCTTGAAGCTTGAAACGGTGATAGATCGGGTCGAAACGAAACATAAAGTAGCGAACTTGATTCTAGGACGAACCTAGTAAACCCATAAACATGCACGGTTCGTTTAAGATAAACCGTAGATCTTGTATTGAACATTCATGAAATTAAAGGTCCAAACTTTACGTGTTTTCTGGTCAAATCTTATCCAAAAACGACCATCGGAATGATCGCGGGTTAGTCAAATACCATACCCATGGATTTCTTAGTAAAACGATGATGATTTTGGGGGATTAAGATTGAACAGAGGCGCAGCTGGGCAACTTCGCCTGCAAGCTAAGTTCGCCCAGCCATAACTTCGCCTGCAAGCTTAACTTCGCTTGCAAGCAAGTTCGCCTAACTGATAACTTCGCTTGTTGACAAGTTCGCCTATGATTAACTTCGCTGGACCCCAAGTTCGCTGATGTCTAACTTCGCCTGCAATTAACTTCACCTGGTGATAAGTTCGTTTAATGTTAAGTTCGCTTAACACTAAGTTCGCTTACAGTAAGTTCGCTTAATGTTAAGTTCGCTTGATGTTAAGTTCGCTTAACACTAAGTTCGCTTACACTAAGTTCGCTTAATGTTAAGTTCGCTTATTGTTAAGTTCGCTTAATGATAAGTTCGCTGGAGTTAGCAAATTGGAAAATAAATTAAAAACCTAATGAAAAATGTGTTAAGACAGTTAATGGAAATAAAATTTTTTCAAGCTGACCTGGCAGCTCGACCCCAGCCAGAGGCTCTGCCCCTTGGACCCTGCTAGGGGCTGCCGCCCCTAGACCCCGCTGCCAGGGGCGCTGCCCCCGGACCCCCGTTCGTCGTGGGTTATATAAAGATAGAAATACAACATGAGTAGTAGTAGTTAATTGATACAAGTAAATATTATACAGTTAGCCGTGCACAGCTCAAGAAGGGAATAACGATTAACGGAGAGCGTAACAGGATTTAGGTGAGTTTCTAGCCCCACTTCTGTGTTATGTTTTCGGGGCTGTGTGCATACTCGATATGTTTGTTAATACACTTATCCTAAGTGATAAGTGTATGCCTTATATGAATGATGTGAAATGTATGAATGATTGCTTGTTAGCACGTGAACGATCTTCAGATATTGCACGTATTGTCAGGTTGTAGTGTTACGTATAAGGTAAGTATAATGTATTTGCTTATATGTATGAATGCGATAAAGTTAACAAACGAAGGAAATGCATGGTTGTATGGTAACGAAGAGGGACCAGACCCTAATAATATCTGTGATGTTAGGGACCAGACCCTTATAATATCTGTGATGTTAGGGACCAGACCCTTATAATATCTGTGATGTTAGGGACCAGACCCTTATAATATCTGTGAGGTTATAGGGCGAAAGGCTCTTTAAAACGTATGATTATGTATGTAAAGAAAGTATGAAGGTAAGAATGAAAGTGTATGCACTTATGTGTGTATGAAAGAAAGTTACAAGGTTAAGTATGAAATGTAAGAAGGTATTGTATGAGTATGTGACTAACTAGAACTCACTCAGCGTAGCTGACTTTTAGTATGCACGCAGGTGAGTAGAATGAGGCAGGTAGCTTGAGGAGGACACATGGCAGAGTTGGACGAAGCTGGCATCTGAAGATTTTGCTATGATGTTTTATTTTAAAAGACTATGTTTTGTTTTTAAATGACTATGAATGCTCGATAAGACAAGAATTATGGTTATGGAATGTAATGGTTTGAATGTTTTTAATGTTCCGCGAATGTTTTAATTAACTCTGATATTTAGAACTGCGTTTATGAGTAAATCCAACACGAAAGTAGGGCTACCGGTAACGGGGCCTTACATGAGTTATGAAGTTTTTATTATTATTTTTGAATATTTTTTTGAGGGGATTTTGATTTTAATAAAAACCCATAAAAAATTCAAAAAAAATAATAAAAAAATCATAACGCAAATATATATAAAAAAAATCTAAAAAAACTAAAATGTTTTCGTCGTTATCATTGTAGAAAAAAATCTCGTAATTCCTATTCATTTGTCAAACGAACACATTAAGAATGCATTTGGATTTCATTTCCTCTCAATTCTATTGGAATATTCAGATTCCAAATCCAATTCCTTCAAATTCCAATCCTATGCAAATTCCAATTCCAATCCATTTCATTCCGTGAAACGAACGCGCTCTAAAAGTAGGAAAACACGATTTGAAATGTCATGTAGGTGTTAGAAAATATGGCCGGTTCGGGTCAAGCCAACGCAGGCCGACCCAATTGTGACCCGGTATGAGTTACACCGAGAGTAACGAACCTTAAGCTCACTTAATCGTTAACTGTGCCTGACACAATTAATTAACAAAGTTAGAAAGGTGGACAAGGCTTTAGGATAGTGATTGGGCTCAAAGGCCATTGAGTTTAATATGGATTAAACCCTAAATCACCTCTTATATATAATATAAGATATTATATTAAAAGAATAAGAAATATCCTAAATCCTAAAGATTTCCGGCGCCGTTTTCCAGCAACTAGTTTTTCCGGCAAGGCGTTTTCCGGAGAACCTGTTTCTTCTCCGGCTACTAGACATCACACACACCACCACCACAGCCTCTACAGGTCGCTGTGTTGCTCTTTGCTGCTGTCTGCCGTCCTTTCCCGGTATTCCGGCGAACCACGATTGTCTGGCGACCCTTTTCCGGCCGGCAATCACCTTGGTGCAGCCCTGCTGCTGTTGCTGCGCATTACCGCAGCCACACCACCACCGTAACAGAAACCCATAGAAGCTGCTGTTGTTCCGCCGTCCGCGTCGCGCCGCCGTTTCTCGCTTCCATTCACATCCACTGTAATCATCGGAGTTCTGTTGGATCTTGATTGTGTCATACACCTAGCTCGGTTCGTTAACTCTCGGTGTTCTTCCCGGTTTTGATAACCGAGGTATAAAAGGCTTAAACTTTATCTATGGTTGTGATTTTATTTATCGTGCTCGTATAAAGTTGTAACCAGATCCGGGTTCGGGTTTCGGTTTATGGTTCGTTTACTCGTTTATTTATCCGCTGCGTTTTATAGTTCGTTTTTACATATATATATTAATATTGATTAATATTTACTTAAACGAAATACTTATATACTAAAACGGATTAAAATTATTTGACCATTTTCGTTCCAAACCACCGTTGAAACCCAATAGTAGGGTGTAAGTTGATGGGATATTACGTCTTTGAAACACTATATCCCGACATTGTCACAATTTGTATTCTAGTCAAAAGTATTCCATCTTTATCAAGTTACTACCATTCTTTATATAATCTAATATTTACGAAGATATAACTTTATTCCCAAATACAATTATTTTAGTGTATTATAAAGTTAAAGAAATGGTAAATAGTAATATAATATTAGTTGGGTTTTCACGAAACTTGGCAGGTGTGAAAGATTAGTTGTTAGGTATAAAATAGATAATATATAATTTATAATTACATTTATTTAATTTAAATTAATATTATTTAATTTAAAATAATATTATTTAATTTATAATAGGTTTAACAATTTACTTGGTTTAAATAATAAAGTAAAAATGGTAAGTTTTTTAAAAGAAAAGATTAAAAAGTGGCTTGACCCGGGTTCGAACCCAGGTCCTCACGTCCACACACACATGCTCTAACCACTAGGCCATATTGTTTGTTAGGTTTAAGAATATAAAGTTATATATATATATATATATATATATATATATATATATATATATATATATATTACCAGTATGAAACCGACACTGATGAATTGCGTTTTTTATAATTAAACAAGTATATAAATATTTATATAAAAACTTATCACCAACGAGTCGTCCAAAAATTAAACGAAACGATCGTTTGGTGAAAACTGTAGGTTCCCGGACGGATCTTACACGGGATATCGCTATCTACGTAGGTGCGGAATCCCTGCGTAGGTAGTTACGAGCGTAGAGTACGTAAAACAATCACACGCAATACAAACGAACACGTTATATATTATAACTAGAAACACGTCTATTACAGACTCTATCTCTCGTCTATCGACTTGCTGAATCACACGTGATTAACCAAAACACTAACTTCTAAACCGTAAACCCGTAGGCTATATAAATACACGACAACTTCGCCTCAGGCGAAGTTGTCAGTAACTTCGCTCGTTGAACAAGTTCGCCTAAGCGAACTTGTCGACAACTTCGCTTGTTCAACAAGTTCGCCTAAGCGAACTTGTTGATAACTTCGCTTACATACATAAACATAAACTTAAACATAATTACATTACAGACTCGATTACAAACGCTAGACTATGAACTACTGACATTTATGTACCAACAGACTCCCCCTTGGCAGTAGCTTCATATCTTGATCTTCAAAGCTTGTGTCTTGTAATCTCTCGTCTTCTCTCTTCATCTCTTCAAGCATGCACTCCCTGTCTAACACATACAGAAACCAACTTCTGGTACTTCTTAGCTTCCTCTTTCCAAGCAGGAATGTAGAAAATCTTCTTAGCATGTAGTACCTGCAAGTCAGCTTGAGACAGATTGACTAAGTGCATAGGATCATACACTCTCATGATCTCTTGCTCATCTTCATCCTCCATGACCGCTTCAGCAGTTTCACAATCCACGTACCACCACTTCAAGTCTTTCAAGACGTTCTTGGGCATCACCTTCATCGGCACTTCTTTTAAATGACGGACTGGTTTATACTTCATAACCATCCATGATTTGCCGTCTGCCCTCATCCCTCTATCTTTGTCTTCTACTAACTTCCCTTTCTGAGGCTTCAGAAGTTCAAACTTTTATCTTTAATGGCCTCCTTCCAAACAATTTTCCCAATTACTCTCGCCATGTTATCATCGCTTCTGTTTATCAGCCCCAGTCTTGCAAGTCTTTCACCTCACACTCCGGTAAGGTATTCAGGGATCTTAACATCTTCTTGAAGTACTGAATGCCGTCGTAACGTTTGATCACAAATAGTTTCAACTCTTCATCGTACAAGCAGCATATGATTCCCTTCTTTGATTCTGCATATCCCTTTATATTATACGACTTTTTGAACATCGTTGGTACTGCTGGCTTCTTCGTCTTTACAAACCACTGAGCGCAGCCTTCCTTCCACTTTGGCTGATCTTCCCACTCAGTGTTGTCAACCACAGCATCTTCACATATAGTCGACTGTTCAACCACAGGGATCTCATGCTCTACATTTTCTTCAACAATCTCTCCTTCTTCTATCACATTCTCAACCACAATTTCTGCACCAATCTTTTCAATCTCATCGATTGGCAGAACATCATCTTCATTTGACAACTCATCATCCTCTAACATATCGTCAATCTCTTTCAGTGCATCAATCATATCATCAACAATCTCAACATCTTCAACCACATCCACATCATCACCAACAGCAACCACATCATCACCAGATGCAGACTCCCCCTCAGCTGTGGAAGCCCCAAGAGCTATAGTAGTTCTTGGCAACTCACCACCTGCATCTTTCGATGCATTGGGATCATCGTCTCGGTCTTCTCTTCTTTTGGTCCTCAGCTCATCTCCTCTACAGCTCATCTCCCCCTGAGATGCCAAGAACACCTTCAAGGCATCTATAACTTTCCCGTGCTCAGCCAGGAGGGATGCCTGCAGTTGATTTGCTTCCACTAGGCTTTGAATAGTCTTGGACTGCTCAGCTACAATCTGCTCTAGTGAAGCTATTCGTTCCGAGTCTGAAGTGGGCGTGACCGCAGGTGGTACCGTACCCGATAACCCTGCAGTAGTGGTGACCGTAGACTCGACAAATCGTGCTACTACCACCGATGGAGTAAGCGTTTGAGGTGGTAGAGACACAATTGCTGGAGTCGACGTCTGGACGGCCGTGATCGATGGAATGTCAGCCGACGATGTAGCCACTACGGGAACAACCGTAGCGCTTGTACTCGATACCTGCACAGAGGTAGGAACAAAGGACATACCAGACAGGGCAGGTGGAGCAAAACGTACCAACCGTGAAGTCTCTCCAGCTCCTACACCCATACCTGTCCTTTCCCTTCGTGAACGCTTTCTCACCAGCTGCACAGCTTCTTCTTCATCATCTTCCTCGTCGTCGTCGTCAACAATTCTCTTTTGTTTCCCAACTGTTCTCTCATGCGTTACCATCATCCGTCTAGCCTCTTCCATCACATCATCAAAGTCAGCCTGTGGACCCGAGACTTGAATATTCTCTTGAGGATCAACTCGGTCCATATCAAACATTCCTTGGCCTCCCAACATGGCATCAAGGTCAATCTCTGCAGCTGTCACAGCAGCAGATAAAGCAGGCGCAGCTGATACAGCCTAGGGTGCTGCCGCCTGTTGTGGTCTTGGGTCTCTGAACTCGTCCCCTGCCGCAACCCAAAGAGCGGAGTATGCCTGGGACGCAGCTCAGGCTTGCTTCGTGCGCTGGAAGTGCGACACTGTGCAAAGATACGTTTTGTCACACTTTCCACGTATCGAATAGGGCGTCGTTGAGGCAGCGTCGGAGCCACATGATTGAAAATCATCTGTAGGAATCGTGGATACATTGTAAACCGCTCACGCGCCACAGCCCTTCGTTGCCTATCGATCTCGTAAAAGATCATCTTGCTGAAAGAATATCTTTTATTATAAGTCAACGCAGTCATAGCAGACTGCATTGTCGCACCCATACCATCAGTGCCTGCTTTCCGTCCTGACATACATACGATCATGACGTGCATAAGCAAGATCCACTGATCTAAAAGGAATCCCTTCCTCCGTTGAGTGTCCCCTAAGAGACCAGAATACCCCATCCTGAGGAACGCCCCATCACGGAATGGCGCAACAAACTCCGTTGGGTCATCCCTTGTCTCTTCACCAAACTACAACGCCACCCGTATTTGTTCAGAAGAAAACTGAACAACTTGACCGTTTACGGTGGCTCGCATAACCGGGGGCTCAACCCGGCAATCGTACTCTACCGTCTCCCAAAAGTCTTCAATATTCGGTAGGGAAATAGGCAGGGTAGTTGTTATTGCGTGATATATCCTTGAGCGCAGGAGAAAAGTAATTATCTCCCTGTAGTCCTCCACGCCCTTTGCATCTGGGTCAAGTGTTATGAACTGGTTATGAGCAGGGAAGAATTGTCTGTGATCATCACCGTCATCACCTGCACCACCTGCATCTCCAACAGCAGCCATATCTGCACTAAACGAACCAAGTTAGATAAACGTTTAAGTTGTACACAAGTTCGCTTGATTACCAGGAGCGAAGTTGTGAACAAACCTGTATAGGCGAAGTTAATGGTGAGGCGAAGTTGGGAACAACTTCGCTTCATCTTTAAGTTCGTCTAATTAATTTTAAGTAAAATGGTCTGGGCGAAGTTAATGATAACTTCGCCTCTTCACAACATCGCCTCAGGCGAAGATAAGGGTTAGGCGAAATTAAGCCTCAGGCGAAGTTGCGGATAACTTCGCCTCAGGCGAAATTAATCGTCAGGCGAAGTTGAGGATAACTTCGCCGAAACCCTAACTTCGCCGAAACTGAATCAGCGACTGTTAGGATTCTAACAGCCGGAATCCGATGATTCGGCAAAGTTTGACGATCCAGGAGACTCCAACACATGATATTACGGATGGTTAGATGAAAAGATCGTCCATGAACACGTAATACAAGTTTTTAAATCTCGGTTTTGAAAGGTCACCGGACCGAGGTCACGAAACCGTTCAAAACGACCTATGAAAAGCATCACTGTCTTTGGATATACGGTTAATCGATAACACACACCTTGAATCTATGAACGAAACTGAGAAAAAGGATCGAAATCGGAAACGAATCAAGTTCGCCGTAAAAGATATATGTTCGCCGGATATTTCGGATAAGTTCGCTGGAATTTCTGATGAACAGTTTTAACCCTTAAAATCCTTTATATAGAGGCTCTGTTATACAGGCGAAGTTACTGATAACTTCGCCTAGGCGAAGTTATTCACAACTTCGCCTGTTCAACATCGCCTAAAATTTCAAAATTTAAACCTTAAGGTTTTAACCGTTGTCAATTAAGTTAAAAATTGTCCTTTAAGAAATAAATAACATGATCAATTCTAAGTAACCAGTTAAAAATCATAAAGCTATCTAAGTACAAAAATGTAATAAATTTAAAGTATAAGGGATCAAATTTCAGTCTCGATATGGACTGCTACGTTTTAGAAAAGATCCGAACAGGAATCATACTAACTACGTGATTGTCACTTAGATTCGTGTTTAGCTGTATTATGACATATAGAGACAGGTTGTAAGCAGGTAATATGCTTAAGATGGTTTTCATCGTTTCTGTGATACGAGTTAGGTTCAATTAATCCTTAAAATTTAAGTGGGCAACAACTCAGAAATATTGATGCCTCCTATCTATCCTCAAAGCGTATTTGGCTTTCCCCAAGTCACCCCGAATTGACTTCGACCCATAGTGTCTGATTAAACATGTAAGGACTCTTCTTCTGGTTCCCGTTCTTCTTCTTACTCTAAGATTGAGAAGTCTCGATAACTTGAACTCTCGAATGTTACAATAACTCATAAGTACTAATTTTTTTTTTTTTTTTTTTTTCAAACAAACATACTTATAGACTTCAGAGTAATAAACAACTGCAAGTCCCGAATCTGGATCACTGCAGTGTCTTGAAACGCTTTCTTCACGGGAATCAGAACACCTACGGGCTCGTGTATGACTGGGTAATCACTTTTCTGCCTATCATTCGGAAAGATATACATGAAGACACGCAAAACTCTTAAGGAGTTTTCACATAAAATCAAGTAAAATTTAATTTGTATCACATCTACTTTTACGCACCATAAAAAGTTACCATGACATACAATGATTGTCCTAAAGCCTTTTAAGCCTAATAACTTCACTAGTTAAGCACACAAAGTTAGTATATTTATCATTTTCCATGGTTGGATCAATTTTCCGTTCAACATAGCTAACTAACTTCTTACGAAGTAACAGACTTGAAAAGTAATTTCATTTCCCCCAAGAGATTTTGACTTCAATCGCCCCGATCACGTCAAAGTCTTCAGGTAAACGGCAATCCTGAAGATCCAATGGATCAACTGGACCGACCACATACAAGTATGTGTCCTTCTAACTAAGTATGACCGACTAATTTTCAGCGAAAGAAAGAAAACACATCATAACCGCCCCGGTCACTTTCAGTCATCTGGTTAATGGCGACCCTCATTCTCTACAAGTAGAAACGAGGACCAAAACATATCCGAGGATATGTCCATCAAACTGAGGTAACCGACTAATTTTAAGCAATAGTGACGTTTTTTTTTTTAGCTCAATTAGGTTTTGAAATCTGGATTTATCAAACGCTTTTGTAAATAAATCAGCGAAATTTTCTAGCGTATCGACCTTTTCGACCTTAATCAGTTTCTTCTCAGCACAATCCCGTATGAAATGATGACGAATGTCAATATGTTTAGTTTTACTATGTTTCACGGGATTGTTAATTACTGAGATGGCAGCAGTGTTATCAATAAAAGTAGGAGTGAGTAAGAAATTCAGACCATAGTCGCGCAATTGTTGCTGAATCCACAAAACCTGAGAGCAGCAGTTGGATGCTGCCATATATTCAGCTTCGCACGTAGAGATTGCGACTGATGTCTGTTTCTTGCACTGCCAGGAAACTAATCTTCCACCGAGAAACTGACATCCTCCTGTTGTCGACTTCCGACTCTGATTGCACCCGCCATAATCAGAATCCGTATAAGCAACCAGTTCCACGTCTCCTCCCTTCGGGTACCACAACCCTAGCTTCGGCTTGCCTTTGAGATACCGCAAAATCCTCTTCACACCCTTCATGTGAGATTCCTTTGGGTTTGCCTGAAAACGAGCACAAAGACAAACAGCAAACATTATATCAGGCCTAGAAGCAGTCAAATACATCAAAGAACCTATTATAGCCCGATACTGAGTTGGGTCCACATCTGCGTCACCGTCTATTTCAGCTCCCAACTTGTGGTTGACGCAAATTGGAGTGTCAAATGGATAACAGTCCTCCATCTTGAAGCGCTTGAGGACATCATGAACATATTTTGTTTGATGAATGAACATCCCATCCTTCTTTTGATCAACCTGCAAACCTAAAAAGAACGTTAGTTCACCCATGGCACTCATCTCAAATCTTTTCTTCATGACGGCCTCAAATTCCTGACACATGGAGACTCTTGATGCAGCAAATATGATGTCATCCACGTAGACTTGAACTAGCAGGAAGTCACTTCCATCTCTCTTCACAAACAGTGTGCTGTCAATCAAACCCCTTTCAAAACCATTCTCTAGCAAGTAGTCCGATAACGTTGAATACCAGGCACGAGGTGCCTGATGTAATCCATACAGCGCCTTGCTCAACTTGTACACGTGATCAGGAAAGTCTGGGTCAGGAAAACCCGGAGGTTGCTCAACATACACAACCTCATCAACTTTCCCATTGAGGAACGCACTCTTCACGTCCAACTGAAACACTTTCATCTTCTTAAAAGCAGCAAACGCCAAAAACAATCTTATCGCTTCCAACCTGGCCACCGGAGCGAACACTTCATTATAATCTATCCCTTCTTGCTGATTAAAACCTTTAACGACCAGCCTCGCCTTGTTTCTTATAATAATCCCCTTTTCATCTCTCTTGCACTTAAACACCCATTTTGTGCCTATCGCATGCACATTTCTTGGTTTTTCAACCAAAGTCCAAACTTCCATCTTCTTAAATTGAGCCAACTCTTCTTGCATGGCCTCGACCCACGAGCTGTCCTTAAGAGCCATTTGATAATTTTTCGGTTCAATCTGGCTAATAAAGCATGAGTACAAACATTCGTTCATTATACCCGTTTCCTTAATGCTTGTAAAAACACAGGTGTGCTCATTCAAGCTACTTCTGGTTTGTACACCGGAGGACACATCACCTATAACATTCTCCAAAGGGTGATCTATGTGAATTCTCGTGGTCGGAACAGCACCGACATGCAAATTATCTTCTAAATTAGAAGAGAGCTCATCAATGGTTGTTTCTTGCTGAGAGTGAAATGGATTGATAAACTCTTCTTCAGGAGAGACAGCAGGGGAACCGATAGAATTTGATGAGGAAGGTTGACAATCATCAAATAGCTGTCTATGTGCCAAATTTTCCTCCTCATCTAGAATCATCTTCGTAGCAACACGTTCTTCTTCTTCTGTACAAAACAAATCAGGTATGTTAAAAGACTTGAAGAGCCTATCATAGTCGAAAATCCCAGGAGGTCCGATGCTCGGTCTTGGCGATCTGTAACTCGTAATGTCGGTGTTACATACCATCTCAACCTTGCCGTTCGTTGTATTAAAGACACGCCTGTTGGGAGTCCCAACTTCATAGCCGACTAAGATTCCTTCATCGGCTGCTTCACCAAACTTTGAATGTGCCTTTAAAATTGAACACGGGGACCCGAAAGCTTCAAGTCCACACAAATTGGGCTTTCTCCCATGCATAAGCTCGTAGCATGTTTTATTAAGTCTTTTTACCGTTAAAACTCTATTCAGTACATAGCAAGCTGTAGAAACAGCTTCAGCCCAGAACACCACCGGAAGCTTCGAATCAGCCAGCATAGTTCTGGCTCCTTCAATTAAAGTTCTATTCTTCCTTTCAGCCACTCCATTCTGTTGCGGAGTATACGGAGCGCTGAATTGGTGTTCAATCCCTCTTGACAGACAGAAGATATCCATTTCAAAATTTTTAAACTCGGAACCATTGTCACTTCTGATGAACTTCACTCGTTTATCCATAATGTTCTCAACTTTGGTAATCAGATTCTTCACCATTTGAGCCGTTTCGTCCTTTGATTTCAGGAAGTAAACCCACGAGTATCGTGAGTAGTCATCAGTGATCACCAAGCAATAAGTTGTACCACCTAGACTTCTTACATTCACAGGACCGAAGAGATCCATGTGAAGCAGCTCTAGTGTACTGGCAATTGAATTTACTTTCTTGGTGAGATGAGACTTCTTGTGCTGCTTTCCCTTTTTGCACGCAAGACATTTGTCTTCAAAATTGAAACTTTTTAAGGGAACACCCAACACAAGCCCATGTCTGACAATATGGTTCATCTTCCGAAGATGAATGTGCCCCATTCTCCTGTGCCACAGTTCAGATTCCGATTCGCTTGCTTTCGTCAAAAGGCACGATTCTTCCGTTGACATTTCAGTTGAACTTAAATCCATCATATACGTATTTCGATCACGTGGAGCCTTCATTACTATCCACTCCTCTGGTATTTGAAAACCAGGCTTCAACACAATCGCATCAGTCTTCGTGAAGTGTATGGTATAATCTTTATCACAAATCTGCGACACACTCAGCAGATTGTGCTTCAGTTCTTCAACAAAGTTCACATTTTCTAACGTCATCTTCCCGTTAGTTACCGTACCCCTTCCTGTTATTTTGCCTCCACTCTCACCGGCAAAACTGACTCTTGCTCCTTGAACAGGTTTTAAATCTTGTAACAAATCCTTGTTACCAGTCATGTGCCGGGAACAGCCGCTGTCCACAACCCAAAGATTCTTGGACGCCCTGTTCAACTGTTCCTGCACAAACAAAAGAGATTATTAAAATTTGGGGACCCAAGACCTCTTGGTCTTGGGTCGATTAACCTTCTTAACAGAACTCACACACCTTGGCTGACCAAAATTAGCATTAGATAAATTTCCACGAGTCCTAACAGGATACCTCCTTGGAGACTGATAGTGAGGCCAACCAAACCGACGAACATTAAGAGAATCAAAAGAATTATAGCATTTGGTTTGGTTATTAGTAGTGTAAAAACGAGATGTGTTTCTTTGAAAACCTGTATTATCTCTCAAATTTGAATGGTTTTCATTTTTAACATTTAAACGATTACCAAAAACCTTAGTCTTAGTTTTCGAGGGCCTCACCTCTCTGAAACGCTGCTTCAGAGGGCAATCAGCAACAAGGTGCCCTGTTTGATTACATCTAAAACAACACCTATGTTCAGCTTTCTTTTCAGCAGATGTTTTAGATGTTGAGGCAGTATTACCAACCGTACGTCTCACATAAGGTGGGACATATGGGTTGAGTGGAGTACTCTTTTTAGTTGATTTAACTTTTTCTCCACTAGTGGGTAACACTTCCTTCTCTTTTGTCTTACCCGACTCGGATGACTTATCCGAATCAGATGAGACTGGACTTGAAATAGGAATTTTAACTTTTGAGACAGGCGAACTTGTTTCGCCTTTACTAACTTCCGGTACTTTACCAGTTTCCTTAGCAGGACCTGTCTGATCAGCTACAAAATTAACAGATTCATGAACACTAGGATTGAAAGTATAATTATGGTTATAAGGTGGTGGAACCTCATGGTAACCAATTCCTCCCCTTTTAGGTGAGGAACCTTGATCACTAACGAGGTGATCAAGAATAGCAGAGGAATTCCGGAATTGCTCCAGTTTCCTATTTAGTTCCACCACTTTTACCTGGTGATCTGCAATCTGTTTTTCTTTCTCAGCGATTAACTTGGTTTTCTCTTCTAAAACCTCGTAGCTTAGATCGATCACATCAATTTTCTCAGCTAATTTTGTTTTTAAACTTTTAACGTCTTTTTCACAAGCTTTAATTTTTATTTTATAATTATTTTCTCTTGTCTTTGTGAAGTGATGATCTTCTTTCAAGGTTTTAAATTCGGCATCCAACTTAACATACTGATCAGTAATTGTAGCAAGCTGTTCAGACAAGTTCTCACATTTAGTACAGATAGGTTTAGTACATACCTCGGAGTTCTGGTCATTAGCCATGAAAGCTTTTTCATTTTCAGCAGCTTTCATACATTCTTCAGCTGCAACCTTCGCCATGTGTGCCTGCTCAAAGAGTTCTCCAGAGAACATGTTCCAGTTGTATTCACCAGCATCAGACATCATGGCATTATCCCCATTGTTATTTCCACTTTGCTGTGTAGTCCTCCCCTGACTACGTTCTACACGTGCATGCATTAGTGCACTCCTTTGCAAAGTGTCCATTTTGTTGACAATTGTAACACCTCACCCTTGACTTATCAAATCATGGCTTTCCACCTACGAACTTTCTGCCAGTCTTTTTCATGAAACGCTTCACTCTTCTGACTATCATCGCCATCTGCCACTGCAGATCCATCTCCTCCAGATCATCAGGATCGATCTGGTCATAGTCTTCTTCCAAAGCAGCAGGGTCCATAATTTTCCCTTGTATGTAGTTCTCGTAAGAAGCAATAAAAGATGCATAGAGTGCAAACTGCTCTTCAGCAGATTTGACACTCATTGGCATCTTAGTGTAGTTATTGCTTGAAGCACTGGGAGAGAAACTACTCTTGGATGCTTGAGGTTTCGAAGCACTTGATCCTCCAGCAACAAAGCAAACATCACCGTTCATGTTTACTGACACATTTCCTTCATGAGAAGAGTTAGAACCTGACTCTCCTTTGGAATAGTAAGCAGCAGATTCAGACTTCGAACTTGAGCCTGAGTTAACTTTGGCACCATACATACCAGGGTCTTGAACCTGATCCGTTGGTGTCTCTTTACGAACCATATTAAGCTCAAAGGTTCTGAGCTTGTTTACTGCTGTCTCCAAGTCATAATTGTGAAAGTCTTTGTCTTCCCTCATTAGAACAGTGTACATTTCCCACTTCGGTGGGAGAGCATCGAGAAGCTTCTCAACTTTTTCCTCCTCTCTGTAAGCAATAGAATAGTTGTTCAGCTCTGTCATTAGATGATAATATCGGGTGATAATATCATCGAGCGATTCGTTCTTCAAATACTTGAAAACAGAGAACTGGGTCTTTAACAGCTTAATCTTCGAGGCACGAATACCCACGTTCCCTTCGAATCTATTCTCAAGAGCATCCCAAAGCTCTCGTGCAGAAGTGTACTTCCGGAATGTATGGAGAATCTCTTGAGGAAGAGCCATAGTAATTGCAGCATGGGCCTTGCTCTCGGCCTCATACATCTTCTTCTCTTCTTCCTCCATCTTGCTGTACTTCTTTATCACATCCCGACCTTCGTATTCCATTGTCGGTGGAATATATCCATCCTGGATGCACACCCACATCTTTGCATCCTGGTATTTAATATACTGAATGAACCTATCCTTCCACGCTACAAAGTCGGTTCCTTTCATCAACCTTGGGGCCTTAGTAGCCGACCCCGCTTCAACTTCCATTTTGACTAACTCTGAGATGTTAATCGGCGACATCTTCTCGAAAACAAGAAAAACCCGGAAAAAGACAAAAATTCTTCCAAACAGTACTATAGGCGAAGTTAAGGATAACTTCGCTTAAGTGTTAACTTCGCTGGGAAATCCTTAAATTCGCGTGACTTGGCGAAGTTGAGAATAACCTCGCTTAAGGTAAGCGAACTTAGGAGGTAAGCGAAGTTGAGGTTAACTTCGCTTAGGCGAACTTATGAGGTAGGCGAAGTTGTGGATAACTTCGCTCAACCTTATATCTTCGCCGAAACCCTACTTCCAGCGTCGGCAACTTCGCCTGAAGAACAACAACTTCGCCCGAAGAACACTGAAAATATTCAGATCTGTTTTCGACGATTTAGCAGTTTCTGGTCGGTGTGACGGCTTGAATATGACTGTATAAGGTGAGTATAACACAATATCAACGAAAACGCGTCCCGCGAATAGGTCAAACGAGACGTTTTCTACACCCGCGTGAAATCCCGAACCACACAATCGAGCCAAAGCTCTGATACCAATTGTAGGTTCCCGGACGGATCTTACACGGGATATCGCTATCTACGTAGGTGCGGAATCCCTGCGTAGGTAGTTACGAGCGTAGAATACGTAAAACAATCACACGCAATACAAACGAACACGTTATATATTATAACTAGAAACACGTCTATTACAGACTCTATCTCTCGTCTATCGACTTGCTGAATCACACGTGATTAACCAAAACACTAACTTCTAAACCGTAAACCCGTAGGCTATATAAATACACGACAACTTCGCCTCAGGCGAAGTTGTTAGTAACTTCGCTCGTTGAACAAGTTCGCCTAAGCGAACTTGTCGACAACTTCGCTTGTTCAACAAGTTCGCCTAAGCGAACTTGTTGATAACTTCGCTTACATACATAAACATAAACTTAAACATAATTACATTACAGACTCGATTACAAACGCTAGACTATGAACTACTGACATTTATGTACCAACAAAAACAACCGACACATGAAACTAAATGATTGGTTGGTGAAAGCAACGAACACCTTAAACGAAACGATCGGTTGGTGAAAGCAACTGACACCTTAAACGAAAGCAATCGGTTGGTGAAAGCAACCGACACAACAAATGAAACGACCGGATGGTGAAAGTAACTACCACGAACGAGCTAATGAAAGTACTAGTTGGGTGAAAGCGACTAGTATATACCTACTTGAGAGTTGATAATGGAAACTAACTGACCTTACGCGTTTAGGACGTGTGAAGGTAGCTGACCTTGGGTCTAAACTGAAATTGCTAGAGAACCAAACTTGAACTCATGAGGTGAGTTTCATGGTCCCTTTTTACTGTTTTTGTAGGAATCGGTCTGCCCAAGACACATATTAGAGTTGATGTGGCTAGTACGTTATGATCCAAGTCGGGTCATACCCAATAACAAGCTAGACAAACACCATAATATTTATTGTAGATATGATCTAACATGTAAATATTAACACTTATGATATTTAGAAAATGGGTTTCTAAATATTTGCACTTGAGGAATTGATAAATTATAAGGATAATTTATTAAGAGAGATTATCTTATGATATTATTTAAGTTGGTTAAATGATATATATATGATAATGGTTGTGGTATGTTGCATGAAACTTACGGCATGTTAAAAGTGTTAAATGTCACAAAGTTTCAATAGACCTGTGACTAATACATGGAGTATTCGTCCAGTGAACTAATACACGGAGTATTAGTCCTGCGACTGGTATATGGAATATTAGTCCCGAGACTAGTACATGGAGTATTAGTCTGTTCCAGGAAGAAAGAGAAAATAATATCTGGTAGGACCAGCCCACTTTTGGGGGGAAATTTCCCTCCCACCTTTTGAAATATTTTCTTTTATTTATTATCTATCTTGGGACACAACACAAAGCGACAACCAACCACCTTACATGCATTCTTGGTAATCTCTCTCTCTCTCTCTCTCCCTCTCTCTCTCTTCTCTCTCAAAATCGTTCAAAGAAGAAGAACACAAGAGGGTATCTTTCAAAGTGCAAGAGTGATAAAATCCTAGCAAGCAAGGTGTTTGTTGAAGGCTTGGAGGGTATACAAGCTTGAGGCTCTTCTCCATTGAAGGCTAGCCATTCAAACCGACATCTCCTTCATATTCTTGGCTATTGAGAGGTTGTATTACATATACCCTCTATGGTTGATAGTTTTGGTATGCATGTAATTCGTATATGGATCCGGGGCTTGGGTTTTACATATAAAATGGGTTTTATATTAATCAATATAACAAGATTTAAATCTATTTTATCCGTTGCGTTTTTCATATAAAAGGGTTTATATGGCTTTGATAATCTTGTTAAAACCCAACAATGGCATTAAGAGCCGCTTATACGGATACATGCATCAATAGATCTAAAACATTTTCGGGTTTTATGGTGTGGTTCACCATATGGCCGAAATTTTTGGGGCTTTTGGTTACCCCTTGGTTCTTAAAGGTTATACTTTACATGCATGTGATAATCTTGAAGAATTAAGTCATTTGGATGATTGGTTGTTTTGTTTGGACAAAACCCGAAACTTTCGGTTTTTCTTATCCTTGGCCGAAAGTTTGAGCTTCACAAGGGGAACCATTTAGAGATGTAATACTTGCATATTTGGACGTGCATTTGGATGTTCATAACCTAGCCATGACCTTGTGTTTGGATGTGTGTTTGTGTTGTGATTTATTCAATATTCAATTTGGTTGTAATATTATTTTATTTGGGTTTGTAATCTATTTATTCATTCATATTGGTTTGTAATAATAAGTAGATTAGTTGTATTTCTTTTACTAGAGAAAAATATATTAGGATATATTTTTTGTATTAGAAGATGCAACAAGGTTATGGTTTTGGTTTTGAGCCTTAATGGACCTTATAGTCCAAGATGGGATTTTAGCCCAAAGGCCAAAGCCCAAACGTGGAGGCCCAAGGAAGCTAGGAGCTGAAGTTGGAGCCCATTGGAAGCCCAAATAAAGTGGAAAAGTCACAACACAAGGTGGACACTTGAAGCATATGGATGCGGGATTAAGTGGGAGTTCACCGACACATACCTTGTGTCATTTCTCGTCCTTTAGGAGAGACCTTTTGGCACACTTGTTTCGGTCAACAAGTGTGGCCAAGATTAGGTGGCTAAGGTTATGAACATGTGGTTGTTTATTTATGCTTGCATGGTTGATTTATATATTTTGTTTTATCTTATTTGAATAATGGTAATTAACAAACTTAATATCAACAACTTGCATAAAATTGGTTCCTTAGAAATCATTAGGTAATAAAATTAGTTTTATTAAAGGTTAATGATTTTACAATAAAATGAGTTTTATTAAAAGGAACTTGAAAATTGGTTTTCAAAGGTACCATACATTTGAATGCATGCAAATGGAAGGTAAATTATATGGTTTTCCAATCTAGAATTTTGAAAACTAAAATCCCTTTTAAAACAAGTTAAACACCATTCTTTTATACAACACTTAAGTCACTTGTAGAATTGATGTGGGGTAAGGGTCACCTAGCCACATTTAAGAAAACTTGTGATCTTTAGGTGGTTTTACAATACTTATGGGATGAGGGTCACCTAACCACTTGTATGTGTAAACTCACACATGTGTGTAAGTAGGACGACTTGATTTGAAACCATGTGAATAGGGTCACCGTCACATGGCGTTCAAAGGTATTGATGGGATTAAACATGCCAACTAAACATATGATGTTTAACCGATCCCATAAAACTAGAAGTTGCAAAGGGTTGCAATCGTCAAACGCTGACTACCTTGTTAATTCAATAGTAGGATAAGGGTCACCTAACTACTATGTGAATGTAACGTTGGGTTCTAGATTTTAATCATTAATTGTCTTGGAGACATAAAGGGTATTAAAGATTAAAATTAGTTTAATTGATATCGAATATGCTAAAAGTGAACTTTGTTATCTTGAAAGATGTCCGCAATCAACAATCCACCTAACGCAATTATCCCACCCGTGCATAACCTATCAGTAAAATTTGACTTTTACTCTATTTGGTAATTATAAAATTAATCCCAATTTAAAACCAATAGTTTATGCCAATCCTACTACAAGTCACACTTGAGTCATACTGCAAAATTTCTAGTGTTTGGAGCTAAAGCATCGCACTTGTTTCTAGCATATCCCATCAAGGTGAAAGCGTTTCGTTGACACATCTGGCCCTTTCACACGTCACTGTACTAGGACAAGTATTACTTTACTCTCCTATTACGTGTTACAGCTGTTTGGAGACTTAAAGTGGGCAAAGATGAGGCTAAACATATCTATTTAGACAATCATTGTCTCAATAGGCCTCATAACCGAGAGTTGTGCTCTATTCACAATTGTCAATCGTTGTCAGTCTACCTAACCACTTATTAATGTTGTGTACTACAGCTGCCTTTAATAACTGGAAGCCAGATTCTCATACTCCTATTTTATTAATGTTATTGGGTCATTAATAATAGGACTACAACGTCGAAAATACTAATTAAATTTACTTTTGCTTAATTAATTAGATGTCGTCGAACGAAAACTCACCCTACGCCCTTAAGTCTATCCTTGAGAAGGATAAACTAAACGGTACCAACTTCATCGAATGGCACCGCAACTTGAGACTTGTTCTCACCATGGCAAAGCGCTTGTATGTTCTCGATGGACCTGTTCCAACCGAGCCTGAAAACAATACAACCGCTGCTCGAAAAATTCTTGAGAAGCATAGGGATAACTCGGCAGATGTCTCATGTATTATGCTAGCCACCATGACTTCTGAGCTTGCTAAAGGCTTGGAAGACTTTGGTGCCTATGAGATGCTTGAGCAACTAAAGGGCATGTTCCATGAACAATCCCGTCAAGAACTATTCGACACCATGAAACAGCTCATTAGATGCAAGATGGCAGAAGAGTCCCCTGTCAGTGCGCATGTTCTAAAGATGAAGGGGCACATCGATCAGCTTAAGAAACTTGATTATCCCCTGCCTGATGAAATGGCAGCGGATTTCATTCTCAACTCTCTCCCCAGCTTTTACGACCAGTTCGTAATGAATGAACGGCTGGGTGAAGACAGTGCCAGAGCTTCACAACATGCTCAAGACGACTGAGATGAACATTCCTTCTAGGACCAATCAAGTCCTGATGATCCGATCTGCTGGTGTCAAGAAGCCTAATCACAAGAACAAGGGTTATAAGGGAAAAGGCAAGAAGAATGTTACCATTGCTGCCCCTCGTGCCACCAATGCTAACAAAGGGGTTCCAAAGATACCACTGCCGCCCCCTGAGGAGTGCCAGTGCTACCGATGCAACCAAATGGGACACTGGATGCGCAACTGTCCCGAATACCTTGCTGAGATCAAGATGAAGAGAGCCAATGGTGAAGGCTCTTCTCGAGGTAACGTATTTCCATATACGTTATTGAAATTTTCACTGTCTCTAGCAACATATGGGTATTTGATACCGGATGTGGTTTCCATATCGTTAATGTCTTGCAGGAGCGTGAGAAGTGGGGGAAACTGAATTAAGGCAACATGGAACTCATTGTTGGAGATGAGAAGAGAGTACCAGTTCTGGCAACAGGAGTTTTTAATTTTACTTGTCCATATGGCCTAGTTTTTCATTTGAATAATTGTTTGTATGCTACTGGTTTGACCAGAAACATCATTTCAGTTTCGTTGTAGTTTGAACAAGGTTTAAGTACGTTTTTAATGGCATGGATATTTCTGCTTACTTGAATGATATCTTTTATTTTGAGGCTAAACCTCGAAATGATATTTATGAAATTGATGTTTAAACTAATAATAACGTATATAATCTTTCGAAACGTATCAGACTAGCATCAATGATACTTTTCTATGGCATTGCCGACTTGGACACATAAGCAAGGCAAGAGTTAAAAGACTCCAATCCGAAGGGGTTTTTGAATCCACAGGACCAGAATCGTTTGATGATTGCGAATCTTGCTTAGCTGGCAAATTCGCCAAAGACTCCTTCACTCATAAAAGTGAACGAGCAAGTGATCTGTTAGGACTCATACATACTGATGTATGTGGACCTTTCAGAACCATGACTAGAAACCATGAAAGATACTTCGTTTCTTTTATCGACGATTATAGTCGATACGCTTATGTGTATCTTATGAAACACAAGCACGAAACTTTTGAAATGTTCAAAGAGTTTCAAAACGAAGTGGAAAACCAACTTGGTAAAACCATTACGATACTTCGATCAGATCGAGGTAGAGAGTATCTCAGCTCAGAGTTCATTACTCATCTGAAAGAGCTTGAAATTGTTTCACAGCTCACTCCACCTGGCACACCCCAACTTAATGGCGTGAGCAAGAGGAGGAATCGAACTTTGCTAAACATGGTTCGATCGATGATGTGTAGAACTAACTTGCCTCACTCCCTTTGGAGTTTTGCCTTTATGACCGCTTCCCGCATTCGCCAAATACTACAACCAAAGCAGTTATTACTTCTTTCATCCTGATACAAATATGATTTCTATCAAGAGGAAAGGCCACTTCCCCGAGAAAGAATTTCTCGATCGAGGAACTGGAGATTATATTGTCGATCTTGAAGAAATTCAAGAACCACAAACAACCGCTGAGGAAGCTAGAGCGTCTGATCAACAAGTTGTTGTTGCTGATATATCAGACATGAACACGAGCGTTCACAGAAGTAGTAGGACTCCTGCACCAAATCCTAGATACCTATGGCATCTGGATGGTCCAGAAGTCTTATTCGTAGCCGAGTCTGGCGACGAACCTACTAACTACAAATATGCAATCTTGGATCCAGAATCTGAGAAACGGCTAGATGCCATGAACGCCGAGATGCAATCTATTCATGACAATCAAGTTTGGAACTTGATTGAGCTACCCCCCGAAGGTCGGGCAATAGGGAGCAAGTGGATTTTCAAACAAACATCTCGTAGCTGGAATCTACATTTTGATGAGAAAATCAAAGAGTTTGGTTTTATCAAAAATGAAGATGAGCCTTGTGTTTACAGAAAGGCTAGTGGGAGCACTCTTTCATTCTTCATCTTGTATGTGGATGATATACTGATAATTGGAAACAACATTTCTATGCTTAAGGAAGTTAAGCACTGGTTGGGATCTTGTTTCGCAATGAAAGATCTTGGTGAAGCTGCTTATATTCTGGGAATCACGATCTACCAAGATAGATCTAAGCGGCTTATAGGGCTAAGTCTAAGTACATATATAAGCAAAGTCATGACACGCTTCTCAATGGACAACTCCAAGATAGGAGCTGTTCCATTGCTAAAGGAACCGTTTAGCAAATCGCAATCTTCGGCAACGGACATTGAGACAAAGCACATGCAAGCAATTCCATATGCTTCAGCGATTGGCTCTATCATGTACGCTATATTATGCACTAGACCTGACATCTCGTATGCGTGTTTGGAGGAGTGGAAGAGGAGCTCACTGTAAGGTGTTACACTGTCGCTAACTTCCAGAATGACCGAGATGTTTCTCACTCATAATCTACTTGGATGAAGAAATTCATAGCCAACCTTGATCTGGTTCCAAGTTTAGGAAAATGATCGACGTAATATGTGATAACACAGATGCTATTGCTCAAGCCAAAGAGCCCAATTTTCATCACATGGCCAAGCACATTTTTAGTTCCACTATTTACGAGAATTACCGGAACATAAAAACATCGTGATAAGCAAAGTAGACACATGTCAAAAACTAGCTGACTCGTTCGCTAAGCCGATGACTCAGGACAAGCATGATCAACATAGAGATGCTATTGGGCTTAGACATGCTAGTGATTCATTTTGATTTAGTATTTGGATGTATGAACATTTAACCAGTTGTATTTTTCAGTTCACATCTAATTTAATGGTTAGATGCAAATGTTGAATGATACAGCTGTGTTCTTTTTAATACGTTTAATCCATGAATATTATATTCTAAATTATCCGTAGTCGGTCAGACTCGTGGGAATGATTCTGAATTAAGACTATTCTGACTTTGGACTCAAGGAGTTGACTTCCAAACTCACAGACCTCATTATTAATGACGTTGGATGTAACTCGCATCAAATCATCTTCATGGATCTTAATCATAAGATGTTTTGATAATAGTTTGCTCATTTAGTATCCTTAGACCTGAGATACATATTGGAACTTTCGTTTACTGAGGAATATTCTTTGATCATGTTAACCGTTGTTGCGTAACTGCCAGTCATAAAGGCATTGATTGGGAATATTCTGGAGTTCAGTGGGAGTTGTATGTAGTCAAGATGGGATTCTGTACTCTTACATGAAATGTAACAGTTAGACATCTTGGCGCCCTCGTTGATTCAAACTGGTAAAGTGTGAGGCCTCACCCAAACTTTGGTGTGTTTGATTGGACCACTTTGACTCTATATCGAGAACTACAATAATTAACCACTATATGAGATTGATATGATCCATGTCTCATCGTTCAATTGATGTCTTATACAGAAAGGATAGATGGCAACGATTACTATAAATTCATTATCTTGCAATAAGGTATTCCAAGATATTTTGGTTATGGATTTAAAAATGTCATAATTAGTTGGGGACAACTATGTGTAGCTAGAATGCCTCTAGCTGTCAGCGTTGTGCTACTTGATCTAAATCCGTCCAAGTGGGAGACTGTTGGAAAATATGGTCGGTTCAGGTCAAGTCAACGCGGGCCGACCCAATTATGACCCGGTATGAGTTACATCGAGGGTAACGAACCTTAAGCTCACTTAGTCGCTAACTGGGCCTGACACAATTAATTAACAAAGTTAGAAAGGTGGACAAGGCTTTAGGATGGTGATTGGGCTCAAAGGCTGTTTAATATGGATTAACCCTAAATCACCTCTTATATATAATATAAGATATTATATTAAAAGAATATGAAATATCCTAAACCCTAAAGATTTTCGGCACCGTTTTCCGGCAACTCGTTTTTCCGGCAAGGCGTTTTCCGGCGAACTTGCTTCTTCTCCGGCTACTGGACATCACACACACCACCACCACAGCCTCTACAGGCCGCGGTGTTACTCCTTGCTGCTGTCTGCCATCCTTTCCCGGTATTCCGACGAACCACGATTTTCCGGCGACCCTTTTCCGGCCGCCAATCACCATGGTGCAGCCCTGCTGCTATTGCTGCGCATTACCGCAGCCACACCACCACCGTAACAGCAACACATAGGAGCTGCTGTTGTTCCGCCGTCGCGCCGCCGCCTCTCACTGCCATCCACATCCACTTTAATCATTGGAGTTCTATTGGATCTTGATTGTGTCATACACCTAGCTCGGTTCGTTAGCTCTCGGTGTTCTTCCCGGTTTGATAACCGAGGTATAAAAGGCTTAAACTTTATCTATGGTTGTGATTTTATTTATCGTGCTCGTATAAAGTTATAACCGGATCCGGGTTCGGGTTTCGGTTAATGATTCGTTTACTCGTTTATTTATCCGATGCGTTTTATAGTTCGTTTTTACATATATATATATATATATATATATATATTAATATTGATTAATATTTACTTAAACGAAATACTTATATACTAAAACGGGTTAAAATTATTTGACCGTTTTCGTTCCGAACCACCGTTGAAACCCAACAGTAGGGTATAAGTTGATGGGATATTACGTCTTTGAAACACTATTTCCCGACATTGTCACCATTTGTATTCTAGCCAAAAGTATTCCATCTTTATCAAGTTACTACCATTCTTTATATCATCTAATATTTACGAAGATATAACTTTATTCCCAAATACAATTATTTTAGTGTATTATAAAGTTAACGAAATGGTAAATAGTAATATAATATTAGTCGGGTTTTCACGAAACTTGGCGTACAGATTGTTCAAAACACATGTGACACTATTAAGTGACAATATTATCATTATTTCATTGATGATTCAAATAACAAGTTCTTTTGCAAATAAGAAATCACAAGGAAATGAGACATGTAAAACACTTTATTAAAAACCCTATGTGTAGTGTCTTCTCTTGTTTCATCATTTAATAAGCATACCTGTAACATATGTATAAAATAATGTCAACTAACTTAATAGTTGTTGAGTTCACACAGTTTGTATATAATACTTAAAAATCATACAATTTCATAAAAACTCGTGAAAAGCAAATAAGGTCATTTCCAATTGGGATTGTGCACCAAAGTACTCGGATAATGAGGCCCCTTTCCACTCATAACAACAAGCTCTTGAGCGAAGGGGGGGGGGGAGGGTATGATCATACTATATTGAAGTAATCCATGAGCAGGTAACAAGTAACACACAAGTCCATGTAACAAATTTTAGTTTGTAAGCGAAATCATAAATAGTTGAGTTTTGTAGGATACATATGTTACCCCCAAAAATAATAAAAAAGGTAAAAAGGGGGTGTGAGAAGCTCACCTTTGAATTTGGATGACAAACTTGAAAATGAAACGGAAAGCGCGTTATATGAAACCAAATGATCGAATCTCTCGAGCTAAACTAATAAGAAACACGAGAATTACTAACTAATTAATGGAAATAAAATATCGGTTTTAAGGTTCATACGTTATTATTTTCATATATACTTTTACCCTTTTTAAAGTATATTAATATTTAAGTTCAATGGATTTTAACGATTTATTTATTATAATTGTTAGAGCAGATAATTTTGATACTGTGGATATGTTATTCTTGACGACAGATCTGGATCAATTATCCTACTGAAGGGCTCCGGAGCTGTGATATGATCAAGGATCCTCAGCATTTGGTATTATTAACAATTGTCTCTTGTGGGTAGGTTGTTACTTAATGAATGAAACGGCTCTAAGACTTATTCCACAATAATTCTCGCTACTTGGACTTCTCAAGCACGTGGTCAAAGGCAACGTTGGAGATAGTGGGAAGATGGCGGAAATGTAGGACTAGTTAGTTAGTTGTTAATGTGTTCTCTTTTTATATCGAGTTTATGATCGATACTAGGTCATTGACACAGTTACACTCGCACATACTCTAGCTGCTAAGTTCTCTGTAATCACACACACATAGCATTATTGTATTCGTTGATCATAAACTCCACCCATTGTAACCCTTTTTGTGATTAATAAAGTGGTGATAGACGATTTTTCATCACCCGGGGTTTTTTTCCTTTGATCTAAACAAGATCAATGGGTTTTTCCCAACAAATCACAGCGTTCATCTTAATTTCGTTCATACAATCGTTGTTAATATCATAGCACAATACCTCACATTTACAGATTTGAATACATTATCCTTAGCTGATTTTTATCCAAAACAATAATATTATTTATAAGTTTTATATTAAATTTGTATATAATAATGTTACGGAATCATAGCGTTGCCAGTATATTTTGTTTTAGTATAATTGTTGTCTTTTAGAATTTATAAAGTTACGACGATAATATAGATACATCTTTATATATTTATTTTATGAGTTTTAACGACGTTTATGGTTTGTAAAAGTTTGGGTTTCGGTTGTAAAGGTTAAAAACAATTTAAAACAATTTCTATTTAACTCAAAATGATTTTATTTGATTTATAAAAGTATATATGATTTATTATAATCAATAAACATGATTTAAAAAAATTTAAAAAGATGTTGTAGTGACTCGAGTTCGAACTTAGGTCTCCATGACCACACTAGGTGTACACAACCACCAAACCAGACTGCTTTTGTGTTATAAGAATGAAACTAGAAAATATACATATAATAATTCCAAGTTCGTCATCTTCTTCACAAACCCTAGGATTCTAATCTAGTAATTTCGCTCCATGTTTGGTAAATTGATGTTAGGGGTTTTATTATTCGGGTTGAATGAATCAAAATCATATACTAAATACCTTGAATGATGCCGGAAAGACGATGAACTAGACTTGGCTGGAATCGTTCTTGTATGAACACATTAGAGACTGTGGACAGTTTGTTTGTGTTATGTAATGTTTGCAGCAGATTCAGATGAATATTAAGGTCATATTTATAGTGTCAATTGGATCGATTCGTGTTTAATTCGTGTTATTACCAATTTGATTATGATCCGACGGGTGGAGATTAATTAGAGTTAATTATAATGACATTAGGATAATTTAACGTATCGAACGAGGCGTAAACGAAGTGTTTAGGGACTGCCGGAATAATACGCCACCGTCGGAGGGTTCCTCGCCGGAAAAACGTGAAGAAGAAAGGGGGAGGGGCTGGGCTTATATTTTATTATTTTTTAAATGAAATTTACCCTTTAAGTCCCTGAACTATCAAAACTTTTATGTTTTTTTTTAAACTTTATTTACCCTTTGAACCTTGAATTATATATATATATATAACTAGACGAAAACTTTATATACTTTATTATCTTTGGTTTGTTTACGTTTTATACTCGTAAAGTTTGAAACTTGATTATTTTATAAACTTTTAAGGCTCGGAGATTCATTAATTGAACAATACAAATGGAAAATGAATGGATACCAACTTTAAATCATTGAAATTTATATAAATTGATACCTTTCAAAAACGAATATATTGAAACGACAAATAGGGTCGGTTTAACGAATACAAATACAAATACAAATACAAATACGAATACGAAAAATTGACAAATGCCACAATGCGCATCAATTAAATCAAACTCAACAATTTACTTAAAACATAAAATCCATAACGAACATAATCCCAATTGATATCAAACCAAACAAAGGTTCATCATGACCTAGGTAGTTTATAAAGTTTAGCCTAGCATCATGTAATCAAAATCAAACAAAGTAATAAAATAATAAAACATGGTGAAATAATAACAAAGTAATCAAAATCAAAGGTGATAAAACCCGTAATCTTTACTCTTGAACGTCTAACTCTTCACAGGATGCTATCTTGCTTTTAAAACCGCCAAGAAGATTGAACAATAGCTCAAGTAAACTCCAAATTCGTCTGGTGGGTGTAGGGTATTGTTTAGGTTAAGGTTAGGGATGTTTATATACTGAAACAGGGCCCAACACCGAACAAAAACGGGTAACTATATGGAAATATTGGGTCTAGGCGCCGCCCGACCATGACCGTCCCCCATGGCCGCGCGGCGCGGCGCACAATTTAGTGTGGGCCGGTCTGACTGGCCTGGTCTGACCAGTTTTCCTTCTGGTTCCTTTCTGACACGTTACGGCTTCTCATATTGGCTCATTTTTACTCGTTTTTCGCCCTTTTCGATCACGATCAACTCCCGAAACCTACAAAACATAATAATGTTAGTAGTATACAAATCTTGACTAAAAACAAACAAAAACTAAATAAATATTAAATAAAATATACAAGGGAAACATATATATTTAGCATTATATCAGATACACAACCGCTTTTATATACAATAATTTGAAACAAAACACCCAATCCTTATGAGAACATGATTTGAACTATGTAGTGCTACAAGCCCCTTGCTGGCATACTATAATCATTAGCTAACGGAGTTAGCCACAAGAATATACAAATAGTAATATTGACGTTGACATGTTCCCCTACTGTTAGGTTAGTCGCGCAAACCTCGATATTGCATCGAAACAAGATGCGTATATTCCATCTGTGATATTTGAACAGGGAAAAAGGATATAAGTTGTGGTTTGGTTATATGCTTAGGGTTCACCATATGAATTCGTAGATTTAGCTAGTCTATGGAGGATCATCGTATTTGTTGCTATAAGTTGTCGTATTCTTGTTTGCGAACTGATTCAATGATTTATGATAACATGATTCCATAACAAGTGTTAAAACCTGTGAACTCACCAACGATTGTGTTGACGTTTAAACATATGTTTTTCTGGGAATTAACAACGCACATAAGAAATTATGAAGACGGGACCTCATTGTATAATTAGGATACCATTTTGATATTTAACTTATTTTTTTTAAAAACAAGTAATGGTTTGTAAACAGTTTTCAAACTATTGGTATCCTAATACATTTATGTTAGCAATAATCATATGCTTAAGGTATACATGACGTCACGTGCACGCGCTTCTGCCTTGGTGGGGTGCGACAGATGACTTGTTAAAGAAGTTGAAGGATAATGATGACAAGGATCCTGAAGCTGGAGGGTTTTATCAGCAACCAGATGGTGGTGCTTCATCATCTGGGAATGTTGTAGCTGAGGGGGAGTCGGATAAGCAATTGGTGGTGTATCACGATACCACTAATGTGGAGCATGTGAATTCTAACAAGGCGAACATGATATTATTTATGGATGATAGAGGGGGTAGTTATGAGCATGGTTGATGCAGATGATATTAAAGAATGTGAAGTTGTTGACCACTTGCTAACATAAGAACAAATTGCCTTGCGTCTTGATTTGAATGAGGAGGCTGGGAATGAGTTAGAGCGAGAAGAGGATGTGGAAGGGATGTATACTGATGAGGTTAGGTTTGATATGGGTGTTCCATCTTGGAATACGTCGTTTAATTATGATGATGTGGAAATGGAGGACGTGACAGCTGAGAAATATCCTGACATGTATACACATGCCAAATATGATGAGGGAGTTCCATTCTTTACTATTGAACACTTTCAAGCAGCCGAAGAACGTTTACAGAAGGAGAAAGATAAGGCAAAAGGAAAAGATAAAGTATCTGATACCGAGATAAGAACTTCAGATTGTATGTTTACTCATAATATTTCGAAGATGAACAAGATGATCGAGACTTTAAGATATGCTGAGAAAGAACATATCAACAGTCGAAGGCTCGAGAATCCACATATCAAACGAAGAAATTCGCTGCAGTCAAGACGGTAAAAGGTAACATTATCTCGTGGTTGTACGACTCAGAGCTTAAGGTATGTATTGTGAAATGGGAGCATGGAATTAAATACTTCAGTCATATTACTAATGTGCTTTCAATGCCAAGATGGGACGTTCGTACACTTGCCAATAGACCTTTCATGAACAGAGGTGACTCAGTTGTTTAATTGGTTCTATAGGCATTTACTTCATGAGGTAAAGTACGGATTCAAGTTTTTCAAACCTCAGGTGCCTACATGCAAAGATGTGGATGAAATAGATTTGCGCACCGGTTGGAGGAATTAGGATTTTAATGTAAAGTTGCCTCGTACATTAAAGAAGGTTCTTGTAAGGACTTTTTTCCATAGACTTTATTAGAAGTTAAATAGGTGGTATTATGATAATAAGACCGACGAGGCTGTAATAGTATTGGGATCAGGCTTAAAGACTGAATTTATTAGGGTGCTTGACCCTATGTGGCTAGTTAACCTATCTGAGTCCGATAACGAAGTTCTTTACAAGAATTGGAACAGATTGGCGGACGTCAAAGACAACGAGCAGGCTATGCAATTCCAACATGTTATTCGCGTTTGTTAAGGTTTTGGAGTTCGTAGTTGTGTGAATTGGAAAACTAGCAGATTCAAGAAGTAAAAGACAAAGAGCTCGAGACAAGGGAGAGTTCTTTGGTACACGGTTTTTCGTCTCGTACTTTGTGTAAAGTATGTTGGTATTAGAATAATGTAATAAGGTTATTTTGGTATATGTATTACCACATTCGCTATTTGTAAGGCACATTCGTTAGAGTAGATAATAACGAATGTGTCCCCGTGTTATTAGTACTTATTCGTTAGGGTATGTTAACGAATGAGACTAATGTATGTGCTTATTCATAATGGTAGCGAATAGAATTAAAGTATGGATAGGGAATGCGGCTCATTCGTTATGGCATCTCTAGAGAATGAGCTCATCGTCTATATATAATCCTGTAACATTATTCTAATTAACGATTTTATCATTTATCCCAATTTCATACTGTTACTATGCCAAAATTTACTCTCAACACACGCAGTTAAAGTAATTGATCTAGACCTAATCGGATAGTCATATCAAATACTAGATCCATAACGTAAACATGTTCGTATTCGATCAGATCATGTTCTCTTAAAAAGTGTAAAACACAATGATATGTCTTTAACTTTTTATATTACTCAATAGCAGTGAAGTACAATCTTTAATATGATAAAATGTAGAACATATACTCTCTGGACCTCTAGTTATAAACACATATGTCAAGCATTCTATTTATAGGTGATCTTGAAGCTTACACGTCGTGCAATCTTATACGGTGCATATGTTATACATCGCGTAAGTTATATGGCATATAACCATATGTGTTCAACATTACATACATATTCCAAACACTGATATACAATACAATACCTAAGCAATAGACATTATGCACTAACACCTACCAAAATAAATTTGTGAGTTGGGCTTCCCATGAGTATACCATGGTATTTTGTTGGCCAACAAAAGAATGAATCATCGTGATAATGGAATTGAACTGCCCATAAGCGTTCCATGGCATTTTAAATGGTTCAACTAAATAACGAATTAACGAAATCAAATATGGGTAGTTGCAGCATCACGTAAACCACCATGTATGATACTACTCCAACAAAATATCATAATTAAAACAGCTTGAGAAAATGGATAGTTGGAGTATCCATGGATCCCCAACTAAACATTTAAAAACAATAATAATTTAATAATTTGGAAGTTTTGAATTTATCCACGAAATCACCATGAATTCGGTTTGATAATTTAAGGAAGGTAACCATCACATTGGTTACGTATACCGCTTAAGGTTCCAGATGATATGATGTATGTTCATTTTTGGCCTAGAGGTTTGAATACCATATTCGAGATCCTCTAGGAAAGGAATAACGTCTTTCCTTTGATTCTCTGAATCGTTTTGGCAAGGCCCGACCATAGTACTCTCCTCCTTCCAATTACTACAAGAACTTGTATACCCCCTTGGCTTAAGGATAGGGAGTAAAAATAAAATCATGGGAATTCTCAAGGAATTTTTCATAAATAAAAAAATCTAATAATTTAATAAAGAAAATATTTTGAGAATAAGGCATAGCCTCGGATTTTGTGTGTACGTGTACATGATTAAATGAAAAATAACTAAATACTAAATAAGTTGTAAACCATTAAATAAAAAAATAAGGCAGTCAAGTAAGCATGTATAGGGTCCTAAGCATGCTACTAGGATATTTCTAACAGCCTGACTTATAACCTTCGGCTCTGATACCATTCTGTCACACCCCAACCTACAACAATATATGCCAGGGCGCGAAGTGTTGGTTCACAACTCACAATACACTATCATACAATTTAAATGACAAAAACTGAAATTACTTTATTAATTTCAAATTAAGTAAACAAGTCTCAGTCAATTACAAATATAACTAAATAAATTAATGTAATATCAACTTGTCTTTTTTATTTATAACCTAAAGTCTTTTGTAAATGATCTTTAACCTTCACTTCAAACAAAATATAACCCACAACATGCGTACAAAATAGATATATTTGTCAACAGCGGATGTTGAGTAAGTAATCACCAGATTTTGATAATATATATACACCCACATAAATATATATATATATATATATATATATATATATATATATATATATATAACTATGCAAATCAATATTATGAGTATCAACAGTTAAATATTTAAACAAATAATGAGCAATAATTGGTGTCGGTTGACCATTTCCTAGCGAATCAAGCTTTGGCTACTAAGACAAAATAAATACAAATAAGGTGTTAGTTGGCCATGATTAATCAAACACAATCTACGGCTACTAAGAAATGTATGATCGTACAATAATGTGATCATGATGGACCTCTCCGAATGCGATTAATAATCAAATGATCAACTACACAAATCACAATATTTGAGATTTTCAATTGAGATAATAATATTTTTAATATAATACGGTACACATAAAGCCCCTAAAACGGTTATAAAATCAATATAATAGGAAGTGATTACTCACCTTAATGATTGGTGAACTAAACAATGAAATAAAAATAAAAATGAGTTTTGAACCATTAACGTGCTGACTGATCCAACACAAACTGACATGAAACTTCGAGACAGTAAACTAGAATTAAAAAACGTGAAGTAGCCACTGAAATCAGATTATACTGATGTATAAAACTCAAGATATGAAATATTTAATGTTTAAGCGAGCTGGTACTATTCATAATCCAAACTTCGAATCGTGAGTCGGGTTCTGAGTAGTCGCTCAAAATATTCCAACAAACATAAAAGTCTTCTGGTACAAATTCTAATTACGATAAGAAGATATAGTAATTGAAACACCATTAAAATTGACTTTTATGCCCTAAAACGGGTCGGAAAGCAATTGACTGACAAAACCCGATCAATCTATAAACTTTATTGAGGGTTTATGTTATTTGGATAAAAACAAACGTTTTTCATGAAGACAACCTATCCGGAAATATTATGGAACAATGAGAAATCACGAGTTAAATGGTCTTGAAGCACAAAAGTCAAACAGAAGAATAAAGAACTTGAAGAAATCATCAATGGGGAATATGGAATTCGAGATTTCCAGAGATGTTGGCTGAGTTGCAGATGTAATTAGGGTTTCTTGATAGGTTAGTAATAATAATAAGAATCAGAATTTACTTATTTGGTAAACGGGCTCGAATAAGAAACGATATAATCAACTAATGACACAATCACGTCTAATAAAATAAAGATTTCCTTGGACAACAAGAAAACAAGTTAGAGAGTTAAAGTAGGTCTAGGTACATTTACCTGGAGCTTACATGTCGTTTAAATCGGTTAGGAAAAGATTTGGAGGATCGAAAAACATGTTGAATGAGTTTAAAAACCCAAGAAACGTGATGCAGACAAGATTTGGTCGCATCTCAAAATATCTCGCGAGAAATTCCTGGATTTCCAAAAAGTCATTTTTAGTCCCTGGACTTATGTAAGTGCATTTTTAGCAATTTTATGCGATTTTAAGAGTTTCTAAGCATTGCTTGACGAGTTTGAAAGTTATGAGAATATAAAATAAGTTAAACCAAGTTAAATACTCAATAATTCGAAAGATCTGAATTACATTCCGAGTTGGGTTAAACATAAACGAAATTCAAATACAAAAAATCTGAGATGTTATTGTGGCAGGCCTTTATAATAGGGATTTGATCTTCATACACCATCCCCATGTTGATTGGACAAGCCTATATGGCTCGTATAGGCCTATACAGGCCGTATAGGCTACTCATTACTGACAAGTGTACGAAGGGAACAAAAAAACAACTTTTTTGCAAGCTATACGGCCGTATAGACTTATACGAGCTGCATAGGTATTTAATTGCTCGCATAGTACGTGGTACACTATAAAACCTATACGGGTCATATAGGGATAGATGACCGTAAAGAAAACTTGTACAGAAAAGCGTTATAATATAATCATAAATGAAGGTTCTCGAGGTACAACTACAAATTACTTAGCCAAGTATGTTATGTGAATTAAAATTAAATTCATATTATTATATTATTCAGCCTTTCAATACTTTACTCATCTTCAAGTCTTTATGTAAATATAACCTCGTAAGGTAGTTCATTTACACTCTTTATGTTTTTCATAATAAAGATAACAAAATACATTATCAAAGTGTCTAAAAAAATTAAAAAATGTCTGTAAGACATGTATATGCATATACGACCCGTAAAGGCCTATACAACATGTATAGGCACAACTCAACCGATAATATCCGACATATATTGACACAACTCAAGTGCTATACGGACCCATATAGACAAACAATGGTGTGTGAGGATCCATACTGAAGTACGTGGATCCAAAGCCTTATAATATATGTGAAGGTTATACCCTTATAATATATGTGAAGGTAGGGTGGCAGACCCTTATAATATATATGAAGGTTACATGGTGGCAGACCCTTATAATATAAGTGAAGATTAGTGGTAGACACTTATAATATATGTGAAGGTTAGAAGGTGGCAAACCCTTATAATACTTATAAAGATTACAGGGTGACAGACCCTCATAATGTCTGTGAAGGTTACAAGGTGGCATACCCTCATAATATATGTGAAGGTTATAATATGGTATAGGCACTTATAAAATCTATGAACGAATATATATTTTATACGGTAATTTAGATATGTATGTATGTATGTATGTGTGTGTGTATGTATGTATGTATGTATGTATGTATGTATGTGTGTGTGTGCTTGTGTGTGTATGTATGTATGTATGTATGTATGTATGTGTGTGTGTGTTTGTGTGTATGTGTGTATATATGTATGTATGTATGCAAGTATGTATGTATGTATGTATGTATGTATGTATGCATGCATGCATGTATAAAAGAAAGATTGACAGGTTAAGTATGGAACATGTATCTCCGAATACTTATGTGTTAGAATGTGAATGCTTGTCATGTTGCCTGTTAAACTAGAACTCACTAAGCGTAGCTAACTTTTAGGATGCACGGAGGCAAATAGGATGAGGCAACTAGCTTTAGGGAGAAACATGGCAAGGAATGAAGAGGCTGGCATCCGAAGAATGAAAGAGTTTATAATGTATTCTACAATGTTTAAATTGTTAAAGAGAATATTTGAATATTCATATAATGTATGGTTGAAGTTTTTAATTCCGTGAAAGTTTTAATTATTTCTGATTTTAAAACCGTGTTTATGAGTAAACCCTACTTCAAAGTAAGACTGTCGGATTCAGGGCCTTACATAAACTGATTGTAAAGGCTAATTAACCGTTATTTACATCTTTGTCCCTTTGAAAGTTATTGTAAAAAGTTTGGTGAATAGTAAATCAGGATTGAGAATTGAGAAGAAATAATAAAGTAAGATTGGGAGGAGGGTGGGATCTTACTTATTCAATACTTGTCGATGACTGAGAGACCCCAAGACAACCACATACTAATTCTTGTTTTGAACGACCAATGAAACCTTCGAATGGGCTACTAGCTAAATTCACCACATCTTGATACACTCGCCTTTCAATATGGGGAAATCTCTCACCTAAGGCCAACGCTCGTAAACACTTGTTAATATATTAGCTGTGACTGATAATTTGCAGTTAAGGTATTCAAGGTTAAATTATTTGACATCTACGGAAAAGGGGAGTCTGTTAGTACATGATTTGTTGTTCACGGCTGATGGAATAGGCTAGGGGTAGTTTAGTCTTTATAGTAATGGTAATATGGCCCATTTTCTATTGATTGTATAGCGAATGAGGCTCATTCTTTAGACTAGCTGACCTATTTGTTAAGGTATGAGCTCATACGCTAAGGATGTAGCGTATGACGCTCATTCGTTTAAGTAAGAGATCATTCGCTAAGGATTTATAGCGAATGAGAACATATTTGTTATGGGAGCACCCCATTCGTTAGTTATGTTAACGAATGGGGATGGGGCCTATAAATAGGAAGTTCTGTTCATTAGACTAATGGATTCGTTTTATTTATTCTACAAGTAATGTTATGTTGTTAGATTCTCTGAAGAACCGAGCTTAGCGTATGTAATTTATTGAATCCTATAACGTATGTCATCAATAAAGTATTCGTTAACATATTGTCTCATTTATCGGTTGACGTATCCAATTGCAACTAGATCTTGGCTTGTATAACGTTATATAACTTTTTCGTAATTGTTATCAGAGCTTGTGTCTGATTGATTTACGATTAGGAAGATTATACATAAACAATTGACGTATAAATTAATTGTTAATCGTATTGAATTTTATTCTAGAACTGTACGAACTTGAAATTGATCAATCAATCACTTTAAACATGTTAATTGATAACGATTTGATGTTCAGATTGTTCGTGATGATGCCAAAAATAAAGAAACAAGACAAAGTTATCCTAAAGCTCACGTTTAAAGAAGTATGCTGAAGAAACTGAAGGGTAATGATGATAATAAAGACCCTAAAGCTGGTACGAGTGGATATCAACAACCAAGTGCTGTTATATCTACTTCTGGTGTTGGTGCTGAAGCTGCGGATTCGGGAAAGTAGTATGGAGAACACGGATGATATAGAATAAGGTGAATTTGTTGACCACCCGTTAACAAAAGAACAAATTGTCTTGCTTCTGGGTTTGAACGAGGAAGATGTGGATGAAATAGAGAAAGAGGATGACGTGGAGGTAGTGGATGATGAGGATGTGAGGTTTGACATGAGTATTCCAACTGGGAATAGTCGTTTAATTATGACGACATGGTGGTTGAAGACGTGATGGCTGGGGAATATCCTGATTTGTACACGAGTAATGATACTGATGAAGGAATTCCGTTTTGCACTACTGAGCATTTCAAATAAGCCGAAGAGCGTTTGGATACAGAAAAGGAGAAGAAGGGTAAGATTACAGTAAGTGAAGTTGACATGAGAACTTCAGATGATGGGTTGTTCATTCATAATAAGTCAAGGATGAAAAAGACCATTGAAGTATTAAGGTATGCTGAACGGGAGGAGATAAGCAACTCAAAGCTCGTGCAACAACTTATCAGATGAAGAAATTTGTTGCTTGAAGATTGTTAAAGGTGACACTAAAACGACTCGGAGCTGAACGTTTGTATTTAGGGCTGTGCAAATGAAGATAACCAGGCCGAACTGGGTTGAACCCGACCCGACCCGATAACCGAAAACTACTACAAATAAGAACTGACTATTGGGCTTTAACATGCATCTCGGGTACCCGGTCTTTCGGGTTCGGTTGTTCGGGTAACCCGTCAAAGACCAAGACCGATGATATCAGACTACCGTCCTAGTGTTGAAAACTGTAGAAAGTGAGAGAAGAATCATTGAGATTCATATGCAAACTTCAAATAAACACCCATAAGTCTCCTCTAAACTCTTTCTGGTGTGGAAGACACTTGAGAAGCATTGGGATGAAGCCTTGAAACTTAAAGCATCTTGAAAGCTAGTGGTGGTAATTTCATCTTTTGAGTTTTTGAAGGTCTTTAAGAAGGATATAATAATAGAGTATTTTTAATCAACTAGGTTAAAGTTATTTGATATGGTAGAGGAGAGGAAAATATTAAATACTAAATGTCAGAAAACTTGCATACGTTTTGTTTTGTGTAGAGGGTTTTCCAAGGTAGATAAATTAAGCCTTTTTTTCAATAAAGTTTTTGTTTTATTAAAATAATATAGAAAAAGAAGACAACATTGGGAAAGCAAAGCAAACTGTTTTCCACTATCTTGTAAATCAAAGTCTAAAAACAAAAAAGGGGGAAATTAACTTCTCACATCACAATATCATTGTTTGGAGTTCCACCGCCCCATCTTCTTCTTGGTCATATCTCAAAAGTCAAATCCTTTTGCTTCATATCTGCAATACTTGTAGGTCCACCTAAGTCTTGCAAAACCAACAAGCATACACTAATATACGAACTCATGTTGAAATCTGGAGATTATTAGAAGTCGGGTCAGTTCTTGTTCTTTCGGTTTCCCTAGGTCCAGACCCAAGGACCAACCCGAACCCGACTTTGCATATATATGAGAACCGAAGGCCAACCCGAATTAACATATGGGTCTCGGTTTTGGTTAATTTTCGGTTCGGTATTCGGGTAATTTCGGGTCGGACCGATTCTTAAACACCCCTATTTGTATTGTCAAATGGGAGCACAACATCGAATACTTTCAACGTATTGTCGATGTTCTTTCATTGTCGAGGTGGGATGTGCATACATTGGATAATAGAACATTCGTCAATTGTGGTGGAAACCAGATAGCATATTGGTTCTATAGGCATCTACTACATGACGTAAAGTATGGGTTCAAGTACTTCAAGCCGTAAGTTCCAACACGTAAGTACATTGACGAAATTGATCGAAGAACGGGCTGGAGGAAGTTGGTACTTAAGGTAAAGCCGTTGCTGATTGGTTAATGTGTATATGTTTTAGTTCGTTTATTTATTAGTTTTAATAGTTTATTGTAGGAACTTTGGTACTTCATACGTGCTTTTGTATTTTAGGTCATTGATCGTTAAAGATGCTAAATTGGAGACTTGTACGAGCATGGAATGATATCTCGGGAAGATCGGAGCCACTACACAAGTGTTGGAAAGGAAAAGAAACAGGTTGGTTGAAAGTCAGCTCCCAGAGTATAATGATATAGAGGATGAAATCACAAGAACGTGGGCGAAAACGGCGAAGAAAACGGAGCAGAAACGAGAAAGATATGAAGAAAACAAGAATTTGGGCAAGTGTCCCACCGTGGCCCACGGTCAAACCAGCTCAAAAACAAACAGAAGCCACCGTACCTTGGCCTCTGTCCCACGGTGAAACCACCGTGACCACGGTGGAGACCGTGGGCCACGGTCCGGAGTTCGTAACAGCATATTTAAAAGGGTTTTTGGCTGCATTTTAGCCTATCTTTCATTCCATCTCATTCTTGGCGGCTGGAGGCAATTTATAGCAGCTCCAAGAGGCAATTTCCACCACCATGCCAAGACCCTACATATGATTCATATCATCCTATTGAAGATCCAATGATGTCAAGGCTCGGCTAATCTCCTAGAATCGCACCCGGGATGTATAGTTTGTAGTCTTTACAGTTTTTTTCATGTGACTAAGAATATTATTGTATTATTATTGATGATTGATATATGATTATTGATGTTTGGTATTTCTGAGTGTTCGGTCGATTTAGGTTTACGTTAGTCTGAACGATCTGTTACCAGTTGCTAGATAATTGATCATATGACTGTTTGGTTAGATTGAATACAATAAAACATACAATTACCCTTAACTGAGTCACACTGGAAAGGACTGTTTGATAACCAGTGTCGTGTGTAAGGTGATTGTTGATGTCTAAGGTTTTTTCTGAATGATCAGTCTTTAGTTAATCATTAATAATTAATCTGTTAGGTTGCATGAGATAACTGTAGGTTGTTTACTTGAATTCCCGGGTGTGATTGGTTTGTTAATTGCTTGAACTCGTTTACTTGCGTGTTACTTAGTTCTCTAAATTTACTTTAATTGCTTATGTGATCAGCACTAAAAACCAGTTACTTCATAATAGAAAAATCCATACATGAATTACATTGACCACATACTCCTGGTGGATATGATACCTTATCCTATATAAGTTGTTTAATTAGGTTTTTGATTGACTCAAACGACGGTCATCAAAATGGCGTCGTTGCGGGGGAGTTAGTGCGCTTAGTGTTATTTGATTTTTGTGTTTAATTTTAATTTTAGTCTTAACTTTTGTTTTCAGTTTTTTTTAGTTTAAATTTAATTTTCTTTATTTTACGCGGGTTGTGTTAGTTGTGCAGATAACAGGTTTATGCGCACCTGCCACTCGGGCTGACAGTCTCCGTTAATTTACGAGCCCGAAATCGAGAGGTTAGCTCGGCAGAACCGAGTACAAAACAGAAATTCAGAGATGGAAGACCAAAACCAGAATTAGAACCAGAACCAAAACGAAAACCAAAACCAGAACCAGAACCAAAACCAAGACCCACTCCCACAAAATAACGCCTTTCACCCAGATAACATACCTGACCCACCAAACTTCAATAACCAAAATGACCAAAATCACTCAGCTCGTGCTTCCAGAACCCGAAACCAAAACCGAAACCGAAACCTAAACCTCAACTTTTACCAAGCCGGACCATCAGTTCCAAATAATAACCCCAACCGCAGAGTTCGGATAAATATCGATGATGTTCTACCGAGTATTCCGACAGAAGAAGAAGAAGAGGGGGGAAATAATGATAGGAACGAGGGTTTTGAGATTGAGAACGAGGTAGATCGATGGGTTAGGAGAAATCGGGCGGGTGAGCCCGAGAATGAGGTTGTGGAGCCGGAAGAAGTGGGTGATGATAATGGGGATGAAGAGATAGAAGAGCCAGTTAATCGAAGACGGGCTAAAGCAGTTAACCGAAACGGAAGGGGTCGAGACAGGGTAAATCGGGCAGAACGGCCCGAAAGAGTTCGTGGTATTCAGGTTAACCGGGGCAGTTTGGGAAACCCCGGGGGGCTTAGGAGGAATTATATGGCCCCAGTTCTTGGTATTAACAGTCGATTCAGACCGGCTATCTCGGACGGAGCATCCCCATTGGTCCCACAGGAACGAGTACAGGGACAGCAAACTTTCAAGTCCCGGCCATCTTACATTAACATCGTTCCTCATTTCCACGGGATGGCTTCGGAAGACCCGTATTTGCACATGACCGATTTTTCGGCTATTTGCGGGTCTATTGGTGATGGTACATTTGATCAAGATGAAGTCCGGTTGCGATCATTCCAGTTTTCTCTAAAAGATAAAGCAAAACTCTGGTTTAATTCGCTACCGATGCACAGTGTCAGAAATTGGGCCGAGATGCAACAAGTGTTTTAAACGAGTTTTATTCACAGTCGAAGACTAGCGAGGCCCGTTCGGAAATTCGCAACTTTTCACAGTTATCGGGCGAATTATTTCATGAAGCTTTTACCAGATATAAAGACATGATCAGAAAATGCCCACATCACCAAATCGAACTGTGGGAACTGGTTAAGTGTTTTGTTGATGGGTTGACTTACGAGGACCAAAAGCATCTTAAGGCCTCGTGTAATGGTCAGTTGTTGAATCAGCCTAAGGAAGATGATTGGGATTTTTAGAGTTTATGTGTGAAGATTCCAAGGCAGAAGCAGCAGCTGAGAGACGAATATGTGGTACTTCATCCAGGTCAGTTAAGTTAGTCACGAGTGAATCTAAGAGAATTGTTGAAATAGAGCGTGAACTGGATGGGTTAAAAAGGGTAAAAAGAAAGAAGTCGGGAAAGTTGGAGTGAAATTCCCGGTTTGTGAAGATTGTGGTAAGCTCGGGCATAAGGGGGAAAATTGCCCCGAGTTTTATGATGACGAGGAGGATGAACCCGATGAACTTAATTATGCTTACGGGGATTCCAATGGTCAAGGGTTGAATTCAAATACCTATCACCCGGGCCTAAGGAATCACCCGAACTTTCGTTACGGGAACGCGTCTACTCAGTTGAACCCGAACTTTCAAGGATCGAGCCAGAACAGGTCGCAGGGTAATTACCGCCAGGGTGGTTATCAGTAGCAGCAGGGTTTGTATGATCAGAATCGGGGGTATAACAGAGGCGGTAACCGGGGTGGAAATTCATCGGGTAATCAGGACCAGCAGAGGGGGTCCTCGGGAAATGAGGATGAGTCGGTGCACTCAAAGATGGATGCATTGATGAAGTTTATGACATATCATAAGGCTGAGACGAATAAACAGTTTTAGTTACATGATAAGTCAGCAGAGGAAATGTCAAAGCAGATTGGTCAGCTCGCAGCAGATATGGCAGACCAAACTCATACACTTCCTCGGGGCATGGTGACTAATGTAATGGTTCAGGTGGAGGAATTTTTCTACCCAGTTGACTTTCTTGTACTTGACTATGCTAAACGTGTGAATAATACACAACCGCAAGTCATATTGGGTAGACCATTCCTTGCCACAACACATGCGGTAATTGATTGTGCTAAGGGAGTTTTGGGAATTAAGTATGGAGACCGTGATAAACGGTTATTATTCTTTGAAAATGCTATTAACCCTCTTGTTTACAAGTGTGTATCCTTGGACAAGGATCACACAAAAGAGGAATGTTTTGTGATTGACAGGATAGATAAGAAGGGATTTGAGAAACAACAGAGTGAGAAGGTGGAAGGGAAATGTAGCCTACCTAGGAAGAAGAAAGTGAGACATCCACCCAACCAAAATAATCAAGAGTGGAGATTGAGGATGTTCGGGCCAGATCCTGGCCTATCGGAAGGCTGACAACAAATGCTTGAAGAAAAGCGTGCTTATAATGATAAGGTTGCACGGGAGCGGGCCAGACGCCCACCTTGAATGGTATACAAGTTTCAAAAGGGTGGTAATTATACATTTTGTATATTTTTAGTTTGCATTTTTTATATTACTAATTATATTTCAAGCGTACCATCATAGCAAAAGCTAAGTGTGGGGATACCGCACCACGAGAAAATGAGGTTTCAGTTAAGCGACCCGGAGTGCTTTCATGTTCATTTTGTTGTGTTTAATCCAGGTACGTGTATATTATGTTGTAATTGAATTTTGTGGGTGTTGTTCGCTATAAACCCTCACGAGACCCCACTCGTCCTCCCGGGCTACCGGGAGGTTTACAAGGCTTGTTACATATGCTAAATGCAATCGTGATTCCTACGAAAGTGGGTTAAGTCTTTTAATGTTTTTAACTAATTTAACAGAATTTGTTATGAAACGACTTGATTTGGCTCGGTAATTGTTTTAATAAAATTAACAAATATTCATTTTCATAACTCTTAAAAGACCTAGGTCTTACACTTGTGAGAAGCTTGCTTCTACACGTCTTGAGATTTTGCAGGTTCGATTGTCAGTTTGGTATTTGGATGAGACGAGAGTATACGAGTGTTTTTGAGAGTTCACGAGCCGACTAGTCCTTCTCTAGTCCAGTTGATGTCAGGTGATTTTAGTTTCATTATTTATTTTGTTTTTATTACTTTCAATGTTAAAAGTGTAATTGTATAAGTGTCAGTTGAACCGCCACATTTGAGCACCGAATTTTAAAATTGCTTAATAGTCAAAAAGTCAATTTCAACCCCGTCCCTCATATGTTCATTAATCGTTTTATCTATTTTAACTTTGAGGACAATATTTACGTATTCTTACATTGAGGACAATGTAAACCTCAAGTGTGGGGATGGGGGAAATTTGAAAATTTTAGCCCGATAGTACCTCGAAGAGTGTTCAGAAACCAAAGTTGTTAACTGTTAATTATTGCCATTAATGCCGAGTCATAGGTTCTGGTCATGGTTGGTTTTTCAGCTTCTCATTAGTCTTACTCACAAATGTTTTTATAACGAGAAGTTGAAATGGGGTCGTTTAGGCGGGGATAACGGGTCCTGGGGACAGGTACACATGTTTATATCGTCAACCCTATTCCTCTGGTACGTGTGTGAGTTGACCCAAATATATATAATACACATATAATATATAGTACACACATGTCATTTGAGTGCTTTCATTGATGTTCATGGATTACGGGATCGTAGTTGGCAAAATGCAAAAGTGATAGAGGCAATTAGGTTAAGCCTCGTCTGGATGAGCGCGAGTGTGGGTACTGGGGGGTTGGGGCCTCATACATTATACATAAGAGGATGGTTAATGTGAGGGGCGGAGGGTTGGGTCCCTTAGAAAACCTTTCTTGGACTTATTTTTCATTTGTTTAACCCCGACATTATGTTACGAGACGATCCGACTTACTAGGTTTATTTGTAATTATATTTGTTTTTGATTCTGTATTTGTATTTGTTCCTGTATTAAGCATTATGTTAATATGGTAAAAAAATTGAGGAAAAAGCTTAAAATTTGTCTGTGTATATTCAGTTATGTATTCAGTAGTTCGTTTAAGTTCGTTAATGTAAAAAAAAAAAGAAAGAAATCAGTATGTATGTTAGTTTGCTTATTTAGAGGTTATATAATAAGTCAGTCAGTTTATATAGTAGTTTCGTTTATTTAGATGTTTTGTAATAAGCCGGGTCAGATAGTTTGAGCTACTTAAATATTTCCCTTCCATACCCTTACACCTGGCCCAGTTACAACCCTTTTTAAGACCTCTTGATTTGCATTTGTGTCAAAGCAGCTTTATGGATGAATATTTGCTTATGAGTGATACTGAGAGCAGAGTGATACTAGTACATCTTTTTCTAGTCCATATACTAAACCGAGAGGAGAGATGTTATATTACGAGGGGTATGAGCATGTGTGCCTTAACCGGAAACAAAGTACACTTGTCTGGGCGGCTCTATCGTTTTTATTATAGCACTTAACCTTATTTTGTGGGATGTCAATCTAAAAAAAGTGTCAGTCTGGGAAACTGGGTATGACCTTAAACCTTACTAGTATTAATGACGATAATTTACATACCTATGATAGAGGTTAATGCTTACTTTAGAGTTTGCTTGAGGGGAAGCAAAAGATAAGTGTGGGAATGTGATGGTTGGTTAATGTGTATATGTTTTAGTTTGTTTATTTATTAGTTTTAATCGTTTATTGTAGGAACTTTAGTACTTCATACGTGCTTTTGTATTTCAGGTCATTAATCGTTAAAGATGCTAAATTGGTGACTTGTACGAGCATGGAATGATATCTCGGGAAGATCGGAGCCACTACACAAGTGTTGGAAAGGAAAAGAAACAAGCTGGTTGAAAGTCAGATCCCAGAGTATGATGAGATAGAGGATGAAATCACGAGAACGTGGGCGAAAACGACGAAGAAAACGGAGTTGAAACGAGAAAGATATGAAGAAAACAATAATTTGGGCAAGTGTCCCACGGTCAACCCAGCTCAAAAAAAACAGAAGTCACCGTACCGTGGCCTCTATCCCACGGTGAAGCCACCGTGACCCACGGTGGAGACCGTGGGACACGGTCTGGAGTTCGTGCCAAGACCCTACATATGATTCATATAATCCGTATTGAAGATCCAATGATGTCAAGGCTCAGCTAATCTCCTAGAATCGCACCCGGGATGTATAGTTTGTAATCTTTACAGTTTTCTCATGTGACTAAGAATATTATTGTATTATTATTGATGATTGATATATGATTATTAATGTTTGGTATTTATGAGTGTTCGGTCGGTTTAGGTTTACGTTAGTCTGAACGATCTGTTACCAGTTGCTTGATAATTGATCATATGACTGTTTAGTTAGATTGAATACAATAAAACATATAATTACCCTTAACTGAGTCATACTGGCAAGGACTGTTTGATAACCAGTGCCGTGTGTAAAGTGATTGTTGATGTCTAAGGTTTTGTCTGATTGATTTGTCTTTAGTTAATCATTAATAATTAATCTGTTAGGTTGCATGAGATAACTGTAGGTTGTTTACTTGAATTCCCGGGTGTGTTTTCTTTGTTAATTGCTTGAACTCGTTTACTTGCATGTTACTTAGTTCTCTAAATTCACTTTAATTGCTTGTGTGATCAGGACTAAAAACCAATTACTTCAAAATAGAAAAATCTGTACACGAATTACACTGACCACATACTCCTGGTGGATACGATACCTTACTTATCCTATCTAAGTAGTTTAATTAGATTTTTGATTGACTCAAACGACGGTCATCAGCCGCCTCGCATTTTAAAGAAGGTTCGTGTGAAGACTTTTCCCCAAAGTCTTTACAAGAAATTCAATAGGTGGTACTACAACAACAGAACCGGTGAATCTGTAATCGTGTTGGGTTCGGGGTTGAAGACTTAGTTCGTTAGAGTTATCGACCCGATGTGGTTGGTTGGTTATCTTATCTTAATCGGACGACGATGTCCTGTACAAGAATTGGATTAGTTGGGCTGATGTTAAAGATAATGAATTAGCTATGCAATTACAACGCATGGTCCGTGTTTGTCATACGTTCGGGATTCATGGTTGTGCAAATTGGAAGACCAAGAGGTTCAAGCCATGAAGACAAAGAGCACAAGACGAGGGGGCGTTTGTTGATACATAATTTGCATCTCAGTCTTTGTATCAATATATTTGGTCTTTAGTTAAAGTATAAAGGGTATTTTGGTAATTTTATAAAGGTGCATTCAATAATGTAAGACACATTCGTTAGAGTAGTTAATAATGAATGTGTCCTCGCGTGTTTATTCATGTCCATACGTTAGACATGTTAACGAATGTGAACAACGAATGTACTTATTCATTAGTATAAAGTATAGATGTTGAAGTGTGATAGCGAATGACGCTCATACGTTATGATTTGTATAATGAATGAGGTTATCATCTATAAATACCCTATAAAGTATTGAGTTATTAACAAGTTCTTATAATCGTATGAGTACGGTTACGTTGTCCAATTATTCACTCAACACACACAGTAACATAAATCGAATCGTAATCATATCAAAGACTAGACCCTATCACGTAGTGATTTCATAATTGATCAGTATAACATTTTCATAATTGGTATCAGAGCGGTCGATTGCTCGTGATACATTAATTCGCTGCAAATTCTGATTCAAGATGATGTGCATCGTATTCTTTTTGTTCATGTACTGTTTGATTGATTTTGGATTGATTCAATGGATGATTGATGAAATTAATGTATGATTCGTGTTTATAGATGAAATATGAAGCCTCCTGTGGATTTTGGTGGTTTAATTTGAACATTTGAGTGAGAATTGATTGAATCAGCCATTGATAGCCATGGTTATTTGTTGATTTCATTAATGGTGATTCAAAGTTATTTTGTTAAAATTGATGTTTGAATCATTATCGTAATGTATATTCAAAGCTTCGTTGAAGATCTGGAATGATAATATGAATATTTGATGAAGATTTGCAAATTTCGGTGAAGATAACCGTTCTTCCGGCCACCATAACAGTATTTTATGGTGAGAATAGGTTTTCCGGTTCTACAGTAACTGCTATAACCACTCATTCGTTAAATCTATGTTACATGTTCTTAACCTATGAGGTTATTCATTAACAAGGTTTAACAAAATATCTTAACGTATGAAGTTCATTCGTTAATGGGTTTAATGAATGAAGACTGGTTTAAGGTATGTACTCATTCACTAGGTTGTGTAGCGAATGAGACCATGTTCGCTCAATGGGTAGCGAATAAGAGTTAATATTAATGAATATGGATCAGGTTTACGAACGAGGACTTGGTTAACGTATGTAGATAACGAATGAAGCCTCATTCGTTCTTGGTTAATGTATGTAAAAAACAAAGTATTTTGGAAAATATTTCTTAAAAGAAAATTTTCTAGGTTATATTTAATATGTGAGGCGCTCTTCTTAAAAACTTTTGGAGACATATTTTATAGCCGACTTTTCACACGTATCTACATGCCGAGGGGGAGACCATGATTAATTTAAAGAGGAGTTTATTAGATATTTTTTATGTTTGTTCAAGACCTTTCCGATTTGTCAAGAAAAGTGGGAGATAGAAATTTCCAAGCCAAGTATCTTCGTATGTTTTCAAGGATTTCTTGAAAAATTACTGCAATTCGAGTGGTAATTCATGATTGCAAAGCTATGTTTGACTAAGTTCAAGACTGCAATTGTTCTTCGATTGTCGATTGATTTGTTCAATATTGAAACCTGATATATGGGATACGAGTATCAGTCCATTTACTTCTTTCTAAAGGATTTTGCTCCTGACTATGTTGGCTACGAGTATTCAACGGATTACTTTTGTCACACTCCAACTTAGGGCCTAGGCGTGTGACCAATAGTTGGTTCCTGTTTTGTAAATATATCAGAGTTTAAGTTTGTAAAGCGGAAGTTATGATTAAAATATTAATATATTCCAAAAGACGGGAATTAAACACCCGTTAGTTTGTTACGAAAAAGTTGAAGTGATAAACCATAATTTACAATATTTTAATAATAAACTTCATGAGCCATCAAATCCTCTAACGGCTAGACTCCAACTCCAAACATCTATTATTGATTAACAGTAAAAAAATTTATAAAATTCGTCACAAACACATGCTGGTGAACATGCTGACACTAAAACATCTAAGAAAACCTTTAGTTCATACTTGAAACAATCAGTGGCCCTCTAGATCGGAGAACCAATTATATCACATTAGTCCAGCCCTCACAACCCTATAAACAGGCTCAATGAAACGAGGACCTGGTGCCGCGCGTGGTGGGGTATGCTTACCCTCTGCTCACATATGTAAGGATCCAAACACAAGTATAACTAGCCCAATTGCCAGCAGATACTAAAGTTTTATGGATGCATTATCCCATGTACAATTTGGTTTCTAGGTAAGTGACTCGATTAAGGAGTTTTATAGATATGAGCGTATTCACCTTTGTTTTGATCAACGCTTTCATTGATTTTGTTTTGAAGTTACCTCGGACCTATAATACGAGAATAACAAAGTATAAATACTAGATCAACGATATAGCTTTAGACCTTTAGTCTATTTGCATGATCATTGCCTCGATTATTATTTCTATATACTTGGACCTTTAGTCCAAAACATTCATTAATAAAACACTACGTTTCTTCTTCAAGAAGAAATGTATATACTAAGTGTCTTCTTTGTTAAGAAACATTATAAAATCTTTATAATTATAAAGAAATAATATTTTATCTATGCCCTTATTTTATAAAAACTATATTTCACTTTACTATCTGATCAAGGTATAGACTATACCCCTGACTAGGGTCTAACCCATATAAAATAATCGGGGCAGTACCCCTACCTTGTATGGCTAGCTTATAGGAAACGCCTAAGCTTTGACACGAGCAGCACTTCTGCTTGTCGGCGGTTGATTGAGAATACAAACAAACAAGGCTTCAACACTTACACGTACTTTGAGAAACGAATCTTCGGAACGTCGGGATCGAGGCACGATTATAAAGACAAGTGATTGTTAAGTTGGATTTGGGGTGCCTAAAGCAGAGCCCGACCCCTATTTATAGGGCTGAGATTGTGGCCCGTCGCGATACGCGATGGGTTAAAAAGAATTCCATCTCGTAGCGCGATGGAGCGCTTAACCGCCACTGAATATAATATTCCATCGCGTATCGCGGTGGAACTTTAGGTACGGCCATCGCGTATTGCGACGCCGCCCACTAGGCCTAATTGGTCACCTAGTAGACCTACCACGTGTTGCCACGTGGCTGGACACGTGTCACGATTACTTCGCCTGGTCATCACGTATCGCGATGACCCAAAAGGTTAAGCGATCGCGTATCGTGACACCGCCCATCCTAGGCACTGTAATGTACCCATCGCGTATCGCGATGGGTTATTTCGTTGATCCATCACTTATCTCGATGGGTCTTGAAATCAAGAATTTTCACTTTTGTCCTTTAACTTTTATATCTTGCCACTTCCTTGCCTCGCTTCCACTTTCCAAAAACAATAAGGCGGCTCTCAAGCGGTTTGCGGCGATGCAAGCGTACGAAGTGCGCCATCAAAGCGACACATTTCGGCCATCGTCTTTGCCGTCGCCATCGCCACCGTCCTCGCCCGAGACCGAGTCCGTGCCCGTGCGCGTCGGGTGCTCTGCACCCTCCGCTAGGACCCCTTGGTGCGTGCTAAGCATAAAAGAATATTACTAAGGAAACTCCATCTCTTATAAAGAGCTTCCAAATTTATCTCACTTTCCATGTGGGATGAAATTTGTCTTCCTTATTTATACCCATGGAAAGGAATTCCATTTTCTTTCTCCTTTCCATGTGGGATGAAATTCTTTCCTCCATTTTTTAGTATGAATTCTTCTAACTTAATATAATCCATATATATTATTTCTTTACCATATTTATTATTAAATCATAAATGAGTCATTCTATTTTTAAAGTTGACATTTTAACCCAAAAATAAATATGGTATTTTTCAAGATATTGCATCCTCCCCACCCTGGAATGAATCTTGTCCTCGAGATTCGTTAAAATAGGTGTGGGTATTTCTTTCTCATCTCAAATTTCAATTCTCAAGTAAATTTTGTTCCTCTTCGAGAGTTCCATCTTACTTTGACTAACTTTAGTTTTCGTCTTTTAAGAATCTTAACTTTAAAATATTTAACTTGTAGAGGTTGTTCTACAAATTTCAGATTCTCATTGATTTCAACATCTATTAAAGGTATAGCTAAAGTTTCCTCTGCCAGAAACTTACGTAGGTTGAAAACATGGAACACATCGTGTATTCCTTTCACTTCTTCGGGCAAATGTAAGCGATAAGCTACAGTGCCGATTCACTCAAGCACTTCGAATGGTCCAACAATTCATGGACTTAGTTTTCCTTTCTTTCCGAATCGGACAACACCTTTCCAAGGTGATACTTTCAATAATACTTTATTGCCTACTTGAAATTCCAACGGCTTACGACGAACATCAGCATAACTCTTTTGTCGATCTCTCGCCGTCTTAAGTCGTTCATGAATTTGTAATACTTTATCCGTGGTTTCTTGGACTATTTCGGGTCCAGACATTTGGTTATTTCCAATTTCAGACCAACATACTAGCGTTCTACATTTTTCTCCATACAAAGCTTCGAACGGCGCGGTTTGAATACTTGCGTGATAACTATTGTTATATGAGAATTCCATTAGGGGAAGATGATCGTCCCAACTTCCCCCTAAGTCGATCACACAAGCTCGGAGCATATCTTCAAGTGTTTGAATTGTTCTTTCACTCTGCCCATCAGTTTGAGGATGATAAGCAGTGCTTAGATTCAATTGAGTTCCTAACGCCTTTTGGAAACTATACCAAAATGAGATGTAAATCTACTATCTCGATCGGATATGATAGATAATGGCATACCATGTAATGATACGATATTGTTTACGTATATTCATGCCAATATATCCATAGAGTAAGACTCGTTGATAGGTAAGAAATGAGCGGATTTGGTTAACATATCAATGATAACCCAGATTGCATTATTTTGACGAGTAGTCTTTGGAAGTTTTGTTATAAAGTCCATGGTTATCATTTCCCATTTCCAAACGGGAAGTTCGGGTTGCTGAAGCAAACCCGAAGGCTTTTGGTGCTCGGCTTTTACTTGTAAACATGTTAGGCATCTGGCGACATGCATAGCAATGTCTTTCTTCATTCCATTCCACCAGTAGTTAGGTTTAAGATTCTGGTACATTTTATCACTACCGGGATGCATGATGTATTTTGACTTATGAGCTTCATTCATTATCTTTTCACGTTGATCTCCGATTATTGGTACCCAGATTCTATTTCCAAGTCCGAGTATACCATCATCTCCCTTGACTAGAGAGTCGATTGTGCCATTATGTTTTTCTTCGGATATGTTGTTTTCCTTAATGGCTTGCTCTTGAGCTTTCTTAATCTGCTCGATTAGATCTATTTGAAGATCTAATCTTAAAGCTCAAACCCTTTTGGGTTTCTCATGTTCCTTTCGGCTTAACGCATCAACCACCACATTGGCTTTACCTTCATGATATATGATTTCGCAATCATAATCATTTAAGGTTTCCTTCCATCTTCTTTGATGCATATTAAGCTCTTTCTAATCAAAGATGTGCTTTAAACTCTTATGATCAGTGTACGCGATTATTTTGACTCCATAAAGATAGTGTCTCCATAATTTCTAAATGAAAATTATGGCACCTAACTCTAGAACATAAGTCATATAATTCTTTTCGTGTACTTTCAATGGGCGAGAAGCATAATCTACTACTTTCTTTCTTTGCATTAGTACACATCCTAAACCTGAATGAGATGCGTCACTAAATACAACAAAATATTTTGTACCTTCTTGCAAGGCCAATATAGGTATGTTGGTTAGCTTTTGTTTAAGTAATTCAAATGCTTCTTTTTGTTTAGTTCCCCATTCATACTTGACGTTCTTTCGGGTTAACGAAGTTAGAGGAACGACTATACGTGAAAAATTCTCAATGAATATTCGATAGTATCCCACCAAACCTAGGAAACTTCGGATTTTGGTTAGCGATTTTGGAATTTCCCACTTAGCTATAGCTTCAATCTTAGCATGGTCCACTTGAATTCCTTGGCGTTAACCACATGACCAATAAATTGTACTTCATGAAGCCAGAATTCGCACTTTGAAAACTTAGCGTACAACTTCTCGTTCCTAAGTATTTCAAGTAGGATCCTAAGATGCACTTTATGATCTTCCGATTTAGAATAAATGAGTATATCGCCAATGAATATGATTACAAATTTATCTAAATAGGTTTGCAAATTCTATTCATCATGTCCATGAAAGCGGCTGGGGTATTGGCGAGTCCAAACGGCATTACGGTAAATTCATAATGTCCATACCTTGTGCGAATTGCCGTCTTCGGAATGTCTTCCTCTTGAACTTTTAACTGATGATATCCTACACGTAAGTCTAATTTAGATAAGTAACTTGCTCCTTGCAATTGATCGAATAGGTCGTCAATTCTAGGTAGCGGATATCAATTCGTATTAGTTACTTTGTTCAAGGATATATAATCAATACACATCCTCACTGATCTGTCTTTCTTCTTAACGAATAATATCGGAGCTCCCTAAGGCGATGAACTTGGACGAATAAATCCTTTTTCCAATAGCTCATCCAATTGTTTCTTCAATTCTTTCATTTCTGTTGGAGCTAAACGGTATGGGGCTTTGGCTAATGGTGCAGTTCCAGGTATTAAGTCTATTCTAAACTCGACTTCTCAGTTAGGGGGAATACCTGGTAACTCATCGGGAAAGATGTCTGAAAATTCGGAAACTATAGGTACATCTTTTATCTCTTCGCGTATCACGATGGGTTATTCGGTTGATCCATCGCGTATCGCGATGGGTCTTGAAATCAAGATTTTTCACTTTTGTCCTTTAAATTTTATATCTTGTCACTTCCTCGCCTCGCTTCCACTTTCCAAAAACAATAAGGCGGCTCTCAAGCGGCTCGCGACGATGCGAGTGTGCGAAGTGCGCCATTAAAGCGCCACATTGCGCCCAACGCCCCCTTCGCCGTTGCTTTCTCCATCGCCATCACCATCGCCGTCGTCCTCGTCCTCGCACGTGCCTGAGCCGGAGCTCGTGCCTATGCGCGTCGGGTGCTCCGCACCCTCCGCTAGGACCACTTGGTGCATGCTAAGCATAAAAGAATATTACTATGGAAACTCCATCTCTTATAAAGATCTTCCAAATTTATCTAACTTTCCCTGTGTGATGGAATTTATCTTCTTTATTTATACATATGCAAAGGAAATTTCATTTTCTTCCTCCTTTCCATGTGGGATGGAATTTTTTCCTCCGTTTCTTTAATATGAATTCTTCTAACTTAATATAATCCATATATATTATTTCTTACCATATTTATTATTAAATTATTTTTGGGTCCTTCTATTTTTAAAGTTGACATTTTAACCCAAAAACATATATGGTATTTTTAAAGATGTTACAACTTTTGTTGAAGGGGACAATTCTTCAACGGGTTGATTTTGTTGAAGAATGCAATACGAGTCTTGTCATTGGATTGAAAAATCTGATCATTTAGGATTGACTACCGAGGTTGAAACTCTGTATCATATGCTCAAAACAGTAATGCATCCAAGCGAATGGGATGTAGAAGAGCTTTAAAGTATGATATTTTGGGATAGACGCAACCAAGAGAGGGAAACCGAAGTAAAAGATGTTGAATGATCGGGTTTTTCATAAATGTGTGTGACGAGGTCAAATGTAAAGATACTTTAGCTTTACTGGTGTTGATGGATAGCTGATGACTTGCTGCTGATTGTTGAAAGATTGAACCTTATTATATGCCAGTTGGATGATCGAGATGATCACCTGGAGTTGCTTACTTTGAGGGGGAGATTTGATTAAGAAGCTACAAGTTATTGGTTTGCTGAAAAGACTTAAAGATCGTCTATCTACACAAGCCCGAGAATCATCAGTCAAGGGGAAGTTTGTTAATGTATTAATCGCGACTGATGATTTGCAGTTAAGGTATTCAAGTATAAAGTATTTGACAGCTACGGAAAAAAGGGAGTCTGTTAGTGCATGATTTGTTGTCCGTAGCTGACCGAGTAGGCTAGCGGTAGTTTAGTCTTTATCGTAATTGTAATATGGCCCATTCGCTATGGATTGTAGCGAATGAGGCTCATTCGTTAAACTAGCTGACCTATTTGTTAAGGTATGAGCTCATACGTTAAGGATGTAGCGTATGTGGCTCATTCGTTAAAGTAAGAGCTCATTCACTAAGGATTTATAGCGAATGAGAGCTCATTCGTTACGGGAACGCCCCATTCGTTAGTGATGTTAACGAATGAGGATTGGGCCTATAAATAATATGTTCTTGTTCATGAGACCTATGGATTCGTTTTATTAATTCTTCAAGTAATGTTATGCTACCGGATTCTCTCTAGAACTGAGTTTAACGTATGTAATGTATTGAATCCTATAACGTATGTTATCAATAAAATATTTTTAACATATCGTCTCGTTTATCGGTTGATGTATCCAATTACGACTAGATCTTGGCTCGTATAACGTAATATAACATTTTCATAACACTCGCCCGAAGACATGACAATGTGGTGAGGTAAAGCCCGCTCGGTTCAAGGATCGAACTAGTGATTGCCGCCTATTCACAAGTCTTCCATAATCACCTAGTGTCACCGAAACTAAATGATGGGGGTAGGTATCAAACCTAGGTCATATGGAACACTAAGTATTTTCCTTACCGCTCCACACCAGCTCATAAGCACCAGGGGTGTGCAAATTAATCGCTATAACCGTTGACCAAACCATAACCAACATAACCAAACCAATTTTAACCGATAACCGACATAACCGGTGGCCTGGTTTAATAAGATTTTGAAAATCTCCAAATACGGGTCAGTTTTGGTTAAAGACAAATAAAAACCCGACATAACCAAACTACCCCATTTATATACTTAAATATGAATAATCAAAAAGACATATTTATTCATTGTTGTTTGGACTTACCATTTTCTATAAGATTATATTTAATTTAATTTATATTTATATGATAAATATGTTGCCATTATTAATATAATTGTTATCATAATTATCAATAACAATAGTCTCGACATTATATACACAGACAATTTTGATGTATATGAATATATACATATTATTTGCTCGTGGGTTGGTAATATAACTTGAACTTCGTGAGTGGACCAATTCTTTGAAAACTAGTTTTTTAATCATATAAGGTATTGCCACACACACAAATATGCTTACATAGTTAATATAAACTTGACGGAATAACATAGTAATATTTGCTATCAAAGTTTTAGGCACAATTACATTGTTTTGGTCATGGTTAACTGACTCGCTATAACCTTCAAAACCTTGATGACGGACCAGTTATGGTTATTTATTAACCGGCATGTCGGTTATGGTTATGAGTTTGGCCCAAAACCACTCCAATGTGACTCATGCACACCCCTAATTAGCACCGTCACATATGAAGAAGAATGAATAATGCCATTTGGGTGATGGTTAAAGGCTTTCTTATGGTTTTAATTTTGAAACATGACTCAAGAGGTTTTCTCAAGTGGTGGGTTTTTCCACTTGATGTTGTTCCCGAGTGAGTGTAAGACTTAGAGAGTCAAAATCAGTATGAACAGTTGACCCCATCTACGAAGACTCACTCGGATATTGGGTAGTTCCAAACTCTATTAAAAGAATAATAATAATAATAATAATAATCCAAGAAATCCGTCGAATCTATGTATGCACACAACCTTTTCATTGAATTGAATGAATTTCCCAAAACTTTTCAATTTGTTACAACCAAACCAACCCCCAACAACCTCCCTAGCCTCAACTCCATTCTATAATATATTAATATTCTTCTATTCGGTTTGTTTGTTTTGATTTCATTTCATCTCACCAAACCAAAAATCATATTCATATTGATATGATGATCAGAAACCTAAACCCTAGCTTTCCGTTAATAGCAAGGAAGAAGAAGCGCAAGTGGAAAACCACCGTCTCATTCCTCCTCCGAAAGCGCAACCGAACAAACTGCAATCACCTTCACAATTTGGCCGACGGTGATTGTTTTTGTTGTTCTGGTCTGGATGTAAACCCTACAAATGATGATGATGATGATGATGTTGATCGGGATTTTAAAGGTTTTGGTACGGAAAACCCTAGGTTAGGTTTAGATGATGTAGGTGAAGAATTGGTGGAATATGAGGAGGAGGAGGAGGAGGAGGAGGTAGATGAGAGCTCCAAGGCTGCTTCAATAGTGGCGGCTTCGGAGCCGAAGAAGAACAAGGACGGGCCTCCTGATGATGATTGCTGTCCTATTTGCTTTGATACTTTCACCATTGCTTGTCAAACTAACTGTGCCCACTGGTTTTGTGGTAATCTCATTCTTTCTTTTCTATCTATATTAATTATGCTTTTTCCAGGGTTTATTATTATTATTATTATTGTATTCTGTTTTGATTGCTTATCACATGCTTTGCTTATCTTCAATAATATGCTTTTGATTGAATGAATAAAATGGAACTATCAATTTGCTAAATTAGTGATTTAAGGTTACTGGATTGCTTGCGTAACAAGTTAAGAACACTAGAATATATGTGGTTTGGTGACAAACTTAAGGATAATTAAGTTTTGTAATGAACCTAAAAGTTTTCATGTATATATAAGCGAATAGTTTTAAACAGGCGAACTTAAGTCTTAAACGAATGTGAACTATCAAACATAACTGAATAAATGAACCTAAAACATTTTCTTGGTCGTTTGTAGTTCCTGTTGATAATTTTATTGAAAACTATGTATATTTGTTTGGGAAAAATTATTTTGATGAAAATAACGTCGTTTTATTTTTTCATGTGCAGCTAATTGCATACTACGATTCTGGACTTATAGAACCGTTCTTCAAAAATGCAACTGCCCTATTTGTGCACGCCCCATTAGTAAGTTGACACCAGAAGCATCTCTACTCATTATGCATGAAGCAGAAGTTGTTGAGGTTTTAAAAAATGTACAGAGGTATAACCGCCTTTTTCAAGGTGGTATTAAGGGTGCCATACGGGTATGTTTACATAATCTGTTTTTTACTAAGTATGACAATTAAATTTCTGATTTGTAGGCATGGGACATGCCCGTGTTCGTTCGTTACTTTAACCAAACAAACGATTGAACACGAACAACTAAATGAACCGGGTTTTCTTGTTTGTGTTCGCTTGTTTAGAAAATGAACATGTAGGTGTTTGTTTATGTACGGTCTTGGTTTAAAAGAGCGTTAAGCGAGGTGTTTTGGTTTCGAAAAATAAGGCGATCGCCTTAAGCGCGAGGCGAAAGCTTCACGTAAGCAAGGCGTGGTATATTATATAATATTTATTAATATTTTTAAAATAGTATTTACTATGTTTTAAATACTTAAATACCAAAAATATATATATATATAAAAGAACTATGCACAATTTGTAACTATATAAATTACTAGAAAATTATAATATAAGGGAAACTTAATTCTGACAAAAATATCTTTTCAATTGCCGTTAAAAAAAAAAGATATTTCCTCAGTTATGGGAGAGAATTGAGATAATTTTTTAAAGAAGGAAACATAATTATGTATATATTTAATAGTCATTTTATAATAAATAAGATTATATAAATAGAACAAATTTAGAGAATTAGGGTTTCATACTTAACAGTTCAAAAAAAGGGTTTCATACTTCCGCCGACACCTTCTACCAAACTTTTTCATCGTCTTTAAAGTTCCCCAGCCTTTTTATTCACATATTATCCATCTCCAGGTAAGTAAACTGTAAATCTACCCATGCTATGACCTATTTCTGCATGCAGCGCCGCCTAAGGCCTCCTCATGTAAATCGTCGCCTTACGTAAAATAAGGCGTTTTTTAAATCGCCTTAACCGCCTCACGCCTCAGGCGCGCCTTTTTAAACCAAGTGTACAATTTATGAACGTAAACGAACTATACATAAGTGAACATAAATGAGCAAACATAACCGAGCTAAAACCAATTAAAATTAAATGTGAACAACACTGTGTTGGGCCTAAAAGTTTATTAAAACCAGACTAAGTTTTAATAAGCCTAAAAAATTTAAATGAATATGTTAACGAATGTAAACTAACGAATATAAATGAATGTAAACAAACAAATTTATATGAAGTAACGAGTATATGAGACAAGTGTTCATGTTCATTCGTTTAACTAATAAATGAACTTTTTGTCGAATGGTTCATGAACAGTTCAATGAATATGTTCGGTTCATTTAAACTACTGATTTGTACTACAATTTTTTTGTTTTTTTTTGGCAGAAAGTTTTTGAGGTTCCAAATTTGTTTAAAAGAATGCTATGTGGTTTGATGGATCCAGATAGATTTAGAGGAAACTATTATGCAATGCGTTCGTTCGCGGTATGTTTATGTCATTGAAATACTATTTATTTTTCTTATTATATAAACTATTGCATTGAAATGGGTGTCCTATTTTGTGATTGCAGTTGCTGATGAGTTGCATATATAACATCGGGTCGTTTGACTTTATTCCAACGGGTATGTTTTATCTATATTCTACATAAATTCTACTGATAACATGTTAACATCAAACCATATGGTTGTTAGAAGCAAAACTATCCCAACAATGTTTCTTTATTTCTTGAAGGACACAGTTATTTTTGTAATGATTGCATTTGTATGTTCATTGATAGACTAGGGTTATAAGTTTGGCCCGTTTATGTATAAATTTGTAGATTTAGGTTATGAAATTTGACCCGTTTACCTGTAAATTGCTAGATTAGGGTTTTGAATTTTGACTCGTGGCTTTACATATGATAAATGGGTATAATTGTTTTATGAATTCTGACCCCTTCTCTTATAAATGGATATATTAGGTTTACATATGTTGATTACTTTATGTATCAATTATCATATTAGGGATATGGTTTTTTGACCTGTTTACATATACATGGGGTGGACTAGCATCATGGATGTTGACTCATTTACATATAAATGGGTGAATTAGGGTCATGAATTTGGACTCGTTTACATATAAATTGGTAGATTAGGGTTATGAATTTAAACCCTAATTTTGACTTTGCTACTTATAAATTGGTAGATTAGGCCTTAGGGTTATGAATTTTGACTTGGTTACTTATAAATTGATAGATTGGGGTTATGAATTTTGACCTGTTCACATATAAAAGGGTATATTAGGGTTATCAATTTTGACCCGTTTACATACAAATTGGTAGATTGGGGTTTTGAAAACTGGCCCGTTTACATATAAATGGGTAGACTAGGGTCATGACTTTTGACCCGCTTGCATATAAATGGGTAGACCAAGTTTATAAATTTTGACCTGTTTACATATATAAATCTATAGGCTGTGAATTTTCATCCATTTAGACATAAGTGGATGTACTAGGTTTATGAACTTTGACCCGTTTTCATTTAAAAGTGTAGATTGGGTCTATGAATTTTGACCCCTATACATATAAGTAGTGTTGCAAAAATCCCGACCAGTCACCGATTAATCCTCGATTATCGCTAGTCCTTCACTGATTATTTTTGGGCTATTCGGCCAATTAATCGGTCAATGGTCTTCGGTCAAAATCGGCGGCTTTCAGCTATATCTGACCAACATCAGCGGTTTTTGGCGAGATTCCGACAAAAAATAGCGGTTTCGTGCGAGATTCTAGCAAAAACCAGCGGTTTTAAGCAAGATTCCAGCCAAAATATGTTTGTGTGTATAAAACTGAAAAATTACATATAAAAATCTCTGCATGTATATATAAACCTGAAAATTATACATTAAAGTCTGATATGATTAATCCCAATTATTCTCATTTAATTCCGATTAATCGCTAGTCCCCACCCCACCGCCCGACTAGCGACTAGCGATTTTACAACACTGCATATAAGTAGGTATATTAGGTTTATGAAATTTGATCCCTCTATGTATCAATCTGTATATTAAGTTTATGAATCTTGACTCAAAAATTGATATTTTCATCTTAAGAGAATATGCGAGATTCCGAAATAATATATATTGAGTTATTATGTCAAATATGATGATTTATCGTCTTATAAAACCGATTGAATATGTATAGCAAAACAAATGAATCAGGTAATAGTTGTTTTTCAAATTTTATAGATAAAAAGATAAGAAGATAAGATATATTAGGTTAACTGATTTGTTAAACTCTAGGGTCGAATAAAATTCAGAACAAATCAGAAGGTTTATACTAATAGTCAAGGGGGTTAACTGAAAAGTTGAAATTAATATATGAAGGGTGTGTTCGTTTCACAGAATTCGTGGGAATTTAAAGGAATTGGAATTAAAATCCCATGACATGGCGTGTTCGTTTCGTTGGAATTGGAATCTTAATTCCATTTTGGAGTGTTCGGTTCAAAGAATTGGAATTCAATTCCTTCAAATTCCTTTAAATAGAGGGATTTCAAATCCTTCCAAAATGTGGAAGAATTCAAGGAAATTCATTGTAATCTTATCTCGATAATTTTTTTTTTTTTTTTTTTTTTTTTTTTTTTTTTTTTTTTTTTTTTTACGAGGACAACAAATAAGACATTTTAGATTTTTTGTTTTTAATTTATATTTTGAGTTATGAATTTTTTATTATTATTTTTGAATATTTTTTTGAGGGGTTTTTTATTTTAATAGAAAACCCATAAAAAATTCAAAATAATAAAAAAAATCATAACGCAAAATATATATTAAAAAAATCTAAAAAAACTAAAATGTTTTCGCAGTTATCATTGATAAAATTACACACACAAAAAAAAAAAAAAAAAAACTCTTTTGATTCTCATTTATTTGTCAAACGAACACATTAAGAATGTATTTGGATTTCAATTCCCCTCAATTCCAATTCCTATTGGAATGCTCAGATTACAAATCCAATTCCTTCAAATTCCAATTCCATTCCATTCCGCGAAACGAACGCGCCCGAAGTGTTTTTCTCCCCTCAACTTTGGTGAGCTGATAACTAATGCGGGGTTGCACCACGGTGTAACTGATCGATTTTAAATTGCGATGATTGGGGAAAATTGAATGCGATGATTGTTGTATGATTCTTCATGTATCGAGATTTGAATTATTACGAATCATCAAAGTAACAAAAAAATTCTCTGTTTTTTTGTTTGTTTTCATAAATCGTAATGATTGAAATCATGATGCATAAGAATCAAAGAACAGTCACGTGCTTCAGTTTTCCTATTCCAACCGATTATCAGTTAACCTGAGTTTTAGAAGAAGCCGAGAAGGGAACAATATAATCGTTCTCTTCATATGTTACTTTCATCTTTTTAATTAACCCACATCACGTATTAGTAATGTACAATATAAACCTTGTGGTTTGTTTAGAATATTCCCAAGTTTAATGAATAAATCAATCAATCAAACCCAGTGAAGTCTCACCAAGAGCAAAGCTATAAGTAGGGTTTGGGGAGGGTGGGATGTAGGCATACCGTACCTCTATCCAAAGGGATAAAGAGGTGGCTTCTAGAGAGACCCTCAGCTATAGAATACATATGTACGGGGCAATATAAGGAAATCAAAGTTCAACAGTAGTAATAGTAATAGTTATCATAGTGGTAGTGGTAGTCGTGGTGGTGGTGGTGGTGGTGGTCGTTGTGGTGGTGGTGGTGGAGTAGGAGTAGTGGCGGTGGTGGCAGCGGCGGTGGTGGTGGTAGGAGGAGGATGAAGAGGAGGAGTAGGAGTAGGAGTAGTGGTGGCGGAGGCGGCGGTGGCGTAGGAGTAGTAGAAGTAGTAGCGGTGGTGGTGGTGGCGGTGGTGGTGGTGGTGGCGGCGGCGGTGGCGGTGGCGGTCGTGGTGGCGGCAGTCGTGGCGGTTGCAGTCGTGGCGGCGGCGGCGGTGGTGGTGGTAGTGGTCGTAGTAGTAGTAGTAGTAGTAGTACTGCTGCTCCTGTTGCTTTTCATCTACTCCATCCTACCTGAACTCGATGGGTCACATCACTGTGTAATTCCCCATTGCTTGCTCTGAACAAATGATCCTAGATACTTGAACTTCGTTACCTGCGGAACTGATCTGTGCGAACATCATGCACCACGGGAGCGCCCCCTGAATCGACTTTGACAACTCATCCAAGACTACTGCAAAAAAAAACGGACTCAACGCTGACCCCTGGTGAAGACCTACCTCTACGGGGAAGAAATCAGTATCCCCCACGGGCACACAGACACTTGTTGCACTCCTGGTATACATATCCATAATTATCTCTATATATTTCCTTGGTATTTCTCTACCCTCCAAGCACTCCCAAAGCACCTGTCATGGCACACTGTCGTAGGTCTTTTCTAGGTCAATAAAGACCATATGCAGGTTACGCTTCTTCTCCCTATACTTTTCCATTAATCTTCTTATAGGGTGTATTGCCTCAGTGGTGGAACGCCCCAGCATAAAGCCAAATTGGTTCACCGTAACATGAGTTTCCCGTCTAAGTCTAACCTCAATCACTCTTTCTCATAGCTTCATAGTATGGCTTAGTAGTTTGATGAATCAATTAAACCAATATATGCTATTTGCATGTCTTTTATCTATATATTCTCATAACAATGATTATGTATTATGTTTGATTATTCTGCTAAATGTGTACATCCAATTTCACGGGATGTTAATCGTCGAATATTAGACGTAATAATTTGGTATTTATTAATTTTAAGATTTCAACTTTTTGGGTATTACAATACTTAAAAAGGTGGATTAGTGTTATGTGTCTTGACCGAATTTCATATAGATGGGTGGATTGGGTCTATGAATCTTGAACCGTTTGCTTATAGATGGGTTGATTTGGTTTATGAGTGTCGGCCCGTAACCCGTTAATGTACACATGGGTTAATGGGTGGTTAACAAATTTTGACTCGTTTACGTTTTTCGCAGGGTCGTTAGGGGTGAGGCGGTTGTTTGATCTTTGTGCCGTAGCATTAGTGGTCATTCTATGTTTGGTTGGGATCGGCCATAGACTGGTGCTCAGACAGCTTGTACGCCGGTTGGCGGCTAACCAACTATGAACCGCCAGTTTATAACACGAACCCAGTTAAATGAGGTTATGGTACATTCCTTTTATCCCTTGAATCTACATTGTGTATGTCTGTATGAAAACCATTAGAAGGATAAAACACATGATGGCATCAGCTGTATATACGAACTGGATTTGCTGATGTCACTATAGTTGAAAATTGTTGTTACGGTTGCTGTACAATAACTAGCTTTGAGTATTGTCTATGAACTATATATGCATTTTGCATTCAGTTTTACTGATTGCAATAGATGACTTTTTCCTATACATAATAAAAAGATATAGATTTATTAAATATTTAAATAAAAGGAACAAATTTTGCTGATATTGTGGCATCTGCAGCTTTAAAAAAATGAATGGGAATTACACTGAAATTTCATGATTAAATATAGATGCTACATACATGGTAAGAGTGGGTTCTGGTAACCACAATTGACAGTTAATTTTTTTTTATTTTTTGTTTGTGATCCTTCAACTCCCCGCTAACCAACAGGATTAGGTCACTCGCAACTTATGTTGGACAAGTAGCCTGTAAGAGGTTATACTAGGGAAATCGTGGAATTAGGGTCATATGCTAGGTACAAAATGTGCACAAGTAACATATGGTAGTATGTACGTATGCAATGTGTGTCTGTTTGGATTTATAGATGTGTAGAAATAATGTGAGGGTGCCATCATAGGGCTCAAAACAAGTTATGATATGTAGCATGTCACGTTTCCGTTCGCTTAGGCTTAAATATAGGTCTCAAAACAAGCTCTGATGTAGCCAGGCTATGTTATATTAGACTCATGCTGGCAGCCGACTTTGCGTTCTTATTGCTTTCGGTTTGTTGTATGCATGTGGTTTTGTAGACTTTTGTGTCATGGATGGCGAGATTTGTATGACATCTATGTCACTATAGAGTACTCCAATGTGTTTGGGAGATAATTGATTTGGATGGCCTTGGTTTTTAAGATTAATCTATTAGTCTGGTATAGTTAACATGGTCCAAGATATGTGTCACCGTTTGCTATTGAACATCTTCTTTTGAATGTGTTGCCTTTTCTTTTACTTGCATCTGTGTATGATCTTTGGAGTCATGAGTCATGCAATGTTTAAGGCGTGAAGAACATGTGATTCTTTTAAGATGTGGGCAACCATTGATGTTTTAGAAGTGTGAAACGATCCATCTAGATTTGAAGAGACACCAAATAGAGGTTTTGCCAACTACAATACAAGTCATGAGTGATTGTGGAGCCAAGCTGAATGGGCTTTTATACATCAAAAGCCCCAAAACTAGCTACAAGGGACGGGTGACACAGATTGTAGTATGGCATGGCAGTCTTTTAAAGCTAACATTTAAGCAAATCTTGTGAACGTTTGGTTATTCTTTTCGTTTTTCAGGTTATTGCTGCCCTAATTTTTTTTAGGTAATTCGTAATTACTATCTATCTATAATATATATAAACGAAAATAATAAAATTCTAGGTGTCGCGATGTTGTCGCTCCCCCTTTTTTTGGAGTCAACAGATTTTCTTGATTTTTAAATGGAGGCTTCTCATGTATTTGACCCGAATTCATGGGTATGGGTCTAATCAAACCCATATATTTCATAAATGGGTTATAAATCTCATTAAATTAAAAACTAATTCTACTAAATGTTTGATATAAAAATCCTATAAACTAGAGATCTACTTAAAATTAATAGATTATTTATTTAAAAAAAGATATATATTATTTATACTTAAAAAAAAGTTTTATAGTAAAAAAAATAAACGGGTTTTGGGTCTCATCAAACCATATAACTTTTAAACCGGGTTATAACATCTCATTTATTTGTGAAACAATTTATCATCAAACCATAAGTATATTATTAGCTTTCATACGACAAAAAAAATAAAAATTCAAAACATAAATAAATATTAGAAACAAATAATATAAAACAACCACCGTAAATAAATGAAACATTTGAAAGCTTTATGATTGTTTCTTACATTTACTAAAGCCACCATAGTATTTTATTTGATATGCAAATCTTATAAAGTAGGGATATACTAAATATTAATATCCAATTTTTTAAGAAAAATATTTTATTTATAATAAGAAACAATTTATAGTAAAAAAAATAAGCGGGTCATGGGTCTCACCAAACCCATAGCTTTTAAACGGGTTATAACATGTAATTTATTTGTAAAACTATTTCTTCATCAAACCTAAGTATATTATTAAATTTTTTATAATACATAAAATTAAAATGCAAAAAAATAAAAATGAATATTAGACTCGAAAAATAAACACAACCCCCGTAATATGGGGGATAAAAACTAGTTACTACTATATATAATTATAACCTTTGGTGCCGCAAGTTCCCTATTGGGCCACTTGGCAGCACTATATTGGTCTGTGATTTTTTTTGTTAGTTCGATTATCTATAACTAACTTAAAAGAAAAATTGACTGAACGACTTTTTTTTGTTTTAGTTTCGGTAGTATAACTAACCTCACGGATCCGACCAAATTCACCTAGACTTGCCGTCTCAATGCTCGTGATCGACAACGCTCGGGTTTTACCAAAGCGCAAGTCTACCGACTGACACCCCCTCCCTCTCCAAATTGGCTATTGGTCTACCTCAAATTATATGTTTTTTTTCGTGTTTTAGCTCTCGTACCGTATTGCACGTAATCAAAACCGATCAAATTCGTGTCAAGTTATTGTCTCAATGCCCGAGATTGACAACACTTGGAAACCGTCCGAGCTTGCCAACCAAAAAAAACATCGTTTTAATTTTTTTGTTTTTTTATACGTTAAATTGTCGAATTATCTTTTTGGGTTTTAACGCTCAAATTTTACCAATAGTATGTATACTGTAATGAACATAGTGGTACTGATTAAATTCTCGTTGACCCACCATTACCATAGTAATACTCGGTTTTTACCGACGCCAGTATTTCAACGCTACTGATTTGAAACAATATGTATATTTAGTGTTTAAACTCAATTACATTACCACTAGCCATAGTTATCAAATGCGTTAGGCGCACTCAAGGCGCATAGGCCTCGCCTAGGGTCTAGGTGTAAGGCGCAAAAAAAGCGAGGGCCTGAGGAAAAATACATTTAAAATATATTATGTATATGTATATGAAAATTAATATTATTCTTCAAATAAAATAAACAAAAGCTATATAACATTTAATATCAACTAATTAGTACCAAAAGTTCTAATATAATCAAGATTCAAATTTGATTCCAAAACTTGAAACAAAATGTATCAATATAAGTTTCAATAGCAACCATTGCGTTTCTTTTGCTCGGCTTTTATGTTGTCATGTTCTTGGCATAGACAATGCCGAAGCGCTCACCTAGGAACTATAAGCGCAAGACCCATCTGAAAAATGAGCCCAAGCGCAAGAAACGAAAGCTTTTAATAACTATGTCACTAGCTTGATCTAGTGGCAAAGAAGTATTACTCCCAACCAAAAGGTTATGGGTTTTTAGTCTCATCTGAGACATGTTTAATTCTATTTTTAGACAAAGTTTTTTACACAACCCAAATTATAACCAAGTAAGCTCATATAAAAATTAAATTGTATAAACCCAACAAAATACTCCTTCTACTTAAGGTCCAAAAGAATTTTCGCCTTCGACCTAATATTTATTTGCGTTCTCGGAGTCGGCCCTGTGTAATGCTCTTCAAGCATGATTTGGGAATGCACGGAATTTTGTTTAAAAAGTTTAGAAAGGGTTATATGATATTTTGTATAAAGAGGTGGCTTCCAGAGAGACTCTCAGCTCTAGAATACATATGTACGGGGTATATAAGGAAATCAAAGTTCAACAGTAGTGATAGTAATAATAATAATAATAATATGGGAAGAAAATACCATAATTGTGTGTGACCTGAAAAAGGTAAATAAACGCCCTAAAGTGTTCATTTCTCCATAAAAATCCTTAACTTTAATTCGACTTCTCCAAGAATTCATATCCTCAATCATGTCCTCTGAGAGGTTTAGGTCTATCAGATCATGTCTAATCCTCTCAACCCAAGTCAATTTAGGCCGTCTTCTACCCCTCCTCCCCTCTATAACAATGTTTTCTACGGATCTAACAGGGTATAGTCGTGTATTTAACTGGGTTTGTCGGTTTTTTATCGGGTTTTGTCTAGGTTGGGTCGGGTTTTGACCGGGTAAATGTGGTACCGGTTTCAGCAGGTCCAGGTCAAGCCAGGTTATGACTAATCTGAGGAACCGAAACCCCGTTTCGTACCTGAGGGGCGCGCGGGTTAGGTCACGAACTGAGTTTTTGCCCACCTTTAGGCTCTAGATATTATTATAGCCTTTGAAAAATATTAACCTTTTCGATTTGTTGCTTTAACTAAATTCTATGATTGAGCTCATTTGAGATAATGCATTCTTGAATAGATATGTTTGAGAACTTTGACCGATTTATGATTTAAAGTTCTATTTAATTGTATGTTGGAGGTTATGAAGAACAATGTACCTAGATGATGCCTATAGGAATGCACTTAAGTTTCCAATTTGACTAATTTTTCAACAAGTCAATACAGGTGGTGATTGGAAAATGTAGGGTCACAAGTGGACTGATTACGATTTGAATCATCTATATTAACACATAAAAACTGAATCTTTAACTTTTTATAACATAAAAGAATTTAAAGCTATCACTTTCTTATATAAAAAAGAATATAAAGTTAACACAATGACGCTAACGTGACTATAATATTCGGGGAATAACTCGCAATCAATAATGGTTATGAAAAGCGGGGTCTAGCGACATGATTTGTACTAGGGCATAACCATCTTCTTTTTCTTTTGACTCAAATCTATATTTATCAAAGTAATGCTCTAGGCTCCACTACTCATCTATAGTTATCAAAGTAAACACTATTCATTTAACACGATCTTAACTTACAAAAATATTTACAAAAAATAAAATAAAATTATGAGTCAACGGAGTTGAAATGGGAAGTCAACTTCCATTCTAATCACAATAAAACTTGCTTTTCTTTTTTCCTGAAGCAAAAGTGAAGTATTCTGAAAAGGAAATGTAAATGAAGGGAAAAAGGAAAAGAGTGGAGGGAATAGGAAACAAGATGGGGTGGGGGTGGGGGTGGGGGTGGGGGTGGGTTAGCTAGAGAGTGTATATCTAGACACACAACAACACCTACATTGGTTCACCATACTAAGGCTGAGGGGTGTGGGGCGCTAACCTGGGCGTGAGAGCCCCTCCGCTCGCGCCCCCAGGCGCTAACCCCACACCACCGGGGCGCGAACGGGGCGCGAGCGCAAGCCCCCAGGCAAGCGTGAGTGTGGTCGCGGGAGAAGAGAGAGAAAGAGCCGTTGAGCTCGCCCAAAAGAGCCGTTGGAGCTCCGAATTTTTTTAAAAAAAACCCTTAAAACCTCTATATAATACCCCAAATTACTCCCATTTCAACCATATCAAAACACAATTTCACCTTACAAACTCTTATATAATATCCCAAACTCCTATATAATACCCAAAAATGTCTGGAAATTGGTACCCAAACCTAGATTCAGATTATATTGACGACGATTTATGGTCGTCACCAGACCAACCGATGTTTTATTCGGGGCCGCAAGAAACATCCGGCTTTCAACCATCCAACATACAACCGTCTCCTAACTTTGTTGTTCCAGAGACACAAGAATCACACGGTGATGCTACGGGAGCAAGAAGACGCGTCCACCGGAAAAAACAACTTGCAACGGACGGGCCGGGACCGGCTTCGACTCCGAGGACGAAACGGAAAACCACTCCGTGGTCATCGGATGAGAAGGAAGCCTTGTGTCGGGCTTGGATAGTCATTTCTGAGGATCGGCTTTGCGGTAATTGTTTTAACGTTTTTAAAAATGATTTTTAATAAAAAAGTTAAATAAAAAAGTTAACTGGAAATCTAATTTAATTATTCATTTTGCAGCCGACTACCAAAAAAGCAAGGTTTTTTGGACAAAGGTTAGGGAGACGTTCTATACGCTCGTTGGGAGTACAGAACGAAACGCCGATATGATTTCGGGTCGGTGGTCCGAAATCAGAAAATTTGTCGGCTTGTTTACTAATCTTTTCAACAGGAACGCCGGTCGTATGAGACCAAGTGGCAGTGATGATTTGGCGGTTTACAATTTCACGGTCGAAGAGTGGAGGCAGGAGTGTTTGCGGAGGTATGGGACGGTGAAGACGTGGAACGATTTAAAGTTGTGGGAGAGGTTGAAAAGGTGTTCCAAGTGGGTTGAGCTTGTGGCGCCGGACCATGATGCGGAAGTAGGGCCGAAACGGACTAAAACTAGTTCGTCTGGAGCGTATAGCACTTCCGCCGGGTCGGATTGCCGCGTTGGATTCGACCTAAACATTGCGGGGGAGGAAACGTCTTCACCGCCGAGGAGGCGGCCATTGGGAAGGGACGCCAAGGGGAAAAAACCGGCTGAGGGGGGAGCCGTAAACATCGTCGATCTTGTTGAATCCCTCAATAAATTCAACAAAACCATGGAGGTGGTCTCTAATGACAAAAAGGAAAAAAGTCGAATGAGAGATTTGGACTTCCTTACAAGAGACTTCAGTAACCTAAATCCGGTCGATCAAATGCTGATGGAAAAGCAAAAGGAACGTATCCGAAAGAGGTTGATCGAAGAAGACCAAGCCGAAGAATAAGAATAATGTTTTTTTAGTACTTTAATTTTTATTTTATTTTTAGATATTAATGTGTTTTTTTTAATGTGTGTTTTTTTTAATAATTTATGAGTTTTTTTAATAATACGTTTTTTGAATATATTTATAAAAAAATAAAAAAAAAAAAACGCTGGAGCCCCTGCTGGAGCCCCTCCACACCAGGGCCAGGGGCTCCAACGGGGGCTCCAACATCCCCCTTATCCAGTTTCTCTCTCTGCCACACGTCACAATATTATTGGCTGGAGCCCCCACTCACGCCCCCATTAGAGCCCCCCACACCCCTCAGCCTAACATTTAAGTAACCACCAAGCCACCAAACACCAACACCTATAAGACATGAAAGATGAGACAAAAGCTTCATATGTACAGATTTAAAGGAGAGTTTGTTTTTGTTTTACTATTCCAGAAGGATAATTGATGTATTGAGGGATAAAGTACAAGTTGTGAAGGGTGAGGTACAACTTGTTTGAGCAGTGTTGGTGTAAGTATGAAGAAAGTTGTCACAGGAATCTTTATTGTGATGATTGTACAAGTAGTAGTGAGTGTTGCCTGCCTGCTTTTCCATGATTGTTTCCCAACTGAAATGATTAGTTCCCATCCCTTTAATGTATTACTCATTCCATCATATCAATTTTTCATCTCATTGTCTACAACAATTATTCATTTCAAATATGTTTTTAGTCTCTAGTTATTTAACGACTCAAAAATTCTCGATCTAAAGTTACATATGTGTGTATTGGTATCGTGACGATTCGTTAAGCAACATAAGGGTGTAGAATTTCAGACGGTTAGTTATAAGTCCCTTAATTTCCGTATGTGGTAATATGGTTAAATTATGTGTTTATTCAAAGCTCGTATATAATGTATGGGTATGCACACATATCTTGAGTATATGATTTGTCTTCACTATAAAAATACTTGTAAAACTTGCAGCTTAAATCTTAGCATTTATGTTCCGGATCCACGTTGTTATTTTATATGAAACGAAAGTTTTTAATGTGGAATTTGCTTTGTTTTGAAGCTAGTATATGCAACTTCTATATTCTCTTGTTTCTTATCTTCATATGGACATTTGGTAGTATCTTTACTTTCTTTCCAAGGGAAAATCACATTCTCTTGTTGGGTGTATCTACTTATATAGTAATATAAAATAATAACAAATTGCACCACACACACATATATGTTAATTGTGGGAGGTGATATCTTTAGTTGAAGGGTCATCTTAAAATTCTATTTTTTACCAGTTATAATTAGGGCTTTTACTCAAATTTTTCTTAAATGATAAATTATATACATATATACAAACCAAACAAATTCTGATACCGGAGGGTCATCGACCCTCTTGACCCCCTTGGTCCTATTGCATACGTACACACACAAGGCCATATGACTTGTATGCTTCTCGATTTTAACCAATTTGTGATAAGAGGCTCTTTTAATGATTTTCGGATTTTGATGATGACCTACTTATAAGCAAATACATAAATTGCAGCAAGTTCAGTTGGTTCGTGTTCAGCTCGTTGAACCCGGTTTGCAGCAGCTGGTTCGTTTCGCGACTGTTTCAGCTCGTTTATGACTCGTTTAGCCCGTTTTGGCTCATTTCATCTTCAAATCTCTATCAAATTCGAACTAGGATTCAAATATAAGACTTCTAGAACATTCTATCATCTTTATCTATTTAAAACACGTTTAAAACATCGTTTATCTTAAGAGACATCAGCAAACCGATTTGAATATTCGACCTTATCAATCCGCGGTTAATTCGTCATGGTTAGGCTATATATACACGTCCATAACGCAATTAAACGACACCACATAATTCCCATAGCATCGCTAATCTTTCCCCTAAGTCAATTTCACCTCAGAAGTTGTTTAAGATCAAGATTGAGTTCGTGTTCTTGGCCAAAACCCTAACAAATCATTCACTGCCAATTCAAATCATTTTCTGGTAATTTATTTATGTTTCTTGAACGGAATTAAACAAGGATTAAAAGCCCTAAATCAATTTCTATTGACATAGGGCAATTGATCCTTAATTGGGTTTGTAATCAAATTAGGGTTTATATCAAATTGGGGATTTTGACAGATCTGGTTATTTATTTTTGTTTTGTCATGTAATCAAATTAAGAGGCTGGCCTGATGGCCAACACATGTTTGTTAAAACCATTAACCATCCTGGGGCGCGGGCTCGAATCTCTCAGGTCCGGTTTTGTTATTTTATTTATTTATTTTTACTTCTAAATGATTTAAGGACTTATTAATATTAATAATAATATTATTCTTATCAACAATTAAACTAATAATATTTTTACTTAAAAACCCCATCGATCCCAAATCCGTTATGTCGTATTTCTATACTCATTTATAATACTCGTTAGATTATATATGTTTATAAATTTAATTATAGGCAAAAATAGTTGGAAATCTTCGCGGAACTAACCAACTCGTTTAAATCTTTTTCTCGCTAAGATCTATCTTACAAGGTGAGTAATTCACACCCCTCTTTCCGTTTTGTTTTGGGGGTAGCCTGCGTATCGCAAATTACAATATTTAGTTTAAACGAGTCCTCAACCACAATTCATATTAATGCGTTTACGTGAAATTGCTCATTAATTATTATATGATTATTTGTCAAGGTGTTTATTTATTGTTATGTTGAACCTCATGCCCATCCTCATCCTCATTGGTATGATCATACACCCATCCTAGTAGCTTGACTTAGTATCATGATGAACGGACTTTATTTGTTATTATTTCAATTAATTGTTGTAATTACCACATCCGCATTGAATTGTTATGTACTATTGTATATATCAAGAAAACTTGTGTTTGCTCACCAATCGTTGTGTTGACATATATATATATATATATATATATATATATATATATATATATATATATATAACTATCTATATAATTGTTTACCATGAAATCCTACGTGTCTCTCTCAGGTTGTTCCCCTCATTCTCTAGAGCCACCAGATTGCTTGTTTTCTAAATGGAGGCTTCTCATGCATTTGACCCGAAATCACGGGTATGGGTCTTACCAAACCCAAATAGTCTTTAAATGGGTTATAACATCTCATTTATTTGTGAAACTATTTCATAATCAAACAATAATTTTCGCGGGTCATGGGTCTTACCAAACCCGTATAACCCTTAAACGAGTTATAACATCTCATTTATTTGTGAAATAACCCCTTGGGTCTTACCAAACCCTAATAGCTCTCAAATGGGTTATAAGATCTTATTTATTGGTAAATATTTTCATCCTCAAACCTAATTTAATTTATCTTCTTTACATATTCTTCATTGCTGGTCTATCATCTTCATCGCCGGTTAATTTCTGATACTACCCGCCATCGTCAACTACATCAGCGTCCCCTTTTTCATTAGACAAATATTTGTGTTCATGTTTGTTCATATAAAAAAATCAACATGTTCGTGTTCGTGTATTTTTGTTCGTTAAAAATCTAAAAAACCTACACATTTCAATTGAAAATACCCAAACGCAAAAAAATATAATAACAAACTAATATTTATGTATTAAATTAAAACAAACTACGTTAAAAAATAAAATAAATCATCATAAATTAACAAAAAAATTAGAAGAAAAAACTTAAATTAAACTCCCGTAACACGGGATGATCAAACTAGTATAAATGTATATATATATATTTACGCATGTTGTAGGTACATATATCGGATGAAAGAAGTTGAAGCAAATACCTTTTGGATATCAAAGAACGTTTATCTTGAAATTTATTTGTTTTTACTTATGGTTTATTTGGATAATGTTTATTTAAATTTGTGATGTACTTGACTATTTTGAAATTTAATAATTAGTTTTTGTCACTACCTTATTAATAATGTCGTACGAGCTACTGTGCAGTCAGTTACGCCCCGACATTTCGCCTTAGGTTGGAGTGTGACACACAAGGCGGATCCAGGGCATTACTATGGTGGGCCGGTGCCCACCGTCCGCTGCTGGTCCGTGCCCACCGTCGGTTAACATCATCACGGATTTACAATCGACCTCCGACAATGGCCCGATGATGCTGTGGAACTAGTGTGACATCGAGAGAGATCCGGAATTATGAAAAATACATAATATGTTTTTTTTTTAATTTCTTCAAGTTATCCATACGTAATTATTATTTCATACTTAATTATTATTTAATTCAAAAGCCCACTATTATTTTATTATATTATTTTTCATTTATCTAGCTTATTTTAGGGAATTCTACATGATATCCTCTTTCTCAGTTTTTTTGATTGGGGTTCTGATAGTTTTATTTTTTTTTATTATTTTATTAATTTTGTTTAATATATTAATATTAAAGAAGTTGAAGTTGAAGCAAATACCTTTTGGATATCAAAGAACGTTTATCTTGAAATTTATTTGTTTTTACTTATGGTTTATTTGGATAATGTTTATTTAAATTTGTGATGTACTTGACTATTTTGAAATTTAATAATTAGTTTTTGTCACTACCTTATTAATAATGTCGTACGAGCTACTGTGCAGTCAGTTACGCCCCGACATTTCGCCTTAGGTTGGAGTGTGACACACAAGGCGGATCCAGGGCATTACTATGGTGGGCCGGTGCCCACCGTCCGCTGCTGGTCCGTGCCCACCGTCGGTTAACATCATCACGGATTTACAATCGACCTCCGACAATGGCCCGATGATGCTGTGGAACTAGTGTGACATCGAGAGAGATCCGGAATTATGAAAAATACATAATATGTTTTTTTTTTAATTTCTTCAAGTTATCCATACGTAATTATTATTTCATACTTAATTATTATTTAATTCAAAAGCCCACTATTATTTTATTATATTATTTTTCATTTATCTAGCTTATTTTAGGGAATTCTACATGATATCCTCTTTCTCAGTTTTTTTGATTGGGGTTCTGATAGTTTTATTTTTTTTTATTATTTTATTAATTTTGTTTAATATATTAATATTATTTGGGTATGAGCTTTCTTTTTTTATTTTTATATTGTACTTTGTAATTTTATAATAATTATATTATTTGGTTTGATAAATAACTTTAGTTTGTCAAAAAATAATAATATAATTATTAATATATATAAATGATTTTTTTGAAAAGTTAATTTGTGAACCTCCTATTATTATCAGCTCGTGAGGTATATACAACAAAAAGTATATTGTGATTCACCAATTAAAAGTTTCTTGTTCGTTACCGAAGGTCGCAATAATGATAGTGACCCGAAAATACCAGTTTACCCTCTCATTTGCCCTCGAAAGTTCATTCAACTATGGGCCTTCAAAATGAATGGTTGGCCCAGTTCTCTTTGACCCGACCCGTTTTTTACCCTATTCATTTTGTGCCCACCCTAACGAAAATTTCTGGATCCGTCACTGGTGACACACCAGGAGAGCGACAACAATCCTGATCACCAGTGTGTTTGATGTGTAAACACATCTAGGCACATTCACTTTATAAAATCATCGAGGCCATCAATCCCCGATGAGATTTGGACTAGATAGTAACCTAAACACATACTAGTTCTTAAGGCACAAAGACATGGCTTAAAGCAATTACATTAGGCATGTTCATTAGTGCCGTGTATAAAAGTTCTTGCCTGCTAGAAATAATTCCTGAATGCACAAGAATTCGAAAATGGAAATAAGGAATGCATCTAATGTTTGAACTAATGTGTCCCTACAATACTTGAAGGATATGGTCCTTAAAAGAGTCAAAACGATACATGTGTTATCATGATTTCCTTCTCTAGTTACAAAGACACATGAGATCTTTGACCTAATTACAAATATTATGTCTTTTTCAAAGAGTCGGTTAAACACATCAAAAATCACCCTATTTATGATAACAACATTGTTTCGACTGTTACACCATCAACAAAATATGTTTTTTAAGATAATCTTATTAAGTATGTGCATCGATACTTAATAGCAATTTGAAACACACCAAAAATCGCCCTATTTATGATAGTAACATTGTTTCGACTTTTACACCATCAACAAAATATGATTTTTAAGATAATCTTATTAAGTATGTGCATCAATACCTAATAACAATTTGAAACACACCAATCGCCCTATTTATGATAGTAACATTGTTTCGACTGTTACACCATCAACAAAATATGTTTGTTACACCATCAACAAATATGTTTTTTAAGATAATCTTATTATGTATGTGCATCGATACTTAATAACAATTTAAAACACACCAAAAATTGCCCTATTTATGATAGTAACATTGTTTCGACTGTTACATCATAAACAAAATATGGTTTTTAAGATAATCTTGTTAAGTATGTGCATCAATACTTATGTTTACATTTATGTTCTTAGTTTTCCTTTCTTCTACTAACGACTTTCTATCTTAAAGTCTAGAATCACAATTTTAAGTTTGAGATGTTATTACAAAATAAGGGTAAAGTTAAAATACAAAGGGAGACAAAAATGAGAAGCGTGAGAATGATTTTTGACCACACAAAAAAACCCCTTAAAATAAATTAAAAAATAATAATAAAAAAATCATAACTCAAAATATAAATAAAAAGCAAAAAAAAAAAAAACAAACTAATACGTTTCCGCCATCATTCCCGTTCAAAAAAATATATAAAAAAATACAAAAAATACAAAAAATTGACAAAAAGACACAATGGTGTGATCAAAGACACAATGACGAAAATGAACAAAAGACACAATTATAACTAAAAAAGACACAATAGACCGTAAAATATAACACAATGCTGAACAAAATATACCACAATGTTGAGTATTATAACACAATATAAAGAAAAAAAGACACAATATAAAGGAAAAAGGATACAATAAATGACGAAAATAAACACAAAACACAATGATAAACAAAATGACAAAACGACTATTTTCACTTACCATTGTGTGTGTGTGTGTGTGTTTTATTGGAACGAGAAAGACGGTGCAAACATTTTTGTGTTTTTACTTTTTTTGTTTTTTCTATGAATTTTTGAGTTATGACTTATTTATTTATTTTTTTTCTTATTTTTTTGAAGGGGTTTTTTGTGTGACTACAAATCCTTCTTATCCTTCTAATTTTTGTTCCTCTTTTTAGAATAATTTGACCCAAAATAAATACCTTTTTATGTTATTATCATTATATATTTTCCGTTGAAGAATACAAATATCCATTAAAATCCTATATTTCAATTTGTTGTGGTAATCATACTTTTACCATTATTAAAAAATATTATCAACAATTTAAAACTAAATAAAATATGCTTTAGAACAATTAAAAGTATACTTTCATGATATGTCAGTTTTGCTTTTTAGCATCCTTTTTGAGTTAAGAAACTACATGTCCAAAAGGGTCAACATCATGCATCTTAGTTTAAGTTCAAAAAAGAAAAGTACACTATCAAGTAAACTATGACTTTGATAATAAATAACCAGAAACAAGAATTTTTTTATAAAACTAAACAAAAGAAAACCTAGTCATAGTCTATTTTGATTTTCTTTCTTTTATACACAATTCTAATCTCGATCTTTTATCGACAAAATGAGTGAAACCGGACCTACAAGTTTATACCAGTCAAAGCAAAACATGTAAAAGTGCGAGAGTCGAACCCACATGTAAAAAAACTCGACCCCACAAACCCTAGCTAGCTAAATGAGCGGAAGCCGAACCCGTGGTCCCTACCTGTGAGGCTAGAACCACCAAGACAAGACTAGAAGTAGAAGCCTTGTTTGAACCCCTACTAAGCATGAGTACACAAATCAGAAAGCTTCTTCCTAGCTTCAACAATCTCATCAAAAAAGTCATCAAGTTGAACAATCATATTCTCAACTCCACATTGCAACCCTACAAAACATGATTTTACCTTTTCAACCCTCTCACTTACATCAAACTCCATTCCAGTCCCTTTACTTCTTTCAACCTCTGCTTTCAGTTCTTCAATAGCAGCCCTTGCATTCCAAAACTCATACAACAAAACACCATTCTGACCATCCTCATTCTCCATCACCTTCTCATGCAGCCGCGATGCGGATACCATGAAACCCGACTTGCTTTCACTGTAGTTGATGGAATTATGGCCATGACAAGATGATGAAAAGCTTGTAACAGGGGAACAGTAAACCAAACCACTTAATAATATCATCAAAAGCAGTGAGTTTGTGTTCCTTAACGCCAAAAGAACGCCTCTGAACCCGTTAAAACCGTTGAATTTTGATTCGATCAACACGTTTTTGTCGAATCTCATCATTAACGGTTGGATTCTCGTTCGGATCAGTCCCCTGTTTTCTTCCTCCAACCCGACTCGCTCCCTCTGGCAACCGTTGATCGCTCTAAGAACCTGCAAAAAAAACCCGATTTTCATCAATTACCGACTGGTTTTACCGATTCATATCAACCCGAATGCAAGAAATATGAAGAATTGGGTTTTTAAAATGAGGGAAATTATAAGCGTTAGTATTTCGGTTTTAAACCGATACCAAATTGGGTTTTAGGCTGAGTTGCGCGTGAAACTGAAAAAATAAATTGTAACCGAAATAACCGACATAACCAAACCAACTGTTTGGTTTTTATGTTTTTCTTTAACTCGGTCTTTGGTTCTTTTCAAACCATTCGGTTCGGTTTTCAGTAGTTTCAGCAGCCATAAACCAAAAACCGAACCGATAAAGAGGAGATATTACCTGGCGGGAAGTTTGGGGGTTCAAATAAGGGTGGTTTTCGAGTGTAGCGGCAATGTTAACCGCAACGGAATAATAATTCTCCATATTAGCAATACCGGATTTAATGACATGACATACTTCCCACAGCCTTGAACTCTCATCCATGTACTCATCCAGCCATTTCTCTCCGACGGGCAGGTGGAGTTTCTGGACGACAGCAATGAGCTGAGAGTGAAAGGATTGGAGGGATGAGAGGACATGCTGGAGGAAGTGGATGGACATGAAGTGCTGCGACTGGAATAACCGGAAGAGGTCGTCGAGGCCTTGGGTCAGGAAGGTGTAGAACCCGTTGACGGAGGTGCCGGTGCCGGTGCCGGTGCCGGAGGACCGAAACATGGTGGCTTGTTTGTTTGTTGGTAAAGTAGGGGAAAAGGTGATGGAGATTGTTGGGGGTATTTATATGACTAGGGGAAGGATAAAAGTGACTCAAAACTTTGGGCTAGCTAATAACTTTTTTTTAAGGTGTTGGAATTAGGAATTTTATATTAACAAGGTATTTAGAATGTTTGTTTTAAAAAAAATTATTTTGTGTAAATAAAATATTGTATTATAAGTTATTATAAGAAGTATTGTTTTTTTAGGAGTGATTGATTGAAATAAGGGCAAGGGCATAAAGAGAATAACATATTTGTCGATTTTCTCTTTTCACATGCGATGCATATGTTAATTCCTCCAATATCCTAAAATGTCAATAATTTTTTTATACGGCATTTTAAAAAAAACAAATCACCACAATAACGAGCGTTTTTTTATCTTTGATATGAGTACCACAATATTATATAAAATAAAAAAATATTGGGTTTTTATAATACATTGTTTTACAGTTTGATCATTGTGTTTTACAAAAAATGTGTTTTTCCATTGTATCTTTCATATTTTTTTTCATTGTGTTTTAACATAGTATTTTATTTACTATTGTGTTTAACATAATTGTTTTTTAGTTATGCTTTACCATTGTGTTTTTTTAACCGGGTTCTATTATGTATTTTAGTGTCATTGTGTTTGTAGTCTTACTGTGTTTTTAATCAATTAGTGTTTTACATGTAGAGTTACCGGGAATAGCAAATAGCAAATCTTAGAAACTAAGGCTATATGTAATGGATGATAAATAGGGGCTACAAATATATGTGGAACACCGCCCCCAGTCGATTTTGGGGCGATTTGTTGTCACACCCCAACCTACGGCGGCAATGCCGGGGCTTGATCTGATTGCCCAAATATTGGGCGTGAGCTGATATGCCGGGGCGATTTGTTATCACACCTCAAGGTACGATTATGCAATACTGGAAATTTCAATATCTATTTAATTTATTCAGTTAAAACCAAATATTCAATAAAAACATTCAAAATCAAATAATTCACCAAACAACATATATCAAAATATAAAAGGCTTGTTTCTTTCTCTATCTTGAATCCTAAGTTCTCTTTCCAATCTTGACTTAACTTCACAATTACACGATAACCTGCATATGCGTTAAAAATAAAGTAGATTTGTCAACACAAGGTTGAGTGAGCAACACACCAGATTTGATGTATATATATAATAGATAATAAATGCGCAACAAAGTCAAATGAGTTAAGCAATTCAACCAATGAGTAAATAAATGAGCTGTCAAAAAGCACAAAGCTATTACGACTGTCGTTTGATTATTCTATTATGAGATTATGTTGGACCTCTCCGAATGCGATTCACATAAAACAAATAAGCACATAACAAGTAAGGTACAAATCGTTAAACACAAGTGACAATAGTTGCAGTTTGTGTATTAAATAGTAAAGAAATAAATATTAAACGCATACGTCCCCAAAACAGTATAAAATGAGTTTTAAAAGGGGGAATGCTGTACTCACCTCAATAGACGAACAAGTGAAAAAGATAACAATATGTAAAGCCCCGTTCCCGGTAGCCCTACTTTAACGTCGGATTTATTCATAAACACAGTTCTACAAATCAGAGTTCATTAAAACTTTCGCGGAAACGTTAACATATATCATTCGTTACAAAACATTAAACCTTTTCTTTGATACTATAACACAGAGCATTATATTTAACACATCATTTCTTCCATCCTCAGATGCCAGTCGTTCAATCCATGCCATGTGCCCTCCTCAAGCTAGCTCATTAAACATATTCACATGCGTGCATACTAAAAGTCAGCAACGCTGAGTGAGTTCTAGTTAATCAGGCGACATACAATACATACACATATCATACATTGTAACACCCCGGCTAAAATTGCTCAAACACATGTGACACTATTAAGTGACAATATTATCATTAATTAATTTAGACATCAAGTACCCAAGTTTGTAACAAGAAATATAAGAGAAATACAAGAACAATTAACAACTTGTCCATTTATTAATATAACCTAAGTTCTAGTGTCCTCGTCACGGCAGGATTCTCTAAATAAGGTACCTGTAGCATATATATAAAATAATGTCAACTAAATGAATAGTTGGTGAGATCACACAAGTTTTGATATAAGTACATAAAAATCTACAATTCCATGAACAAGTGTAAATGAGCAAGTAAAGTCCTTTCCAGTTGGGATTGTGCACCAACGTACTCGGATAATAGCGCAAGTAAGTGTCCTTTCCGTTGGTAACAACCAACGTACTCGGATCAGGGGTCCCTATTCCACTCATAACATCGAGGTCCTGATTGCATAGGGGGGCGTATGATCATACTTAATGAGGAAACCATGAGCACGTAATCTTTGAGCAAGTAAGCATATAAACACACAAGTCCATGTAACGAATTGTAGTTTGTAAATAATGAATAAATGAAATTGTATTGTTGATAGGATATATATGCTACCCCCAAAATGTATAAGAGCGTTAAAAAAGGGTGTGAGAAACTCACCTTGAAGTTGAAGACAAACTTGAAATAAAACCGTAAGTGCGTAAATGAAACCGAAGCAATTGAACGTCACGAACTAGAATTAAAAGTAAAAAATTAATTATTACTAACGACTTAAAAAGTAAATAGATCGGGTTGTCGGGAATTAGAAGTGTTCAATGTATATTTTATTATTTTATGAAGTTGATATTATAATATTTTAACGGATTATTAATATTATTTAAATTACAAGATTAATGTTAAGTTTGGATATTATAAAAATTATGGAAATATTGGTGTTTAACGATATATTTTATTTTGACTAATGAATATGTTAACGAATTTTAAAGTTTAACAAACGAAACATAATATACAAAAGTTTTACGAGTTTAAACGATCCTTGACGAGTTAAAAAGATTAGTTTTTAGGTGGCAAATGATAAATATGATTTAAAACTAAATTTATTTTACTTTATAAAATTTTATTTGATTTATATTTTTTTATAACTTTTACTTGGCTTAATACATAAAAAAGAAATGTTTAAAAAGAAAATTAAAAGAAAAAGTGGCCTGACCCGGGTTCGAACCCGGGTCCTACTGTCTATACATACATGCTCTAACCACTGGACTAGATTATTATTTTGAACTTTTGACAGAAACAATAAATATAAATATTAATACACAACTTCATCTTCAACATTTAAAACCCTAGGTTTGAGATCCGTTAATTCATTCCATGTATGCTGAAATTAGGTTCGGGGTTTTCTATTCCGGATTAATATGATCACAAAACAAATAGATATTACCTGAAAATGTTTCAGTTTGATGGTGAACTATGGTCGGCCGGAAAACGAAATCGGAAGAACAAATCGGGTTAAAGAGTGTGCTTTAGATAAAATTGTTGATTGGTACGAGTTTAGTCGAGGTCTATGTCACTATATATACTATCAATCGGAGCGTAAAGCTTTAAATGGTCATTATTGCATTTTAAAAGATATTCTGGCCGTTACCCGGTTGATTCGCGGATTAAAGGTTGTTAATACGAGCTAGTATTGTTAATAATGTGTTTGTCGTTAAGTTATATCGAGTTTACTAGCTTTAATTGAGGTTTGACGCGAGTTGTAGGGGTGTTTGAGGGTTGGCCGGAGCCGAATTTTGGTGGTCGGATGTGCGGCAGGAAAAACGGAGGGGTGATGGTGTAGGGTCTGCATGTTTTCATTATTATTAGTATTATTATATTTAAACAATATTTACATAATAGGTTATTACATTTTCATGTTATATTAAAACATAATAAAAACTTTAATTACAATTCATACCTTATACTTTAGATATTAAACAAAGGTGATCAAAGTTACCATGTTAGCTTATTTTCGTATTATACCCGAATAGTTCGGGACTCGATTAAGTAGCATGTTAAAACTTGAGATTTCGTTAATGAATTACACGAAATAGACATGACAATAAAACGTCATAATTATTAAACTATCGAATGCTATTTATGAATACATTGAATCGACAAAACGGGTCGGTTTAACAAATTCAATACAAAAATACATAAACGAATTTTGAAATATATATATATAGAACAAAACCGAAAATTTAAAATGGGTCGGGTTTTCGGGTTTGAAAATTAACGAATGTTACATACACACATACATATCCAAGATACATATCCATACTTAACCAGTTACACTACTACCATACATACATACATACCTACAGTCACCAACCTCAGTCTACCGAGAGTACATTCATAGTCCGCCGTCTATACATGTACTCAAGGTCGTGAACACGTAAAAGGTCCGCAATCCTTACCTATGTTCACCAATTATGGTACGTGCAAGGTCCGAAGTCCTTCCCTATACCATCCTATATTAATAACACGTACAAGGTCCTTAGTCCTTCCCTATGTCGCAACCTAAACCATAGCACGTACGAAGTCCGCAGTCCTCCCCTATGCCACCACAACACAAATACAACACGTATAAGGTCCACAGTCCTTTCCTATGCTAATGCCTATCTACAATACGTATAAGGTCCTCAGTCCTTATCTACGTTCTCATCTATCGTCTATAACACATATAAGGCCCACCGTCCTTATCTACGTTTACATCTATCACGTATATCACGTATAAGGCCCGCAGTCCTTAACTACGCCATCACCTTCCAAGTCTATGTCCAACAGAAGTTAGAGGGATTCGCCATCCTAACTTACTACGTCAGACATAGAACTCACATACCATTACTGTACCTGTATACACATACTTCACATATACAATAATTACATTATAGCATAAGAACACTCTAGGCGTTCTTTACATCATTCATTTAACAATCATACCCCTTGTCGATACGTGCAATATCCGAAGATCGTTCACGCCCCGGCAAGTGTTCATTTGTAATGTTCATACATCATCCATACGTTACATATAACATTCATATCTTTATCTCTAACCGGACAGTACGCGCAATATCCGTAGATCGTTCGTGTACCGACAAGCAATCATTCACGCCTATCACATACATATCATATATGGCATACACTTACCACTTATGGTAAGTGTATTAACTAATCACATGAGTATGCACACAGCCCCGAAAACATAACAAGGAATGGGGCTAGAAACTCACCTGAACTCGGTTAACAGTTACACCCTTTTTAGCGGTGCGCGACTAACTGTATAACAAGTACACATATCAATTAACTATTACTATCCATATCGCATTTCTAGTCTATTTACAACACTCAACGAACGGGGGTCCGGGGGCAGCGCCCCCGGAAGCGGGGTTCTAGGGCAGCAGCCCCTAGCAGGGTCCAAGCTGCAGAGCCCCTGGCTGGGGTCGATTTGGAAAAAAATTATTTCCATTAACTGTCTTTACACACTTTTCATTACGATTTTAAAGTATCGTCTAATTCGCTATCACATTTTCTATAACGAATTAAGCCTAATTCGTTATCAGATCACAGTCTAATTCGTTATCTAGCACATGATCTGATTCGTTATCCAGCTTCGTTGTCCTGATTCGTTATCTTTCCTTAGTTGATTCGTTATTCTAGTTCGTCATCTTTCATAACGAATTGGACCTTCATAACGAACTGGCCCTTTAACGAACTGAACCCTTAACGAACTAGAGGTTCATTCGTCAGTTCTCCCTTAACGAACTACTTAACGAATTGGAGTTAGTTCGTCATTTATTCCTTAACGAAAGGCTTAACGAATTGTGTCTGCTTCGTTATCTCCCCTTGACGAATGACATAACGAATTACCTTCTAATTCGTTAAGTCTCCGTTAACGAACTAGGTTTAGGTCAGAGAATGTCAGAATAATCCCTGACATTCTCTTAACCTCGTACATCATTTCCGGCGCCACCTATCCGGCGCCGTCATCGCCGGAAAACCAGGATCTCGCCGGAAAAACGAGATCTTAGTTATTTTCCACCGTTCTTCACCGTTTTTCGTCCCGTTCGATCCAGATTTGAGCTATGGTGACCCCTAAACTCATCTTATGATCGGTTTACACCCGATTCCACCCGGATCTCGTGACTTTAACGGTTTAAGGGTGTTGGCTCGTCTTTTCACGACTAGATCTAATTGTCTTGGATCTCTACAATATCGTACTATCATTACCTCAGGTCGGAAATCGATTCTTCCTCTATGTTTCGGCTAGAGAGAGAGAGAGAGTAGAATGAGAGAGAGATAAGTGTGTCTTTAGGGTGGTGTATGGAATGGAATGGAAATGAAAGGATTAATGTGTGATTATGGTTTATATATCATGGGTCATGGGCTTGAGCCCATGGTCCAACTTCCGTCCTTTCTAATCCAAGTCCATTACCCATATTACTTAACCCACACAGGCCCGACTCATAATAAATCCTACTTTATTTTATTATTTCACCACTAACCCGAGTAAACTTTTCCACCAATATTAACTAATATAATTAATATTATTTTAGAAATTTCGGGATGTTACACAATAAGAATGATGATTCATGGAAATCATGCGTTGACGATAAGCCCTAATAAGGAATATAGAATATGGATACGCTAAGATAATGAACTAGTTTGATTAAGAAAACTTGATAATTATAATTATTATTAAGTCATATTATATTCTTTTTAATCATAATTAATGTTTTATTTTATATAAAGATATTATATGAAAAATTATTAGTTTGTTAAATTATAAATAAAGTATATTATAATATTATATAAGTAAAACACATCTTTAAAAATATATTAGTTTATTAATCCGTTCAAAAGTATAATATAATATTTAATATAATATATGAAAATCTTATATGAATAAAATACATCTTTAAAAAAAACAATAAGTTTGTTAAAGTATATCATATATATATATATATATATATATATATATATATATCAAAACAAAAATATTAGTTTACATGATATTACAAGTACGTAATATACATATATGTATAACTAATTACACATATATGTACATACACGGACGAGAAATACAAATATTATAGTCGGTTTTTAAATTAATAATTAAAAAAAACAATTTACCAAAAAATAAAAGTATAAACGGGATGGCAGGGGTTTGAAACCGCGACCTGCCATTCTGCAACATATGTTTTAACCAGCGACGTGCGTTATAACTTAGAATCAAATAGTTATAAACAGATGCAGATTCAACTCAATTTGCTTAAGAACCCTAACAACATTAAATTTATTCATTTCGTTAATGTTTAATCAATTAATGTTAGGGCTACTGCATATTGATCAGTGGCGATCAGGACACGCTATTTAATTACCTCGTATACTATCGTTTGATGGGTTAAATCCAACGAACAGCGGACGACCAGAAACAGAAGTGAACGGGCTATCAACTGTTGATGAAAACTCAATTGATTTGAGGGTTAAGGACGACGATGGTTAATTGAATGAATCTGGAAGATTAATCACATTTATATAATCGTTTATATGTATAACTACTTAGGGTTAAGGTCGACTAAAAGATAATACGAGATACGAATAAAAAAAGAACGATATAACAAAATTAAGATGTCGATTTGGCCGCAAATGGTAAGAACAATATGACTCTTGATTCAATTTCCATAAATGGGTAGAAAATTGTGGTACAAGATAATCAAACTGATAATCGGGTACAAGAAATTGTATACGCGTCAGGGTTTGGGTTATGGTTATCCGGATAAAACAAAATGGGTTATAACAAGGTTACAAAATGGACCCTTGAGATTGAAGGTAGGTACAATATAAGCTAATAGCTTAAGTTTGGGTTGAATTTGTCAATTTAAGAAAAATATAATTATAGTAAATAAATAATAATATATTAATAATTAATCTTCTCAATAAACACGACTTTTAAGAAAATAAACCGAACATCTAAACGGGTCGGGTTTTAAAAGAAAAATATTAATTCGAAAACCCCAGTTGTTACAGTCTCCCCTACTTTAGGGAATTTCGTCCCGAAATTAAAGAACACTATAACAACACCATTATATTTTGAGGAAAAGAAAGTTTTAAAGTATAATTTAAAAATTATTTCACAATACATAACTTTAGATGGTTGAAGTAACGCTCTAAATGAAAATCCGATAAGGGAACTTATATATAGGATGTACCAGCGGCGTATCCACCATGTCCTTATCATATTTACATTTGTACCGTTATCTCAACTACTTCCGGTTCTTCATTATGACACACAATTATTCGGATATGATTTTCATGCGAGGACTTTGGTAATTACGTATGCATCCATAATTACTTAGATCGTAGGAAGGTCCACATAACTTGTCCCATTGTGTGAGTTACAAAACATTTGAGTAAAACATGATTTTGAGGAAATAAAAAATTTAAGATGTTTTAATTAGAAAATCACAAATGTATAAACAATTCCAGAAGTTGCAGTGGATTTCAATAAAACAAAGAAATTTCTAAGGCATCGCAAAAATATAAGTATTTAAAGTTGAAGAAGAGATCACTTATTAACAGTTAAGGTTAATGAAGGTAAGTAAATAAGATAGAAGTAGGCTATAATAAACAATCTATTTAACTAAAAGGGGCTTTATTCAAGAGATAGAAGATAAATAGTTCAAATAAGGAAATAATTCAAAGCCATAAAGAGGCGTTACAATACGTAATTAAGAACATACAAAATAATTTAAGATAAAGGTAATGACAAAAGTCTTCACAATCGTTAAGTAGTTTAATTGGAGTGACTTGGAGCACCATTAGGAGTTGCATTCATAGGAGTTGGAGCAGTCGAGGTAGGTTGATTCGACATTGCTTGGAAAACTGGAGCTTGAATGATTTGCAAGAGAGTTGATTGGTTAGAGTAGACTTGGTAAACTTGAGCTTGTGGGTGCGGAACTTGATAAGTTTGGGTTAAGTAGAAATGATCTTGCTTGACGAGAGAAGCTTGAAGGATGAGGGTTTGAAAGGTTTGGATTTAATGAGTAGTGTGGTAGGGTGTAACTAAAGTTTAACTTGGTTAGTTTGGATAATCTGAGGACACATATCGCAGAGAGGGTTAGGGTCTCCTGAAGGGTAGCACGCACGGGTAGCAGGGGCATCAGGTTGAGCATGAAGGGTAGGTTGTTGCGGGACGGCTTGTGCATTAGGCGGGACACGACATGTGTTATCAAAATGGCCATAACGGTTACATTGGATGCAACGGCGACATAGCGATTTAATCGGGTGACGATGGTTGCAAATGGAGCATAACGGGAAATGACCGAGGTATGGTTTCTTGTTTGAGGAGACTTGCTGGTGGGTAGGTTTTGTTGCAACAAGGTTCTAATGTTTCTTGTTGTGGGGATGAGTGGAGGTAGATGGTTCATAGTCGCCAGTAGAGGAATTAGTGGGTAAACTTGGGTCGGTCGCATTGATGTTTTGAATTTGGGTCACTATCCTAGAGATCACAACAACTATCTCCTTGGCGATACAGGCGGCCATACGGTGGTCATAAGAACCAGACGATTGATGTCGAGGATGATAGTGGTTTTGTGACATTTGTCATTTTCTGATTCGATTCGTTTTTGCCTTCATATTGTAAACCGACCTGATTCGTATCCTGGACCCTTCGATATTATTAAAATGATACATTTTATGTTTCATAATCATTTCACGGTTTTTGGACCGCGATCACACCTTTTACTGCCTTTAAAATGCTCATATAATGCTCAAAAACACCTCAAAACGAACTGCGGGGATCAAATCTGCCAAACAATCAAAGATGGGAGACCAGCCCCCCTCCCCCTGCATGCCTCGCCGCGAGGCCAGGGAGGAGGACATGGTCGCATGAAGACTCCAAGGTCCTGCAGCAACTAGTTCGTTTTTTGCTTTGTTATAACACTTAGACCCTTTAAACCAATGAGAAAGCTTGGAAATCTCTAAAGCAACTCAATGGATAACTCTAACACCTTATCCTTCATAAAACATAGCCACATCACTCTTTCTAACCTACTCATACACTCCAAACACTCTCAACAAAGTTCTAAGCTTCAACCTTCAAGTTCTTTCTTGTTTGACTTCTAAGAGTCAAAGAAGAACCATTTTTTTTGTTTCTAACTAACTCCATATAATTAAAGATTGTATTTACAACATATATATAATATATACCCCTTGTTACCTTCGGATTTCACTTCTCCTGTCATGGTCGGTTGAGGTGAAATGCTTATAAGGCAAGTCTACATGGAGGATTATTGTAATCCTTGTTAAACACTTTAATTTATGCTTTAATTTTGTTTAAGCATGTTAATATTGTTTAGTTCTTAGTTATTTTAGTTTCCAAATCATTTTAATAGTTCAATGGTATTTGGGCATGTGGTTACCATATTCGGTTTCATCCCGAGTCAAGAACCGAACCAAAACCGAACTTTTGTTTAAATACTTTATTTTTAACATGTTGTATGTAAGACTTGAGTATTATTATTTCTAAGTTTATTCAAATGATTTCCATGGTATTGGGTATGTGGTAACCATCATCGGTCTTATTCCGAGTCAAGGACCGAACCAAGACCGAACTCTCGTTTAAATGCTTTATATATTTAAAATAATTTAAAAAGGTGTTACATGTAAGATTTGTGTATTATAATTTCTAAAGTTACTTTATGAGTTCTATTGTATTGGGTACGTGGCAACCATCCTCGATTTCATTCTGAGTCAAGGACCGAACCGAAACCGAACTCTCGTTTAACTCGTTATTTAATTGTTTTAAAACAAGTTGTATGAATGATTTAAGTGTTTAAGTTTTTTTATTTACACTTTTGTATATGTTACCTTAATATGGATTTGTTGGACCCAAAATTGGTCACATATCAAGTCTTGGACCAACTAAACCAAACAAGCCGAACTAAACCGGGTTCACTCGCTTGGAACACACTAGTTGTGTTTCGGACCACCGAATTCAAATTTTCTTTGAGATCTCTTACAAACTAATTATAAATATTTTCTTAAAGTACTTGGTATGCCGTATCCAACTTGATCTTAGAACAATCTTGGACCGATAAAACCGAACACTCGCTTAACGATGATGTTTAGAGTTTCTCCTTTAATAGAACTTCTAACATTAGTTAAGTCTTTGTTATAAATAATTTATCTCATGATATTTATCACTTTGGAATGTCAGGTTCGGACTTGACTAATTATCAAGACCCGAACCAACTAACCAAACACTCGTTAAAATCCCTTTTTGGTATATCTAACAGGGGATCGTGCACTATTGCATTAAACCAATCCCCTCATATTTACTTAAGAAAGGTTAAGTAAAACTAATGAGTGGAATACCGAAACCCGATTTTGGACAAACTTACTTTTCAAAAACCGTTACTTCAAGCTCTTAAATATTTATGTTTTAAACCTCAAACTTTGATTAATTATTTAACTTGTCATTTTATTTTACTTTAAAGTCTTTCAAGACCATCTTATAAACCGAAACCCTTTTAACCTAGACCTCACTCGTTGAACTTATTATCCCGGTTTATCACAACAACCCTTCAAGTCATTTATTTCACGTGAGTACTTTTTCATCCCCCGTTTTCATCTTTACATTTTGGGGGTGGCATTGCATATGTATTCAAACAAAAGTGATTTATACATTGTGTCTCAAACCACAAAACTCTATAGTATATGTTCACTTAAATAAATGCTCGATTTCGTGTTATATGCTCTATATGATTACTTGCTAACGTGTTTATCGCTTTCGGTTGGTTTGCCTCAATAAGTATGATCATACGCTCCCCTAACTATTTCAGCTTAAGTGCTAATAGAATAGGGCCTCATTTTCCGAGTATATTTGGTTGTTACCATATAGAAAGGTGCCTCATTTCTCCGAGTACGATTGGTTGTTACCGAATCGAAAAGAGCCACATCAATTTATTTTCAAGTTGTGCTTTTTTTTATTGTTGCATATACGAGTTTGTGGATTTCATTCTATATTTATTATACTCAAAACTATGAAATTGCTCACCAACATTCGTGTTGAAAAAGTTTATTTTATGCAATGTTACATGTTTGATAATTGCTTGAACGAAGATTTGAGGAACGTAGCTTGTTTTGAGACCACTAAGTAATTAGTCGAATAAACAATATATATTTGTTTACTTGTATTCAATTTGTTTTGTACGAACAAGAGGTGTTTTTTATTGATTTATGAAATTAATGAGTTGATTAAATATTGTCACTTGATAGTTTCATAGTGTTCTTGGGCAATCCATTGCACCCCGGCATGTTCCGCCGCCTTTGGTTGGGGTGTGACAGGTTCTTAGATGAGACATTCTACGAGGACAAAAAATAAAGATATATAAGATGAAGGATAAGTTAAGGAAAACATTAGAATAATAAAATGCTTAATTATTTAAGTAACTTATTATAAAGTTGTGATGTACATAAAATTATACATCATTTTAGCATCAAATAATCTTTAAAAACTGTAATTTCTATCAAATAACATAGCTCAGAAGGCTACTTATTGTAATAAAATGCAAATTCAGGTAAACCCAAGCCTCAAACGAAGAAACAAACGAAAAGATAGAGAAAAATGGAAGAAAACACACAAAAAACAAGAAACACGCCCCCATGCTTTTGAACACAAGAAAAGACAAAAATATAAAGAAAAGACAAACACTGAAGGCAAAAGCACGGGGCCGTGCGCCCTTGACCACGGGGCCGTGGTCACCCTCAGATAAGACAAAAAATATTTAGGCACATGTCAATAAAAACACGGGGGCGTGCCTCAGAAGCACACCCCCGTGGTGAGTCATCATGTACGATTTGACAACATGCAACCGGGATACGTGGACACGGGGCCATGCTTCATAAAGCATGGGGCCGTGCTCTTTTCTCCAGACAGTCTATAAATAGTCGAGCATGTTGCACGTATTTGGTGTGCTTGAAGAAGGTTTCTAAACGAGTTTCTCTTATAAAAACACCCACATAACACTCATACTGAAGCTCTTGTGAGAAGTTTGAAGGCTTGGAGGTTATCATCATCATCCATCATCATCATCAACATCATCATCAACATCATCATAATCCATCATCATCATTAAGAAGGGATATTCATCCACATTTGGTTAGATTATTTTAGTTTAATCATGTGCTTGTTATTATCACTCTTTTAATGTTTACAACAATGCTCATTATGAGCTAAACTCCATTCACCATCTAAAATCTATGAAGAAGCTTTGTTTTACTTGATGATCATGTGAAACATGTGATTTAGTACATGCTATTTTGCAATTATCCATTGATGAAGAAATGTTTTATCACTTTAATCCAATACATCAAGGTTGATGATTTATAATCATTCATGGTAATTCATGTTTTTGGAAACTAAAAATGGTAAAAAGAATACTTTGATACTTTATTTAAGAGAAAACATGGATCCTTATGTTGTACTAAGAAATGATGAGATATAAGTTATGATCTATTTCTCTACTTTTGATAATTCTAAAATAACATTGTTAACACAATTGCTCAGGTTATCATGCTAGTTAAAAAAATCACATGTTAATGGAATGTGCAATTATAATATAATCTAATAAACCAAGGGGAGGTTGTGTGAGTTAACTACAACCACTCGAAGGTTTTAAGATTGGTATTTGAGAAATAGAAGTCAATCCTAATCATTTTACTTTACCAACTGCTTGTCTTTTTAAATTGACATTCTCGGGGTAGTATGCTATTAAGCATAGGATGGACTTGAAAATATGCATGCTATTTACAATTATGTCATAGAATATGTTCACTCAAAAATGAGGAGCATAGTCTATCATAGATTATTAGGGCAAGTTTATCACATGTTTAACTAATAATCATCAAGGAGTAATGGAGTGGATTCTTGATCTTAGATGGTAACCTTCATATAATTGAACTACTCGTTAAGAATTTCTTTTCTTGTCACCATATATTATATATAAGTATTTATATCTTATAAAAAGGTCAAAAATTAACCCAAAGATGATTTAAACTCTCCGATTGCATTAAAATAAGGATTCACTATTGGAAGCATTTGTGTCCACGTATCAATACTTGGTTCTTACCAATACTATCCTACATATACTATAGGTACACTTGCCTATTTTGTGTGTGTTTAGTCTTAGGAGAAATCACTTTTATAAATTTAAAACACGATCTTGTGCGAAAGTTAAAACCCCAATCAGTTGATATTTTACCATCACATGCAGCACCACATCAAGTTTTTGGCGCCGTTGCCGTGGACACAGTACGTTTCTAAGAACGATCCAAGTTTTAATTTAATTATTGTTTATAATTGTAAAAACTTTTAGCTTTTATTTTATTTTCTCTCACTTATTACTATATTAGAATTAATTATTTTAAGGCTAGCCTAACCTTTACCTTTACCTTTACTCTAGTTTAATTGGCTTATACCTTAGTTTAGTTTTTGTATAGCTTAGCCTAACTTTTAGCTTAATCTAAATAGTTTAAATTTTGATTTAATCCCATGTATGTCCTCTACATTTCGACCTGAGCTTGTTTATCCAATTTCTGAACCGGAACGACTCTTTCGTCGACGAATGCGTAAATAGACGGAAAAAACCACCGAAACAATCAAAGAGAAGTCAGTAGACACCACGACATCAGGAGAAACTCAAACCGAAGAAATGAAGGAGGCCCAAAACAATGAACCGAACATGAGCCAGTATGCCAAGCCGACTCTCGAAGGTTTTGGCAATGGAGTGGCTCCACCCGAAATCACCGAGAATTTCAAAATTAAATCAAGCACCATTCATATGGTGGAAAATTCTGTTCAATTTCATGGTCTCCTCGATGAAGACCCTCTCTCTCATATATCCCGATTCTTACGAATATGCAGAACTTTTAAAATTCAAAACTGTTAGAAGATCAGATCAAACTCAAACTCTTTCCTTTCTCTCTAAGGGGTCAAGCCTTAGAATGGATAGAATCCATTCCTTCTGGTTCCATCACTACTTGGGACCAGATGGTTGAACAGTTTCTCCTTAAATACTTTCGCCTGATAAAACTGCCAAATATCGAGCCAGCATTACCGGATTCCAGACTGATGATGATGAATCGTTACACGCAACATGGCAGAGATACAAAAGTCTTATGAGAAGATGCCCACATCATGGACTGAGCGCATGGTTACAAGTACAGAATTTCTTTGAAGCACAATCCAGTCAAAACAAACAGGCCATCGACCAAGTCGTCGGTGGAGACCTGGGATCCAAATCACCTAACGAAGCATTTGAAATCATGGAGAAAGCAACAAAGAAGAGTTTCTCTTATAACCCACCAAGATCTACACCAACACACATAGGATTGCACCACGTCGATTCTAACACTCTTGTTACCGCACAACTTGAAGCCCTTTCTAAAAAATCCGAATAGCTTCATGCCGAACTATTAAAAACCAAGATCACATGTGACACCTGTGGATGAAATCATAAGAAAAGTGACTACTGCAAACAATTTATTATTTCCATGGAAGAAGTTAACTTCATCGCCCGTCAAAACAACGCTTTTAGCAACAATTACAATCCAGGATGGAGAAACCACCCGAATTTCAGTTGGAAGGACGGATGTAACACTCAACCCCTACCCAGATTCGAAAAAAGACAAATGAATCAATCCTTCCAGCCTAAACCACAATTTCAAGATAAAAGTTCCAATAGCCATCAAAATCCGAGCTACTCAAAAATCGAAGAGATGTTGATCCATATCATGACCAAAACAAATGAAGCAGAAATAAAGGCCGACTCAAGGGCTATTGATATCAGCGGAGTATTGTTAAAACATGAATCTGACTTAAAGAGTCAACAAGCATCACTACATAATCTAGAAACCTAAATCGGACAAGTTGCCCTGCAATTATCTGAAAGACCATCTGGCACTCTCCCACGCAACACAATCACCAACCCGAATGCGACAACTAACGCTGTTACACTCAGAAGCGGTACAACCACTGTTGCCCCACCAACTTCAGAACCAGTTTTGGAGAAGGGATCCCTTGACAAAACACAGGAGGTACTGATTCCAACAGGCACCGTACAACCCAAGGAACCAATCGAACTTATGTTCCACCTATTCCATACCCTGGACGGCTGAAGCAGGAAAGATTGGTAGCTCAGTACGTGAAGTTTTTAGAACTCTTCAAATAACTCCACATCAACATCTACTTTATCGAAGCCATTGTTCAAATGCCAAAATATGCCAAGTTTCTCAAAGAAGTGCTGACAAACAAGAGGAAGCTGGAGGAGCTATCACATGTCACCATGAGTGAAGAATGTTCAGCTATCCTCCAAAACAAGCTGCCGCAAAAAATGACCGATCCAGGGAGCTTTACTATCCCTTTTCTCATAGAAAATTTGTCTGTTAGCAATGCCCTGGCCAACCTAGGAGCTAGTATTAATTTAATGCCTTATGCGGTTTTTGCAAAACTAGGGATAGGAGAACCAAAGCCCACCCGCATGAGCATTCAATTAGCTGACCGATCCGTTAAATATCCTTGAGGCATTGTTGAAAACATGCTTGTCAAAATTGACAAATTTGTTTTCCCTGTAGATTTTGTAATTATAGTTATGGAATAAGACAAAAGCGTACCTCTGATTTTAGGAAGACCTTATCTAGCCACTGCAAAGGCTATCATTGATGTTTGCACCGGCAAACTCACTCTCAGGGTTAATGAAGAGGCTATCACTCTTGACATAGGAAAATCTATGCAACATCCGCAACATCACGATGGCACACTGTACTATGTCGACATCATCGACTCCATCGCGAGTTGCTAAGAGCGGAAATCTTCCATCAGCACCCCATTAGAAACCCAAATCTTGACAAACATAAACACTAAACCCACATTGGAACATGATAATCTCAATACTATAATTAACTATCAAGAAACATCAGAAGTAGTATGTGAGATCACCGAACATAATGAAAAATCAAAAACATCAATCGAAGAACCACCAGCCTTAGAACTAAAAGAACTCCCAACCATCTCGAATATGCCTTTCTTGAAAAAAGACTCTCAACTCCCAGTAATTATTTCATCTCACCTTTCTAAAGAAGAGAAAGACGAGCTTCTTAAGGTTCTCAAAAACCATAAGAAGGCTATCACATGGAAGATCATGGATATCAAGGGCTTCAGTCCTTCCTTTTGTACTCACAAAATTCTCATGAAGGAAGAATACAAGCCCATGGTCCAACATCAAAGACGTCTCAAACCCAACATGCAAGATGTGGTGAAGAAGGAAGTAATCAAACTCCTTGATACCGGATTAATCTACCCTATCTAAGATTCACCTTGGGTTAGTCCAGTTCAAGTAGTACCCAATAAGGAAAGAATGATAGTTGTAATGAACGAGAAGGACGAGCTAATCGCGATGAGGATCATCACAGGCTAGCGAGTTTGCATTGATTACCGGAAGCTCAATGACGCAACAGGAAAAGATCATTTTCCACTTCCTTTTATTGACCAAATGTTTGAACGATTATCTGGAAAAATGTTCTACTGTTTTCTTGATGGATTCTCCGGATAATTTCAAATTCCCATTGCTCCTGAAGATCAGGAGAAAACCACCTTTACATGTCCGTATAGCCCCTTTGCCTACCGAAGAATGCCATTTGGACTCAAGTAATGCTCCGACCGCTTTCCAACGTTGCATGGTGGCCATCTTTCATGTAATCATCGAACACTCTATGGAAGTTTTCATTGACGACTTCTTACTCTTTGGAGACTCCTTCTATCATTGTCTGAAAAACCTAGACAAAATGTTGACTAGATGTGAAGAAAATGCCACTTTATGGTCAAAGAAGGCATAGTCTCGGTCACAAGATATCTCAAGCAGGACTGGAAGTTGATAGGGAAAAATAGAAACCATATTTAAACTTCCACCACCAACTTCAGTCAAAGCTATTAGAAGTTTTCTAGGTCATGCAGGATTCTATCGTCGTTTCATAAAAGACTTCTCCAAAATTTCTAGACCTATGGCGAAACTTCTAGAAAAAGACGCACCATTTGTCTTCTCTGAAGAATGTGTTGAATCATTCAACATATTGAAAGACAAACTTGTCAACGCACCAATCATGACTACACCCGATTGGACCCTTCCATTCGAGATCATGTGCGATGCGAGTGACATTGCAGTTGGAGCCGTACTCGGACAACGCAAAGAGAAACATTTTCACCCAATTTACTATGCTAGTAAGACTCTTAATGATGCACAGGAAAACTACACCACAACAGAAAAAGAGTTATTAGCAGTAGTTTTCACCATCGAAAAATTTAGATCTTACCTCGTTCTTTCCAAAACCATAGTTTACACCGATCATGCCGCCATACGATACCTCTTCAACAAACAAGATGCCAAACCAAGATTCATCCGGTGGATTCTTCTACTCCAGGAATTCGACATAGAAGTCAAGGATAAGAAGGGAGCAGAAAATGTAGCCGCATACCATGTCTCTCGCTTAGAATGCACAGCTTCAGAAGAACAACACGAGGAAATTATCAATGATAATTTTCCACATGAAGTTCTCATGCATATCCAAGCGGTCATGCTAGAGGAAGATGAAAGTCCTTGGTTTTTCCGATTTAGCAAACTATTTAGCTTGTAGAATCTTAGGAAAATGACTAACTCATCAACAGCGGAAGAAATTCTTTTCGGACCTTAAATTCTATTTCTTGGAAGATCCATAATTGTTTAGGATAGGTGCTGATCAGGCTGTCCGTAGGTGTATATCAGGAAAGGAAGCCCTGGATATCCTAAAACACTGTCATGAAGGACCAACTGGCGGACACCACAGTACCGCCACTACGGTTAGTAAAGTGTTTGATGCAGGATTCTTCTGGCCCACCATATATAAAGACACACATGCTTTGATCCAAGAATGCGATGCTTGTCAAAGTGCCGGGAATATCTCAGCCAAAAATGAGATGGCTCAAAAAGGCATTCAAATTTGTGAAGTCTTTGATGTATGGAGAATAGATTTCATGGGCCCATTTCCTAACTCATTCGGAAACAAGTACATCCTTGTAGCATTCGATTACGAGTCCAAATGGGTAGAAGCACAAGCTCATCCCACTAATGATGCTCGAGTAGTTGTACGATTTCTAAAAAATATATTTTCACGATTCGGTACCCCAAAAGCCTTAGCGACAGAGGTACTCACTTCTGTAACGCTCTAATGGACAAAGTCTTAGCACGATATGGAGTTCACCACCGACTAGCAACACCATATCACCATCAGACCATTGGGCAAGTAGAAGTCTCGAATCGAGAAATCTAGATAATTTTAGAAAGAACTATAGGAATGAATCGAAAAAATTGGGCGGAAAAGTTAGATGATGCTTTCTGGGCCCTTAGGACAGCCTACAAAACTCCCATAGGAAAAACACCTTTCAAACTCATTTATGGAAAAGCATGTCATCTACCCGTAGAAATTAAACACAAAGCCTATTGGGTTCTCAGAGCAGTGAATTTTGATCTAATGTCTGCCGGTAAAAACCAGGAATATCAAATTCGCGAACTCGAAGAACTAAGAACATTAGCCTACGAAAACTCCTGGTCACAAAGAAAAGACTAAACGCTTAAATGACGCCCATTTAAAGAGGAACAAAAAGTTTCAAGTCGACGATTGAGTACTGCTATACAACACACGTTTACGTCTTTTTCCAGGAAAATTAAAATCTCGTTGGACAGGTCCATACATAGTTGAATCAGTTTTTGACTATGGTACAGTCGAGATTTCAAATTCTGATGGCCACAAGTTCAAAGTTAATGGACATCGATTAAAAGTATCCATCGATGGGCCATTTAAAGATGTTTCGGAGGTACTAACCCTCTAACCAACCTAATGAACATGCAAGTGTTGGTGCATAATGTCAGTAGTTCATAGTCTAGTGTCTGTAATCGAGTCTGTAATGATTAATTATGTTTTATATGTCTTAAGCGAAGTTACTAACAAGTTCGCTGTTTAGGCGAACTTATTAGTCAAGCGAAGTTATGGACAACTTCGCCTGAACATGCCAGGCGAAGTTGTCGTGTATTTATATAGGTTACGGCTTAGCTTAGAAAAGGGGTTCGTGTGATCATTATCGAAGTTACGAGAGCTGTAACGTGAGGACGAGAGTTCGTGTCTGTAATAGTGATATTGTATCACGTGTTTTGGTTATAATATAACGTGTTTGTTTAAAAAAAAAAAAAACGAAGATTACAAGAATTGGATATGGCTGCTGTTGGAAAGAAGATTATTGGAAAGACAGCTGTTTCAAACAACAGCAGCCATATCCAATTTATGGTTGACGCAGGTGTTAAATGAAAAGAAGATATTTTATATTCCTGCTTGGAAAGACGAAGCGAGGAAATATCAGCGAGTAGTCACGGTCTGCGTAAGAGAGGGAGTGCATGCATGAAGATTACAAGACAAGTGCTTAAAGATAAATACATGAAGCTACTGCCAAGGGGGAGTCTGTTGGTGCATAATGTCAGTAGTTCATAGTCTAGTGTCTGTAATCGAGTCTGTAATGATTAATTATGTTTTATATGTCTTAAGCGAAGTTACTAACAAGTTCGCTGTTTAGGCGAACTTGTTAGTCAAGCGAAGTTATGGACAACTTCGCCTGAACATGCCAGGCGAAGTTGTCGTGTATTTATATAGGTTACGGCTTAGCTTAGAAAGGTGGTTCGTGTGATCATTATCGAAGTTACGAGAGCTGTAACGTGAGGACGAGAGTTCGTGTCTGTAATAGTGATATTGTATCACGTGTTTTGGTTATAATATAACGTGTTTGTTTATCGTATCGTGTTTGATCTGTTCTTGTCTTCTACGCTCGTAACGACCTACGCAGGGATTCCGCACCTACGTAGATCGAGATATCCCGTGCAGATCCATCCAGGGAACCTACAATTGGTATCAGAGCTTCGGCTCGATTGTGTGGTTCGGGATATTCACGCGGGTGTAGAAATCGTCCCGTTTCGACTATTCGCGGGACGTGTTTTCTGTATTTTTGTGTCATTCTTACCTCCTACCATCGTATTCAACACTTTACACCGTCAAAAACCTCGAAAAGCCCAGAAATCAGATCTGCAGAAACTTCGTGTTCATCAGGCGAAGTTGCCGTCACTGTTCGTAGGGTTTCGGCGAAGATATAAGGTTAAGCGAAGTTATCAACAACTTCGCCTACCTTCTCAAGTTCGCCTATCTCAAGCGAAGTTCTCTACAACCTCGCCTACTTCCTAAGTTCGCTTACTCTAAGCGAAGTTACACTCAACTTCGCCAAGTCACGCGAAGTTAAGAAAGATCCAGCGAAGTTAAGTCTAAGCGAAGTTATACGTAACTTCGCCTACAGTACTTTTCAGAAGAATTTAAGAAAGATCCAGCGAAGTTAAGTCTAAGCGAAGTTATCCGTAACTTCGCCTACAGTACTTTTCAGAAGAAATTTTTTTTTGATTTTTTCGGGTTTCTTAGTTTTCGAGAAAGATGTCATCAATTAACATCTCTGAGTTAGTAAAGATGGAAGTAGAAGCAGGCTCAGCTACAAAAGCACCAAGGTTGCTGAAGGGAACCGATTTCGTTGCATGGAAGGATCGGTTCGAACAATATGTCAAGTACCAGGATGCAATGATGTGGGTATGCATCCAGGATGGTTATATTCCACCAACTATGGAGTACGAAGGTCGTGATCAGATCAAGAAGTACAGCAAAATGGAAGATGAAGAGAAAAAGATGTATGAGGCCGAGAGCAAGGCTCATGCTGCTATCACTATGGCTCTTCCACAAGAGATCCTTCATACGTTTAGAAAGTACAAGACAGCAAGAGAGCTTTGGGAAGCTCTTGAGAACCGGTTTGAAGGAAATGTGGGAATCCGTGCTTCGAAGATCAAATTGCTCAAAACCCAGTTCTCAGTCTTCAAGTATTTGAAGAATGAATCTCTAGATGATATCATCACCCGATATTATCATCTGATGACTGAACTGAGCAACTATTCAATTTCTTACCGAGAAGAAGAGATAGTTGAGAAGCTTCTTGATGCTCTCCCACCAAAATGGGAGATGTACACGGTGCTAATGAGGGAAGACAAAGACTTTCCCCAATATGATCTGGAAACGGCAGTCAACAAGCTCCGAACCTTTGAGCTTAACATGGTTAGAAAGGAGACACCTACGGATCAGGTTCAAGATCCAGGTATGTATGGTGCTAAAGTCAACTCTAGTTCAGGTTCAAAGACTGAATCAGCTGCCTACTACTCGAAGGTAGAGTCGGGTGCCAACTTATCACATGAGGGGCATGTGTCAGTCAACACGAATGGTGATGTTTGCTTTGTAGCAGGTGGATCTAGTGCTTCTAAACCGCAAGCAAGCAAGAGTAGTTGCTCTCCAAGTATTCCTAGCAACAACTACTCTAAGATGCCTATGAGTGTCAAATCTGCTGAAGAGCAGTTTGCTCTCTATGCTTCTTTTATTGCTTCCTATGAGAACTACATTCAGGTGTTAAAATCTAGTGTTAAATGAGAACTACCATTCGTCTTTCCAATCTGCGTCAACCATAAATTGGATATGGCTGCTGTTGCTGGAGGTGCTGGTGGCGATGACGGGGGAGATAACCAGAGACAATTCTTCCCTGGGCATAATATGTATATTACGTTAGACCCAGTTGAGAGTGGTGTGGAGGATTACCGTGAAATCATCACTTTCCTCCTTCGTTCGCGGATATTCCACGCGATCACAACTACTCTGCCGATATCCTTACCCAATATTGAGGATTTTTGGCAGACGGTGGAATACGATTGCCGCGTTGAGCCCCCGGTTATGCGAGCAACCGTCAACAATCAAGAAGTTCAGTTCTCTTCTGAACAAATCCGGGTGGCTTTACGTTTTGGAGAGGAGACTAGGGATGACCCTACAGACTTTGTGGCTCCTTTCCGTGACGGAGCGTTTCTCCGAATGGGCTATTCTGGTCCATTAGGCGATACTCAGAGAAGGAAAGGTTTCTTGCTCGATCAGTGGCGCTTCCTCATGCACGTAATGATTGTCTGCATGTCAGGGAGGAAGGCGGGCACTGACGGAATGGGCGCGACCATGCAGTCAGCAATGACTGCTCTGACATATAATAAGCGCTATTGCTTTAGTCAGATGGTCTTCTATGAAATTGATCGTCAGAGAAGGGCGATGGCACGTGAGAGATTCCTCATGTATCCAAGATTTCTTCAAATGATCTTGAATCATGTGGCTCCCACGTTGCCTCAACGTCGCCCTATCAGATACGTGGAAAGTGTGAACAAACGTATCTTCGCCCAATGCAGAACTTCGAGTGCTAGGAGCAAGCCTGAACTTCGTCCTCACCATACTCCACTCTTTGGGTACTTAATCAACCCGGAGTATGTGCCTGCTCGAGGGGATGAGTTTAGGGACTCGGCACCACAACAGGCAGGAGCACCTCAAGCTATACCTGCTGCTCCTGTTGTGTCACCGGAGGAGAATGTGGACCTTGACGCAGAATTTGGTGGTCAAGGATTCTTTGATATGGATCGGGTGGATCCAGAGGAGAACGTTCAGGTTCTGGTTGAACGTGCTTCGACTGTGCATGTTACTAGAGCAGCTACGACGGTGGCTGACTCAGATTTTGATGATGTAATGGATGAGGCCAGACGTATGATGGTGACTCAAGAGAGGACGTATGGGAAGAGAAAGAGGACAGATGACGACAGTGAGTCAGAAGAAGAAGAAGACATTCATAAGTTGATCAGACGTTCAAGAAGGGACAGGACAGGTGCAGGTATGGGAGCAGGTGAGAGTTCAAGAGTAGTACGTTTCGCTCCACCCGCACTGTCCGGTATGTCGATTGTCCCTACATCAGTACAAGTTACAAGTTTAAGCGCCGCGGATGTTCCCGTGGTGGCTACATCATCTTCTTTCGGCATCCCACTCACTACTTTCCAGCTGACGACTCCGGAGATTGTGTCTTTACCACCTCCAACTCTTACTCCTTCAGAGGTGGTTGCTCAATTTGTTGAGTCGACAGTCGTTGCAACTGTAGGGTTATCAGGTATGATACCACCTGCGGTTACGCCTGCTTCTGATGTCCCGGTTACATTTGAAATCCCTCCTCAGTACACTCAAGATATATCACATATGAGGTTCGATTTCGATGCAACCCTATCAGACTCGGAAAGAATAGCTGCACTTGAACGGGTCGTGGCAGAACAATCAAGGGTGAATCTTATCCAGACCCAGGCTATTCAGCGCCTAGTAACAGAGAATCAGCTGCAGTCGTCCCTACTGGTTGAACATGGAAAAATTATAGATGCTATGAAGGAGTTATTGGCATCTCAGGGGGAGACGAGCTGTAAAGGCGACGAGTTGAGGACAAAGAGAAGAAATGATAGAGACGATGATCCCAATGCATCGAAAGGTGCAGGTGGTGAGTTGCCAAGAACTACTCAAGCTCTTGGGACTTCCACAGCTTAGGGGGAGTCAACAGGTGCAGGTGACGATGTGGTGGTTCTGGTAGATGACGAGGAGATGGGAGATGATGTGATCGATGCCTTGAAGGAGTTGGATGATGATATGTTGGATGATGAATTTATGTGTGAAGATGATGTTCTACCAGTCGAAGAGATTGAAAAGATTGGTGCAGAAATTGTGATAGAAGATGATGTTGAAGAAGGTGAAATAGTTGAGGAGAATGTTGAACACGAGATCCCTGAAGTTGAAAAGTCAGATGTATGTCAAGATACAGTAGATGATGATACAGAATGGGAGGAGCAGCCTAGATGGAAGGAAAGCTATGCTCATTGCTTTATCAAAACTAAGAAGCCTGCTGTTCCAACCATGTTCAAGAAAAGTTATAATATCAAAGGCTATGCTGAATCAAAGAAAGGAATTATCTGTTGGCTATATGATGAACAGTTAAAAGTGTTCGTGGTGAAAAGATATGATGGGATCCAATACTTTAAGAGGACGTTGAGATCTCTCAATACATTGCCTGAATGTGAGGTGAAGGATTTGGCTAGATTGGGGTTGATTAATAGAAGCGACGACAACATGGCCAGAGTTATTGGGAGGATCGTGTGGAAAGAAAGTATTAAAGAAAAGAAGTTTGAGTTATTAAAGCCACAGAAGGGAAAGCTAGTGGAAGATAAGGAAAGAGGAATGAGAGCAGATGGCAAGCCATGGATGGTAATGAAGTATAAACCGATTCGATGCATGAAAGAGGTTCCAATGAAGACTATGCCTCAAGATGTGTTGAAAGATCTTAAATGGTGGTATATTGATTGCCAGACTGCTGAAGCCGTGATGGAAGACGAAGACGAACAAGAAGTGCTAAGAGTGTATGATCCGATGCATCTTGTTAATTTATCGAAAGCTGATCTGCAGGTGTTAAATGAAAAGAAGATATTTTATATTCCTGTTTGGAAAGACGAAGCGAGGAAATATCAGCGAGTAGTCACGGTATGCGTGAGAGAAGGAGTACATGCATGAAGACCAAGAGAATGAAGATTACAAGACAAGTGCTTAAAGATAAAGACATGGAGCTACTGCCAAGGGGGAGTCTGTTGGTGCATAATGTCAGTAGTTCATAGTCTAGTGTCTGTAATCGAGTCTGTAATGATTAATTATGTTTTATATGTCTTAAGCGAAGTTACTAACAAGTTCGCTGTTTAGGCGAACTTGTTAGTCAAGCGAAGTTATGGACAACTTCGCCTGAACATGCCAGGCGAAGTTGTCGTGTATTTATATAGGTTACGGCTTAGCTTAGAAAAGTGGTTCGTGTGATCATTATCGAAGTTACGAGAGCTGTAACGTGAGGACGAGAGTTCGTGTCTGTAATAGTGATATTGTATCACGTGTTTTGGTTATAATATAACGTGTTTGTTTATCGTATCGTGTTTGATCTATTCGTGTCTTCTACGCTCGTAACAACCTACGCAGGGATTCCACACCTACGTAGATCGAGATATCCCGTGCAGATCCATCCAGGGAACCTACAGCAAGAAATAGGGTGTGGCCAAGACCTTCGTAAACCAGGTCTTGTAAATTTTTTTTATTTTTTTAAAACAAAATAAAAATAATAAAAGATAAAGAAAACACGGTGGTCTGCTCCTAGAAGCACGGTTCCGTGCCCCAAAATGCGGGCCAGAATCTTCCCTGCAAAAATCTCAGTCAGACTGGCTTGTAACAGAATTGTCAGACAAAAAACACGAGGGCGTGCTTCTAAAAGCACGGGGCCGTGCCTGGCTACTGGTTGGCTATAAAAGGCATCATTTGCCAATGCATTCCTTGCACCAACCCTAACCAAAAACACTCTCCTCTGAGATAAAAACATGCCTACTGAGATGAGTGAAGCAATTCCCGTTCCTCGACAACCGAGAAACGAAACCCGACACGTATCCAAAACCGAGCTTCTCTTGAAACCTCAAGAACTCGTCAAAGAACTTACCGAGATGAATCTCCTCGCAGAAATGCGTCTCGTTCAACTCACCGAATCAGTAGAGAATATGAAAATGGAGCTTCGTGACATTAACAAACAACTCCAGTTTCAAGATCTCGGATTCACGTTTTTCCACCACCAGGACCATTCGGCGAAGGAGAACCATTTGGTGAAATTTAGGAACTTTAGGTTTTCAGTTTTCATGTGTAAAACAAGTGCTAGGCACATCGTGTTAGGACTCTCGGGCTTAACTTGAGTATTTTTATGTTTATAGGAAAACCGGGCTTATCCTATAATTGTTTTAGAACTTTTAATTTTAATGAAAAGTAATTTTTAGGATGATCAAACTCTTGAAATAACATACTGAACATTATTCTAAAAATTTCGGATCTCGCGTTTGGCTGAAAAATCAAAGACACTTTCAGTGACAAAAAGCATGGGGCCTTGGTCACCTTAGAATCTTCAGCTTGATACGTGCTGACTCCGTACAATTCTCTTAATCAGAAACATTTATTCCCCTAGCAGCACGGGGCTGTGCTTCTAAGAGCACGGGGCCGTGCTCGCCTTTCCAGTCTTTATATAATGCACGCACTAACTCACTATTCCATTCAGACCAAACACAAGTTTACTAAAATGGAAAGTAAGAAAGTTGAATGGAGACCAGTGAGGAAGGGCAAGCATGGTGATTGTTCCTCAAACCTTGAGGAATAAATCATGAGGCTCCAAATCCAATGCATTATGAGAGACCAAGTCGAGAGTAACATCCAAACTGAGGCTCGCCTAATCGAGCTAATCAACAAAGTCGAACTACTTCGGTTTGAGAACTTCCATGTTGTGGATAGCCACAACAAAGATGTGAGCTTTAAGCTCAATTTTCTCAACCCAGAAGTCGCAAAACTCGACAAGAAGCTCTCCGAGCTCTTGGAAGCTAAAAGAGCCCCACCACACATTCAAGACTTGTTCGGGAATGGTGGTCGTTGAAGTTATAACTTTGTCTTGTTAAGAAATTACTCTTGCTAGTATTATGTTTCCTGTTCTGGATTGTTGTAGTACTTTTCTTTCTACTATGTTTTATGTTTTAATGAAAATTAGGACTTTTAATTTTAATCCTAAAAAAAAATGAACATGACCGACAAATAAACAGCAAAAACAAAAAGAATTTGTCTGCCTCATGCAGCACGGGGCCGTGCTTTTGTGTCTAGAACAGTTACAAGTTTTATATCAATAAAATAACATCACCATTCACTTAAACCTAAAAAAACATCGTCCAGAACCGAAAACCGCAGACCATCCACCAATTTCACTAATCCTTGCCTTAAATCTTAGATTTTCAACCAAATGTATGTTAACCTAACAAATCTAATCTTCAAATTAAACATTCTAGGTCTAATCCGAACCTTAATTCTAACAAATTTATAAAATCGGGTTCAAACTTGGAAAATAGATAGGTTAATTGTTTAGATTTAGGACAATGAGTTGTTAGAAAGATTTACACTTGTGTTTTGTTAAGAAAAACGATTTGGTTTCGGATCTTAGTTGATTTGCTTCAAACTTGAACCTGAATAATTAATCAAAGACCGGCTAGAATCGTAAGTTCGAGTCTTGATTATGGTGGAATTAGGATTAGTAACACGGGCTATGCCTTATGAAACACGACCCGTGGTCACCTTTTGGTCAACAAAAAGGCAAAATCTGGAATTAGGTTAAAACTGCCAAGGACCCGCAGCATGGGGCCGTGCTTCTAAAACCACGGTACCGTGCTGATCTAAAAACATGGGGCCGTGATTTTTAAGCATGGCACTGTGGTTTCAGTTCTGTTCCAGTATTTTAAAAATTTTTGTTAAAATTTAGCTAAATTGGGTAAAAATTGCAGATGGCTGAGTACGGGGACGATGTGCACACATTCCTAGTCATCCCAGAACACACCAAAAGGGATCGAAGAGCCCAAGTGAGAATGACCTACCTTAACCGACGCCTTCCAGAACCGAACTTTTATGCTTGCAAGGATACATTGATGCAAGTTAGTCAGTGGAACAGGTAAATGGCTATTGTGAAAGGACCATGGCGACGAGTTTTTAGTCAAAAAGGGAAGGCTATTACTGAGTTAACAAAGGAATTTTTAGCCTCCTTCTCTTTTAAGAAGAAAAATTTGGACATGTGGGATCAAGAAGTCGTGGAATTCAGGTGTGGGGGAATATGGTACACGACATCAACGACCTAGTTGGGTATTGATTTGGGAATTTACACAAGTGATGAAACAGACAGCCCTATCTGGTACGCAGCCGCAACCACATTTGCAGACGAAGATGCTGATGAAGACGCAGAGGCTGGGACTGCACGGGTACAAGCATGGGAACTATTAAGCTATGGGTATGAAACCTACATTGCAACTAGCTCAAAGAGCACAGCATTACGTGACCCACTTATGAGATACATTCACCGCTTGCTCAACCACACTGTCACAGTACGTGGTCAAATTGAAGGGGTTGTGAACTTGAGGGATTTATGGGCCATGTACTGCATGAAGAGCGACACAACATGCAACATCACTTATTTGTTCTGCAAATTGTTCACAAATAATGCAAATACTAAGAGCTGAAACACCCCAATTTTCGGTGGACCGTGGATCTACAAGTTGTATAAAGATTACCATGCAGACAAAGAAGGAACCCGTAGCCCAGACCCGATTTCTTAACCTTGATTTTTGTATCAGCATGCAGATGGCCCAGCAGATCGGCAGAGACCCGGAAGTGTGGAGATTTCATGATGCCTATAACAGGGTTGGGATCCCGAGGACCCTGCCGACATGATGATCCCGGACGATCTCGAGAGGAGAGGAGGATCACCACCTCCACAGACCCGCCACCACACTTACCACCATCATGGAGGCCCATCTTCATCAAGGGTCGGCCCTAGCTCGTCAAACGATAATCGATACTCATTTGAGGGTATATACGACCTCATTGACCAATTTCAAGCAAACACTACCGCCTCGTTTGACAGGATCACAGAACAAATTGCTCCATCTGACGCACAACGACCAATTCCAAGCTAACACTACCACCTCGTTTGGGATATCGCATGGACAGGCAGTGGGGACCGTTCGAACCCGACATGGGTAATTGACGAGCAACGGTAATGGTAGGTCTGACATGGGTCTAGCATGGGTATGGGCTCAGGTGGTGGTATTTTCATGACATTATTATTATGCTTGTTTGAACATTTTACATTATGTCGTTTGTTTGTTTGTTTGTTTGTTTGTTTGTTTGTTTGGATACTTTTTATGGCCATGGGTGCCAAGACATCGTAGCAGGTACTTATTTAGCCCGTGTGGGCTGGGTATGGATGATTCCGTACCCAATTTTCAGTAGAATTATTCTTGGTTTTTTGTGGTTGTTTGCAGTTTTATTTTAAACAGGTACAAAACATTAAAACGGAAGAAAAACAAGGGACACTCTGTCGAAATTTCGTTAACCCTTAAGGAAGTACCTCTCCATCTTAACCCACCGTACTTAATTAGAATTGTTATCTTTTTATGAATCTTTTCACATTGAGGACAATGTGAGATTCTAGTGTGGAGAGGGGAATTACTTGACCAATTACTGCTCAACTAATTATAAAATTCTCTAAATAACATTTTTATAGTAAATAAAGACTATTTATTTAACAAAACCAAAAGAAAAGTCCAATAATAGTTTTTGCAAATAACCAAATACAAATCTTTTCTAACCAAAAAGAGAAAAAGCAAAAAAGAAGTTTTGTAATATTGAGAATAAATTTATGCAAAATATGGCGTTTATACCCAATCACTCCGTTACCGTGAGATAAACCTCATGCCATATAAATATTTTTTTTTGTTCGTGTGATTTAGAACTTGTCGCAATTATTCATTTCAAGACCGCACGAAGCATTGCATAAGGAAGAAGGTAATATCACTACAAACCTCTTAAACCATTCTCCAAATTACAAAACCCTAAACCAAAACCTTACCACTTTACCCCTCACAAATCGGTAAAATACAACACAGGTCTTTTACCGGCAGATCCTAAAGAACTGGAAATGCATTCTTTCGATTTCAATTTCCTTTGCCGCATAAATTTCGCAAAACCGAGGTTGCCTCCAGAACTTAAGGAGAGAATCTTTCTCTTAAGCAATGAGGTGAAGAAAAAGGGGTGCCAAAACGAACAAAGGCCACCATTTTGTGGAGTTTCCAAAAGCATAATGAAAAGAAGAGCAAAAACATACGAACGTTGCTTAGGACGCGAAAACTAATCACACGAAGGATGATGTAGAAAAAGTCAAACTCAGTCTCAACATGAATATACCGAACTAATGAGGGTGGGGGCTATTAGGCTCAAAGGCGAACAATCCATTAGAATTTGGAGTTATGTTCAGAACAGGATTGAGGAAGAACTGATTCACATCCACGAAAAATCTGTTCTTGACGATCTGACCTTAAAGGAGCCACTTAATTTGTAATAATATATATGTATATATATATATATATCTTTCAAACGGGAGAAAAGAAGCTGACTATTGAAGACATCTTAATATTCCCGACAATCAACATAAGTTGTATTTACCATCCTCATTAACCTAAACCCCTTGAACCACCACAAAATACCCAAGCCCGATTCAAACAAAACCAACCCCAATTACTTTCTGATTTATGCAACCCTTCACAAAGGTGGAGATTTGAACGTGCTACAAGCTTATTTATCACAGGTTACATCTCGACTAAGAGTGTTCACATACGTACATCACATGTATGACCAGATATATAAATCGAGCGTGAGTGAACATTGTGAGAACGTGACGTTATCAATAAACAGAAGCTCATTAAACAATATTTCCTTTTATTTTTCACTACATATAATCCTATGATTTAAGGTTGGTTATTTTGTTCCCATTTTCTTGGAACTCTTTTGGAGATATTTTAAGATATGGTCCTAACTTGCTATTTTTAGACAATTTTTTATAAGTAGATTGCTTGAGGACAAGCAATGTTCAAGTGTGGGATGTTTAATGTACATAAAATTATACATCTTTTTAGCATCAAATAATCTCTAAAAACTGTCATTTCTACCAAATAGCATAGCTCAGAAGGCTACTTATCGTAATAAAATGCAAATTCAGGTAAACCTAATCCTCAAACGAAGAAACAAGCGAAAACACAGAGAAAAATGGAAGAAAACATAAGAAAAACAAGAAACACGCCCACATGCTTCAAGAAACACGCCCCCATGCTTCTTAACACTAAAAAGACAAAAATCTACAAGAAAAGACAAACACTGAAGGCAAAAGCACGGGGTCGTGCTCCCCTTGACCACGGGGCCGTGGTCACCCTCAGATAAGACAAAAAGGATTTAGGCACATGTCAATAAAAAGCACGGGGGCGTGCCTCGGAAGCGCAGCCCCGTGGTGAGTCATCATGTACGATCTGACAACCTGAAACTGGGACACTGGGTCGTGCCTCATAAAGCACGGGGCCATGCTCTTTCCTCCAGACAATCTATAAATAGTGAAGCATGTTGCACTCATTTGGTGTGCTTGAGAAGGTTTCTAAACGGGGTTCTCTTATAAAAACACCCACATTACACTCATATTGAAGCTCTTGTGAGGAGTTTGAAGGCTTGGAGGTTATCATCATTATCCATCATCATCAACATCATCATAATCCATCATCATCATTAAGAAGGGAGATTCATCCACATTTGGTTAGAATGTTTTAGTTTAATCATGTGTTTGTTATTATCATCTCTTTTAATGTTTACAAAAATGCTCATTAAGAGCTAAACTCCATTCACCATCTAAAATCTATGAAGAAGCTTTGTTTTACTTGATGATTATGTGAAACATGTGGTTTAGTTTGGTAAAGTACATGGTTAATTTGCAATTATCCATTGATTAAGAAATGTTTTATCACTTTAATCCAATACATCAAGGTTGATGATTTACAATCATTCATGGTAATTCATGTTCTTGGAAACTAGAAATGGTAAAAAGAATACTTTGATACTTTATTTAAGATAAAACATAGATCCTTATGCTGTACTTAGAAATGATGAGATATAAGTTATGATCTATTTCTCTAGTTTTGATAATTCTGAAATAACATTGTTAACACGATTGCTCAGGTTATCATGCTAGTAAAAAAATCATATGTTAATGGAATGTGCAATTATAATCTAATCAACCAAAGGGAGGTTGTGTGAGTTAACTACAACCACTCGAAGTTGTTAGGATTGGTATTTGAGAAATCGAAGTCAATCCTAATCATTCTACTTTACCAACTGCTTGTCTATTTAAATTGACATTCTTGGGGTAGTATGCTATTAAGCATAGGATGGACTTGAAAATCTGCATGCTATACCATTATGTCATAGAATATGTTCACTCAAAAATGAGGAGCATAGTCTATCATATATTATTAGGGCAAGTTTATCACATGTTTAACTAATAATCATCAAGGAGTAATGGAGTGGATTCTTGATCTTAGATTGTAACCTTCATATAATTGAACTACTCGTTTAGAATATCTATTCTTGTCGCCTATATATTATATATAAGTATTTATATCTTATAAAAAGTTTAAAAGTCAATCCAAAGATGATTAAAACTCTCTGATTGCATTAAAACATTCACTATTGGAAGCATTTGTGTCCACGCATCGATACTTGGTTCTTACCAATCTATCCTACATATAGGATAGGTACACTTGGCTATTTTGTGTGTGTTTAGTCTTAGTAGAAATCACTTTTATAAATTTAAAACACGATCTTGTGCGAAAGTTAAAACCCCAATCAGTTAATATTTTACCATCACACGCAGCACCGCATCACGTTGCCTTAAGAAGTAAGGGGATTTGTGTCATAAGGATTAAAAGATAACGATTATAAGATGGGGGGGGGAGGTACATTGCGTAAATAGTTATTAGATAATGTAGTTAATATGATTAATGTGTAATGACTACATGAGGAGATAAGTCGGTTTAAAATTTAGATTTCTTTTATTTGATTAAGTTAATTTTACAATAAACCAACGAAATATATATGTGGATGTTGGCCTCCCATGAGCTTTCCATGGCAATTTGAATGGCCCAACGAAACTAACGAATATAATGCAACTGAGTTAGACATCCCATGAGCCTTACATGGCATTTTGATTTTCCCAACTAATAAACGAATTAACAATACAATAAAGTTTGTCGGCCCGATGAGCGTTACATGGCGTTTCAACCGACCAAACTAAATAACGAACTAACGAAATAAAATTTGAGTAGTTGGAGCATCCCGCGAACCACCACGTATGATGAGCTCCAACAAAAACATAAAACAAACTGAGAAATGGATAGTAGGAGTGCCCAAGGGTTCCATGGATTTTTCACCCAACAAACCATTTAAATAACGAACACAATAATCGGGAAACCGAATTTAGACAAGAACCACCGTGAATTTGGTTTAAAAAAACAACCTAAGGTGTCGGTCGTATGATAGTTGTGTTCCCGCTTTGGCCTATAAGCTTGAGTACTGTTGCCAGGTTATCCTTCAGGTAAGGAATGACGTCTTACCTTGGGTTCTTGAGACGGTTTACCGTGGCCTAACTCACAGTACTCTCCCCCTTCAAGTTACTACGGGAACTTGTCACACTACCTAGCCTTAAGGCATAGAAGAAAAACAAAAGTAGGGAATTCTTAAGGAATTTCCCAAAAATAAAAGTCAATATATTTACGAAAAATATTCTTTGAATGTTGAGGCATAGATTCGGAGTTGTGTGTGTGTGTGCATAAAAATACAATAATAAATAATAAAAATTAATTATCTAAAAAACTGTAAACAATTTAATTCGAACACATAAGGCAAACAGATAAGCACGTATGGGGCTCCTAAGTATGTTACTAAGGCACCACTAACGACCTATCTTAAACCTTAGGCTCTGATACAAATCTGTTACACCCCAACCTATGGCGGAAATTTCGGGGCGTGAGCTAATTGCCCACAGCTCTCAAGGTACTATTATGCAATATTGGAAATTTCAATATCTATTTAATTTATTCAATTAAAACCAAATATCCAATACAAACATTCAAAATCAAATAATTCACCAAAAAACATATATCAAAATATAAAAGGCTTGTTTATGTCTCTGTCTTGAATCCTAAGTTCACTTTCCAATCTTGACTTAACTTCACAATCACACGATAACCTGTATATGCGCTAAAAATAAAGTAGATTTGTCAACACAAGGTTGAGTGAGCAACACACCAGATTTGATGTATATATATAATAGATAATAAATGCGCAACAAAGTCAAATGAGTTAAGCAATTCAACCAATGAGAAACAAATGAGCTGTCGAAATGCACAAAGCTATTACGATTGTCGTATGATCATACTATTCTGAGGTTATGTTGAATGAATCTGGAAGATTAATTACATTTATATAATCGTTTATATGTATAACTACATAGGGTTAAGGTCGGCTAAACGATAATACGAGATACGAATCAAAAAAGAGCGATATAACAAAATTAGGATGTCGATTTGGCCGCAAATGGTAAGAACAATATGACTCTTGATTCAATTTCCATAAACGGGCAGAAAATTGTGGTATAAGATAATCAAACTAATAATCGGGTACAAGAAATTGTATACGTGTCCGGGTTTGGGTTATGGTTATCCGGATAAAACAAAATAGGTTATAACAAGGTTACAAAATGGACCCTGGAGATTGAAGGTGGGTACAATATAAGCTAATAGCTTAAGTTTGGGTTGAATTTGTCAATTTAAGAAAAATATAATTATAGTAAATAATCAATAATATATTAATAATTAATCTTCTCTATAAACACGACTTTTAAGAAAGTAAACCGAACCTCGAAACGGGTCGGGTTTTAAAAGAAAAATATTAATTCGAAAACCCGAGTTGTTACATTTTGTGGGGGGCTACTTTTTGTCGCATGTTCTTGAAATTGATATAATATTATTATAATAGGATGTGTGTGTAATATATATATGTATGTATGTATGTATATCGGTTACAACACCATTATACCCCTCAAACAAAAACCCACTATTTGCTGACTGGGCGCCACATGACGCAAATCTCCCTATTTTGTAGCCCCTTCACTACACATAACCTTATGAACAAATGTAGGCTACTATGCTAGCATCTACAAGGTATCCATATCAGAAAAACAAAGAGACTCAATCGGCGCTCGCTTTTGCAGAAAAGCCCCACCACACAAGACTAGAAATGTCAAAAAGACAAATCAAATATATTAGCTTTGGATATCTTCTCTCCGGTGCGTTGATTCAACCGAAACCGGAACTTCGTAGCCGTTTTCAGGGACATACTCATACGAATCGATTGAGACGATCTCCGACCTAAATCTGACGGTCTTACGGCGTCCGTTGCCGACTCATTACTAGTCTCGACCTAAAACTATTACTTCTAACTCCACCGCTGGTTCTATCGGAATCGACAATTTTTATTCCGTATATCATCTTCCATTAGAGTGGTGGCGTTGGGTTCAAACTGATCGATGAGAGATCTAGAGAGAGAAAGAGGGGGTGAGATGTTGAGGGATTGAGAGAGCTGTGTTTTTTTTAATAACGTGAGATGCCAAAATACCCTACCTCATATCCTTCCTAGGAAACTGATACTTTTTATTTGAACTCAACCCTATAATATATATTAACCAGTATTAAAGCTCGTGTAACACACAAGATTATCTAAATTACAGAATTACAAGTAAAGAAAATAATTACATAATGTATATGAAAAAAATGTCATACATTTATGCTTTTATCTATACTACGTGTATATAAACTGATTTTATTTATATTACAAAATGATTTCTTTTAAATAAACTTAACAAAAAAATGCACGTGCAAAATGTACCCGAGAACGCTACTTATTGAAACTTTCATTGTCAGTATCATATATGTATAATTGAAAAAATTCAGGAAAAAGACTTCTCATACAATAGTCATATAATAGTAGTTCTGACCACTCAGCTTAAATACTGAAAGAGCGTTACTGTTATTGATATATTTATCAATTTAAAGCCCATAGAAGGAAAATAGAACATTAAATTATAACGACGGGTTCTTCAAGAACTATGTTTTTCTGAGCTAAACCATGAAAAAGATTTTGATAAGTTCGACAACATAAAAAATAACATGTTAAACCAATCAATTTTATGAATATTTTGTTTCATTTGAGCATAGTTTTGCATGACATGCTTCCCATACAACGTTCTGATCACCATTGAAAGAAAAAGTTAATGCTGAGATAAATGTTTCAAATTTGATACAAGTTAGAAGCATTGATATGCATGGTGTGGCATGTCGTAAGTGTTCACTATCTATTCTTAAATTTTAATAGTCGAGGGAACAATAGTTAATTTACCAAAATCCCGAATCCTTTGATTTTTTTTTCCAAAAATGTCATTGAAAATAAATTTGAAACTCAAATTATGTTTAAAATTCTAACTTTCATCTGTTTGACATTTTCAAGTCAACACTTTGATCTGGTAATAAATTTGACGATAAATCTATTTGCATTCTCAAACTTTTAAAAATACTTAGATTTTACATTTTTTACTTATAACAAATTTTGACCCAAATGTAATTAACATGCACCAAACAATCTATTTACCATTTTTGTTACTGTAAAAACCATATTTAAGTCCACAAAACCCGAAACAATCCTTGATAAAAAAAACCAAGAAATTAAATATGATAAACTTTGTTATATATGAAAATGATTGGTATATATTTACTAAACCAAAAAAAATATATAGTTTACTAAATTTAACCAAAAAAACAAAATAAATTGATAGATTTGAAACATATATTTATAATTTATAAATTTATATGACAAATTACAATAATAATAATAATAATAACAATAACAGATAAATGAATTGATTTTAAAAAAAATGAATCAATTTTTAAGCATAGATTTATGATTTAGTAATTCAAAAAATTACTTTGTAAAATGAAAGCATGTTTTAGTTTTGTTTTTCTTTATAATATTCAACAATATACATAGTAAAATATGTTAATGATAACATCTGAAATTATATATTCTTTTCAATCTTTAACAAACAAGGTTTGTTGTTAATTTTGAAATTTACAAAGTATTTTTGAATATATAGTGAAATAATATGTTAATATTTATTTATATAAAAATATATAAATAATAATATAAATAAAATATAAAAGAAAAGTGAATATGAACATATATTATGGTCCATTAAGATCTTAGTTTTGGATGGTAAAAATTTGTAAGATTTTACCATAAACCAACACGTTTCACAATTATTTTACTTTATTAGAATAAGTAGATTTCCATTATCGGTGTCATAATATTATTTTCTTATTACTATAATAGATTTTTAAAACATATAAATTTTTTACAAAATTATTTTTTGATTTTAGTTCCGGTACAGTAACCTTTCTAACTATTACTAACAGAATTCGTGTCTAGTCGACGAAACGTCCAGGTTGACAAGACCCGAGCCTAGTGCGGAAGCGTGAATATTCATTATTAACGGAGGAGCTCGAATTTAGGGTAGGATCGAATCGCACTCATATTCACTCTTGAATGATATTTGGACGGATGAGATGTATTGGGAGAAAGCCTATTTAAATTAACAATAATCAATAAAGTAAGATTAACACATATATGTAATCGAAACACAAACAAGATTGAAATGGTAGTATGATATCATTAGTCGATTGATTCTCATAAAGATTAACCACTCATACATACATCATACATACACAAGAAATATTATCCACCTCGTGAGAGCTCATCCCGGGGAGGAGACTCTCTCATAGGGATAAAACCCTAGATCTCAATCAATACACAATACACTCAATGCTAGACAAATGAATAAAAACTGTTGGACTCGGTCTGCCTAAGAGACATATTAAATTGATGTGGCTAGTACGTTATGATCCAAGTCGGGTCATACCCAATAACAAGCTAGACAAACACCGATAATATTCGTTCATATATGATGTGATCATAACAAATGAATATTAACACTTGAGTTATTTGGAAAGGGGTTTCTAAATAAAATGTACTTGTGTAATAAACAAATCATATGGATGATTTATGTTTTATGAAAGAACATTACATAGTGTTATTTAAGTTGGTTAAATAACAATATGTGAATAATAATAACCAAGCATGTCTCTTAACATATAATAGGTTTTATAAGTTATAAGTTATAAAATTATAAAAGTATATATGTATGGATATATATATATATATATGTTTAAAGTTTTATAAAAGAAAAAGATAATAACTCTTTCAAATGTAATATTATTATATGTTTGAGTGGAGACATGCAAGGTGAGTGGAGACATGCAGTGGTTATTATTGGTGGAGAGAAAGATGTCTTTAAATAAAACCAAGTCTTTCTCTTTCATTCTTTCATAACACACATAATTTCCAAGTAAACTTTTCTCTCTTCCTCTCTTGGGAATTTTCATCCAACATAAGAAAAGAAGAAGAAAATTTCAAGTGCAAATCCTAGCTAGAAGTGGTGTGTTGTTGAAGCTTGGGATATGCTAGCTTGAGGAGCTTCCATATTCAAGTTCTTACCTTTCAATCATCATCTCTTTAACCCGGTTTTGTCATATTGAAAGGTAGTAGTAACATGCATGGACTTATAGTGACATGCATGTATTGATAGTGTGTAATTCGTATTTGGATCCGGGTTTGGGTTTTGCATGTTTAAAATTGGTTTTATACATATCATATTAACAAGATTTAAAACTTTTATATCCGCTGCGTTTTTGGTAAAATAGGGATTTTATCACTTTGATAATCTTGTTAAAACTCAACAATGGCATCAAGAGCCGCTTATACGAATGCATGCTTCATTAGACCCAAAATTTTTTGGGTTTATGGTGGGTTTCACCATTTGGCCGAAACTTTTTGGGGTTTTGGTTACCCCATGGTTTTTCAAGGTTATACTTTACATGCATGTGGTAATCTTGAAAAACCAAGTCATTTGGATGATTGTTTAGTTTGTTTGGACAAAACCCGAAACTTTCGGTTTGCTTAAGCTTTGGCCAAAAGTTTTGAGGCTAAAAGGGGAACCATTTTGGTCTTGTATTATTGCATATTTGGATGTGTAATAGATGTTCATAACCTAGCCATGGCATTGTGTTTGGTTGAATGATTGTGTTGGTTGTTTGTTCATTCGATTTGGTTGTAATATTTATTTGGGTTTGTAATCTATTTATTCATTCATATGGCTTGTAATAATAAGTAGATTAGATGTATTTCTTTTACTAGAAAAATGTATTAGGATATATTTTGTAAAAGAAGATGCATGGATGGAAGCCCAAATAAAATGATGAAGACCACAACACCGGGAGTAAACACTTGGAGCATATGGATGCGGAATCAAGTGGGAGTTCACCGACACAAGTGCATGTTCTTTTGGGTCCCTTAGGAGAGACTTTTTGACACACTTGTCTTCGGTCAACAAGTGTGGTCAATATTAGGAGGCTATGGTTATGAACTTGTGGTTGTATATATTTTATGCTTGCATGGTTGATTTACTTATTATTTGCAATATGGTTTGCTTAACAACTTAAAATCAACTAGCATAAAATTGGTTCCTTAGAAATCGTTAGGTAATAAAAATTGGTTTTATTAATAACTAATGATTTCATAATAAAAATGGGTTTTATTAATTGGAACTTTGAAAATGGGTTTTTCAACTAAGTACCATACATTTGAATACATGCAAATGAAAGGTACAATAAATAGTTTTCCAATCTAGAATTTAGAAAACTAAAATCCCTTTTAAAAACAAGTTAAACACCATCCTTTTATATGACACTTAAGTCACTTGTAGACTTGAAAATGAGTTAGGATCACGTAAGCACTTTTAAGAAAACTTGTGATCTTAAGGTGATTTTACAAGTACTTTTGGCATTAGGATCACCTAACCACTTGTATGAGTAAACTCACACGTGTGTATAAGTAGGACGACTTGATTTGAAACCATGACTATAGGATCACCTTAACATGGCGTTCAAAGGTGTTGATAGGATTTAACATACCAACTAAACATATGATGTTTAACCGATCCCATAAAACTAGAAGTTGCAAAGGGTTGCAATTGTCAAACGTTGACTACCTTGTTAATTCGAATAGTAGGATAAAGGTCACCTAACTACTATTTGAATGAAACGTTGGGTTCTAGATTTTAATCAATAATTGTCTTGGAGACATTTAAAGGGTATTAAAGATTAAAATTTTATTAATATCGAAAATACTAATTTGAACTTTGTTAAAATTCTTTTAGATGGCCGCAAACAACGCACCGAACACAATTATCCCACACGTGCATAATCTATCACTAAGATCCATTCTGGATAAGGATCGTCTAAACTTTAACAACTTCATGGATTGGTATCGAAACTTGAGAATTGTTCTCAAGCAAGAAAAGAAGTCTTATATTTTAGACGATCCTATACCCGATGAACCCGATGTCAATAACTTGGATGCCTATGCGGATTGGTTAAAATACACCGAGGATTCGGTACAAGTTTCTTGCCTCATGTTGGGAACAATGATTCCCGAGATCCAAAAGGATTTCGAGAATCATGGGGCATGTGACATGATAACCCAACTTAAGGAAATGTTCCTTACTCAAGCTCGGGTTGAGCGATTCGAAACGGTTCGAGCGCTTCATGCATGTCATATGGAAGAAACCCAATCTGTTTTATCTTAGGTACTTAAGATGAAGAGCCACATTGATCGGCTTGAACGGCTTAACTGTCCCGTCTCAAAAGAGTTAGCCACGGATTTAATCCTAAATGGCTAAACTAAAAGGTTTGAGACATTGGTCATGAACTACAACATGAATGGATGGGACAAAAGCATTGGTGAGCTTCACGCAATGCTTAAGACAGCCGAGGCCGGCATGGGTAAAAAGGTTTTACCCGTTCTTGCGATCAATGAGGGTGGCTCAAAGAAAAGGCATCACCCGGAACCAAAAGCAAAGGTTGCCGTTGGTAAGGGGCAAGTCAAGGGAAAGGCAAAAGCGGAGCCAAAGCCAAAGAAGCTAAAGGTTAGCGCTGAGGATCCGTGCGTTGGTTGTGGTGAGATAGGTCATTGGATGAGAAACTGTCCGACCTATCTCAAGGAGTTGAAAGCTAAGAGGGATGCGGGGCAAACCTCAGGTACAACTTTCATGATTCACATTGATCTTAATATTATTTCTTCTAACACATGGGTATTGGATACCGGATGTGAAACTCACATATGCAATTCATTGCAGGGGTTCAAAAGAAGAAATGAGGTGAAGAAAGGATATATAAGTCTCTTCATAGGCAATGGAGCAAAGGTTGACGTCCAAGCCCGAGGAGATTATGTTTTAAAGCTTCCAAATGGTTTGGAAATTGTTTTGAAAAACATTTTATATTCCCCTAGTTTGACTAGGAATATTATCTCTGTTTCTGTATTAAGACAATCTGGTTATGACTTTAAGTTTGTTGATAGTGGTATTTATGTTTTCATGGATAATTTCTTTTATTTTAAAGCGATGCCGTTTTATGGCATTTATGAATTAATTCATGATGACTCATACATTGATAACTCGTTGTACCAAGCTAACACCAAAAGACTCAAAATGGATTTGAGTAATACTTTTCTTTGGCATTGTCGTCTTGGTCACATAAACAAGAATCGTATTCATACACTTCGAAAGAATGGTCTTTTGAAATCAAATGTTGATTCATTTGATGAATGTGAATCTTGTTTATTGGGAAAGATGACCAAAGAACCCTTTAATGGAACAAATGAAAGGGCGAAAGACTTATTAGGTATCATACATTCGGATGTATATGGACCTTTTAGGACAATGACAAGAAATGGTGAAAGATTCTTCATTACCTTTACCGACGATTATAGTCGCTATGGGTATGTGTTCTTGTTAAGACACATAAATGAGGCCTTTGAAATGTTCAAAGTCTTCCAAAATGAAGTACAAAATCAACTCAACAAAACAATCAAAGTACTACGTTCCGATAGAGGAGGTGAATACCTCAATGATGCGTTTCTAGAACATCTTAGGAGTTGTGGGATTGTCTCACAACTTACTCCACCTGGAACATCACAACATAATGGTGTGTCCGAAAGGAGGAATCGAACTTTATTGGACATGGTTCGATCCATGATGGCTAGATGCTCATTACCTCTATCATTTTGGGGTTTCGCTGTGATCTCTGCTGCCCTTATTTTAAATATGGCACCAACCAAGAAAGTGGATAGGACCTTTTGAAATATGGCATGGAAAGGCTCCAAAATTTTCATATTTAAAGGTATGGGGTTGTGAGGCTTATGTTAAGATCTACACCCCTGACAAACTTGAATGTCAATCCACTAAGTGTGTATTTGTAGGATATCCCACGGATTCGATGGGATATTATTTCTACAATCCAAGCGAGCATAAAGTGTTTATAGCTCGAAAGGCTAAGTTTTTGGAAAGAAGGTTCCTTATGGAAGGAACTGATAGAACTGTAGAACTCGAAGAGGACTGAGAATTACAAGCCGATACACGTTTGGTTGACACTAGCAATCAAGAAGAGGTTGTTGAGGATGATCAAATGGTTGATCAAAACACACAAAACATTCGCAAATCTGGTAGAGTTAGCACCCCACCTGAGAGATATGGATTTTTCATGGATGGATGCTACGTGGTTGATTCGGATGAACCCACCATATACCGAGATGCAATGTCGCAATCTGATTTTGACAAATGGCTAGAAGCCATGAATGTTGAGATGCAATCCATGCATGACAATCAAGTATGGGACTTGGTTGCTCCACCTCAAAATTCCAAGCTAGTTGGAAGTAAGTGGGTTTTCAAGAAGAAAACTGATATGCATGGAAACTTGGATACTTATAAAGCTAGACTTGTAGCAAAGGGTTTCACTCAAACTCAAGGGGTTGATTATGATGAAACTTTCTCGCCCGTGGCGATGCTAAAGTTTATAAGGATATTGTTTGCCATAGCCGCATATTATGACTATGAGATATGGCAAATGGATGTCAAAACTGCTTTTCTAAATGGGCATCTTAATGAAGATGTTTATATGGTTCAGCCTAAAGGTTTTGTCGATCCACAACATCCAAACAAAGTATGCAAGTTGAAGAAATCAATCTATGGATTGAAACAAGCATTCAGAAGTTGGAATCACCGTTTTGATGATGAAGTTAACAAATTTGGATTCATCAAAAACGCTGATGAAGCTTGTGTGTATAAGAAAGCTAGTGGGAGCATCATAACCTTTTTGGTATTATATGTCGATGACATATTACGGTTTGGAAATGACATTCCAACCTTGGAAGGTGTGAAAGCCTGGCTTGGAAGCTGTTTTTCCATAAAGGATCTTGGTGAAGCCGCCTATATTATGGGAATAAGAATCTATAGGGATAGATCAAGGCGGTTGATAGGTTTGAATCAAAGTGCATACATTGACAAGATCTTGAAAAGGTTCAAGATGGAAAACTCTAAGAAAGGTTTGGTACCTATTCAAAGAGGAACGATGTTGAGTGCTTCTCAATGTCCAAGCTCAAAGGATAAGCAAGACAAAATGAGTGGTATCCCATATGCATATGCTATAGGATCCATCATGTATGCCATGATTTGCACTAGACCGGATGTGTCATGCGCCTTGAGCATGACAAGTCGATACCAACAAAATCCGGGAACTAGCCATTGGATGGCTGTTAAGAGCATATTGAAATACCTTAGAAGGACTAAGGATATGTTTCTAATATATGGCTCTGGTGAGGAGGAACTCGTTGTAAAGGGTTACACTGATGCGAGTTTCCAAACTGATCGAGATGATTCTCGATCACAATCGGGATACGTTTTCGTTCTCAATGGTGGTGCTGTCTCATGGAAGAGTGCAAAACAAGACGTGGTAGCTTTATCCACCACTGAATCTGAATACATCGCCGCCTCCCTGGCAGCTCAAGAAGCTGCATGGATTAGAAAGTTCATTGCCGATCTAGGAGTGGTTCGTACCATTCAGGACCCTCTAGAGATCTTTTGTGACAACGAGGGTGCGATTGCTCAAATCAAGGAACCCCGCGCACATCAAAAGACTAGGCACATTGAGCGGAGATTCAACTACATAAGGGATGAAGTTGAAAAGGGAAAGATATGTATTCACAAAGTTCACACTGATCAAAACATTGCGGACCCACTCACGAAACTCCTTGAAAGGCCGAAGCATGAGAGTCATACTTGCGCCTTAGGACTTCGATATTCTAGTGATTGGATTTGATCAAAATTTGTATTTGGATATTGGAACAATTTTATTTTAACTCAATCATATGGTTTTGGTTATGGTCATGTTCTTGAGTTATGTTCCATTTTAGTATGTTTAAATCCGTGAATAATTTGAATTATTCTAAACGTCCGTAGTCGTTCATATTTGTGGGAACAAATGTGAAAGTAAGACTATTATGAACTTGGATTGGTAGATATTCATGAGGTATGAATATAGAAAAGGGTTGCTGCCAAGGTTCATAGATATTTATAGGATAAATATTGGACTGACCCGCTCTCAATTTTACTGCATGGAATCCTTGGGATTTGTGATCATATGTAAATTTGAGTAAAGGCGAACTTCATAGTATCCTCCGACCTGAGATACATATTGGGTCTTGATATTCATCGACTATTATGCTTTGACTTAGTTCTTCGCTGCCTGAAATATGTCAGTACATAAGGCTAAGCTCAAGTATAGTACAAGGTGATAGTGAGAGACGTATGTAGTCAATATGGGATTTGTCCCTCTTATTCGTTGAGAGTTAAATGTCTAAGGCCTGACAAGTTAAATCAACAGAGAATGATCACTCTGTGTCTCTGGATTTAACATGACATTTGTGGCAAAAGGATAAATGATAGTTTCACCTAAATCATTTTCAAGTATGGGACTTGAAAGGGATGATGTTATTGAATGGCACTTCGTCATACGTATTAGGGGTAGTAAACCGTAGTTAGGCGGTATTTGCTACTTGCATCAATCTTCTATGTATCTTGTGCAAGTGGGAGATTGTTGGACTCGGTCTGCCCAAGAGACATATTAAATTGATGTGGCTAGTACGTTATGATCCAAGTCGGGTCATACCCAATAACAAGCTAGACAAACACCGATAATATTCGTTCATATATGATGTGATCATAACAAATGAATATTAACACTTGAGTTATTTGGAAAGGGGTTTCTAAATAAAATGTACTTGTGTAATAAACAAATTATATGGATGATTTATGTTTTATGAAAGAACATTACATAGTGTTATTTAAGTTGGTTAAATAACAATATGTGAATAATAATAACCAAGCATGTCTCTTAACATATAATAGGTTTTATAAGTTATAAGTTATAAACTTATAAAAGTATATATGTATGGATATATATATATATATATATATATGTTTAAAGTTTTATAAAAGAAAAAGATAATAACTCTTTCAAATGTAATATTATTATATGTTTGAGTGGAGACATGCAAGGTGAGTGGAGACATGCAATGGTTATTATTGGTGGAGAGAAAGATGCCTTTAAATAAAACCAAGTCTTTCTCTTTCATTCTTTCATAACACACATAATTTCCAAGTAAACTTTTCTCTCTTCCTCTCTTGGGTATTTTCATCCAACATAAGAAAAGAAGAAGAAAATTTCAAGTGCAAATCCTAGCTAGAAGTGGTGTGTTGTTGAAGCTTGGGGTATGCTAGCTTGAGGAGCTTCCATATTCAAGTTCTTACCTTTCAATCATCATCTCTTTCACCCGGTTTTGTCATATTGAAAGGTAGTAGTAACATGCATGGACTTATAGTGACATGCATGTATTTGATAGTGTGTAATTCGTATTTGGATCCGGGTTTGGGTTTTGCATGTTTAAAATTGGTTTTATACATATCATATTAACAAGATTTAAAACTTTTATATCCGCTGCGTTTTTGGTAAAATAGGGATTTTATCACTTTGATAATCTTGTTAAAACTCAACAAAAACATCTATTTATACTAGTCTAGCATGACTTGGTCTTCAAGCTATCCACCCTTGGTTGAGACCAAAAAATATATAATTTTCACCCACTTATTAATTCGATGCGCCAGTCTAAAATATAAGACCCAACAATCTCTCCCTTAGACCGAGGCCATCGAATTTTCTTCCATGATTACTTTATAACCTGTTGTCTTTCATGAAAATTCTCCCCCTCAGTTTAAGCGGTTTTAAACATCAACGATCAACATAAAGTAACAAGGTCATCATAAAAGGAAATGCACTTAATGTGATCATCAAATAATCTTATATTTTTCAATCCATTTCGTGGTGTGGATGTTGAAACGGCAAATTCCATCTGATTACATCATCAAGATCCTTCACATATTTGAAAAATCTTGGATTATTAATCTTGATCAACTTTTCCTTAAGTTGAGCCTTTTACTTGATTTGAAGCAACCAATTTGCAATGAAATTCGAAGAACTTTATTCCCCCAATTTCTTTGCAATTGTCTTTAATGAAAGTATCTTCGAATTAAGTGTGGGTGAAACAGTCTTGATCATTTATCAAGATTGAAGAATCTGAAATAACCAAATGAAAATTTCATATGTTGGTTGACACTTAAAGTGGTTAAATCCTTAAGATTTGTCAACACTTGTTCTTGTAAAACTCTTGATGAAATTGTGAATTTTTGGTGAATTTTGCCCAATTTTTGCTCAAAAATATTCAAAAATGACCAAAATGCCCCTCGTTGACCCGGTACAGTCAACAATTGATTTGACAAGAAAAATCTCTTCCTATTAGTCAATCATACTTGGGAAAACATCTTTCATTTATAGCAGATGGTCAAAAAGTTAACGGATAAGCAAATATTAATTCTTTTCTCCATCTTGGCCCGTTTGACTTTGAAAGTCAAATGCATCAAATATCCTAAAATTTCTTCTAAAAACTTGAAATGTTTCACAAACACAAACTTTATGTTCACGAGCACACATATTTCCCTTCACGAGCATGCTAGACCGTAGTCATGCTTGTGAGCAAGAAGTGTGCTCGAGAGTAAAAAGATATGCAGTGATTTGTCATGAAGATTATCTTTACGAGCACCAAGCATGCTCGTGAGCAAAAAGTATGCTCGAGACATAAACTTGAGATTTCCTTTCACGAGCATGTATGCTTAGAATAATTTCAAGCAAGCGATATGCTTGAGAAAAAAATTCTAATTATTCAAGTTAAAACAAAGTTTGCTCGAAAAGATATGCTCGAATAAAAAACAAGATGTGCTCGAGAAAAGATTGTATGCTTGGGGTAAAAACTTATCTTTTTCTGCACACATAATACTTGTTTCAGCTTCCAAATTACCATAATACCCCTTAAATTATGCATATCAACTTTTTGCAGAAAGCATTTGTATCAGCTTCACAAAACTGCCCCTAAAATCAGATCAACATTAACGGAACTTTTAACACCAATTTCAGCACGTTTACCATCAAATAATCAGCTCGTTAACAGCACATTTTAACAGAAATTTCAACATGTTTACAGCACGTTTAACATTTTTCACGTTAATAGCAAATAATCAGCAGCAATTGTTTGTGAACTGCAACATATCAGCAACAACTTGTCTAGACCATCTATAAATTTACCATTCCACCCATTTAATATATCTTTTAACAGCAACAATATGACTTATATCAACTATAAAAAGTCTGAAATACCCCTGAAGAAACTTGCATTAACAGCAAACAGTTTGTACAATTTTGGATCAGCAACTAAGTATTATAACTCTTAACTATTAGGGCCCGTTACCCACATTTCAACAGCTGCACACAACAGTAAAACTACCAAACAAACCCTTGTAGGAGCCCATGTACACTCTGATTTAGTGCAACAAGTATTTATTTCAGTAGCGAAATTACCAAAACAACCCCTACATTTATTTGCTCGGGAACATATCTGCTGCAGAAACATCTATTTCATGACTTTATGACATCATGCACTTGTGATCAGGTCTATTTGTGGTTGCATCAGCGGCATATTGTATTGTATTTGTAAGTCCCCCGGGAGGCGTTGCCGATCGATACGAGATCCGCACGAGGTCTAGGAGTGCGGAATCCTCCTAGACTCGTTTAATGGTGTAGAAGACGAAGAACACGATTACACACATACAAACACATGAACAAACACACGAATGGGATAAACACATCTGCATATCTTTTCATATAATAACCAAACATGTTACATACCAACATAAACAGAAACACGGCCGACCCGAGGTGAGCTCTACCTCGGGTCGTCCCACACGACTCTCCCTCTCTGTTTCTCTCTAGACAATTAAACTGTAACACTCAAAACTCTAACTTTCTGGATACTCAAACCTAACCAAGACACGTATATATATATCGAAACAACTTCGCGAGCTTGGGCTTGGGCCTGTAGGCGAAGTTGTTACAACTTCGCCTAAGGCGAAGTTGTTCTAACTTCGCCTATGGCGAAGTTGTCCTAACTTCGTACATCGTTTCCGCTGATCAGAATTGCATAGCGACGGTCACAAAATGCACCAACAGACTCCCCTTTGACCGTTGCTCTCAATTCTAACAAACACAAAAGATCATCTGTTACAAAACATGCACCAACAGACTCCCTCTTAACTGATGATCTTCTGTTTGCTCTTCAACCAGCCGTGCCTGAAACTGTCTTGTAGCTTCACAAATCTACCAATCACCCAGCGTCTTCCATATCAGATCTCCCCTTCAGTGTAAGCTTCTCCGACTATATAGGTTGAGGTCTTTGAAATGCATGCATCCCCGTGCCTAATTGATCATCTCAACCAATCACGTGAGTCCTTCTGACTTCACCAACACGTGAAGTTCTTCTAACTTCACCAACACGTGAAGTTGGGCTCCCTCCACAACTTCACCAACACGTCGGCATACGATAAGGTTTAATCTTCAACTACTCAACATCAAGTGATCAATTTCATCACAAAACCACCTTGACAGAATCTAACACACATGACCATTAATTAATCCGAAGCATCTTCAATCACCAGGGATAACGATCAAGAACATAAACACTTTAATTCTCGATTAAATCCAACTTCTTCCAGAATTTTCACTTTAATAAATAAGCATCACGTTTCAGGATCTAATTCTCGAAAGCCTTGAAAATAACATAAATAATATGCTCTGACCGCAATCCAGTAATGACAAAAACCTTCAGTTCAATTTGACTTTCTTCAGTTGGTCAACCTCGAACAACAACTATTTCATTGCCCACAAACACCCAAATATGTGTCAATATCCAGTTTCAATCAATATCCCATTCACAACCTCAACTCCATATCCAGAGTTGACACGTATTTGTTCACACGTAAGACCAAGAGATAACAAGTTTCACTCGTTGACGGAACAACGTCTTCGGTCTCACAATAATCGTGTACACCTGGCCATACAGACGAAAACTCCAAACACTATTTTATTTTTATTTTTTAACTTCGCCTAAAGTCAACTTCGCCTAAAAGTCAACTTCGCCCCTCCTTAACTTCGCCTGTCCATAACTTCGCCTGTCCAAAACTTCGCCTGACAGATAACTTCGCCTGAGATAAGCGAACTTGTGAGGTAGGCGAAGTTGTGAATAACTTCGCTTAACCTTATATCTTCGCCTAAACCCTAAAATTTAAGCGACAACTTTGCCTGAACCCCATAACTTCGCCTGCGGCAGCTGTTCGGCCAGAAACGCATCAGAAACGTGCCAGAAACACCAAAACGCAGATCTCGAACCATAGCATAAGAGCCTAAGGCTCTGATACCACTTGTAAGTCCCCCGGGAGGCGTTGCCGATCGATACGAGATCCGCACGAGGTCTAGGAGTGCGGAATCCTCCTAGACTCGTTTAATGGTGCAGAAGACGAAGAACACGATTACACACATACAAACACACGAATGGGATAAACACATCTGCAGATCTTTTCATATAATAACCAAACACGTTACATACCAACATAAACAGAAACACGGCCGACCCGAGGTGAGCTCTACCTCGGGTCGTCCCACACGACTCTCCCTCTCTGTTTTTCTCTAGACAATTGAACTGTAACACTCAAAACTCTAACTTTCTGGATACTCAAACCTAACCAAGACACGTATATATATATCGAAACAACTTCGCGAGCTTGGGCTTGGGCCTGTAGGCGAAGTTGTTACAACTTCGCCTATGGCGAAGTTGTTCTAACTTCGCCTATGGCGAAGTTGTCCTAACTTCGTACATCGTTTCCGCTGATCAGAATTGCATAGCGACGGTCACAAAATGCACCAACAGACTCCCCTTTGACCGTTGCTCTCAATTCTAACAAACACAAAAGATCATCTGTTACAAAACATGCACCAACAGTATTTCATGTATCTGATACATATACCTTTCAATTAATTACACAAACGTCATTTGCTAACTGTTCAACACCATATCTGTACCACTCTACCATTTGCTGCAACTACTCGTTAATAATATCAACAACAAAATTACGCTTGTAGCATCTATTGCAACTGCTAAATTTTGATTTAAGTATCAAAATTACAAATATGAAAATTATTGAAATCCCCGCTATTATATTTTTGTTGCAGTAACTGTTTCAATTCAGAACATATTTCGATTCAGTCACTGAGTTAACTCGCATATCACTGTTCAAACTCATATCAGCAGCTGTTCGGAGTTAACTGCACAATAACTGTTCAAGAATCAATAATTTCGATCTGAATTTGCTTTAATTGTTTAGACACCTAGATTTGTTTTAAAGTTGCAGCCATATATGCAGCAATAGTAACATTCCATTCTTCTGCATAAGCAAGTTGTTACACCGGCCACTTGTACCATTCGTGAATAAGCAGAGTGTATCAGCTGAATTACATGATTGCTTTTGTTCAGCTCTTAACTTTTTGTGACATATAAATTCAGCACACACATTATGTAATCATGACCCAGATCATCAAATGAGTACTCGAACACAACATTATGCAACTAACAGCTTCAGATTGTGAAATTAAAATCTATACGTAACTAATTGAGTAGTCACATATCAGCATGTGTTCTGGACTTAATAAATCAACACACAACTTGTGAACTCAATTATTTGTTGGTGAAAACCAATCATCAAATCAGCAATCAAATCAACAATCTGAACACTTAATCATAGCTTCTCGAATCAAAACACATCACAATCATCCCAATTTAAATTCTCATTCATCAATTAGGTCATAATCATCTGATTTTGACTTTTCCCCAATTTATAACAAACGAGCCCTAATTTCTTAGATTTGTCGTTAAACACTAATCACACGAATTTAAGCATTGAAATCACATCAAATCAGCTCAAAACATCAATCTATCACCAATTTCACCAAACTTTCAGATCTAGAACATCAAATACAAACGACTCGACCTAAAACAAACTGAAAACTATAGATCTAGACGAATTTGAACTTATAAACGTGTAACTGATGTTGAATCTCCGAACTAATCATCAACTCAAGCATCAATTCACAAAAAATCATCTTCAAATCATCAAATTTCATCCAAATCCATGCGAAACCCTAAAAAAACTTCAACAAACTTCAAAGTTTAGCGTCCATGATGAATTCAAGAGCAAAATGAATCTGGTTCAGCTGTTAGTCTGAACTATTCATTAACCCCGCTCTGATACCAGTTGACAAAACCCGAGCCCCGGTGCGGAAGCGTGAATATTCATTATTAACGGAGGAGCTCGAATTTAGGGTAATCGAATCGCACTCGTATTCACTCTTGAATGATATTTGGACGGATGTGATGTTATAATCAATAAAGTAGGAACACATATATGTAATCAAAACACAAACATGATAGAAATGGTAGTATGATATCATTAGTCGAATGATTCTCATAAAGATGAACCACTCATACATACATTCATACATACACAAGAAATATCATCCACCCTGGGAGAGCTCATCCCGGGGAGGAGACTCTCTCATAGGGATAAAACCCTAGATCCCAATCAATACACAATACACTCAATGCTAGACAAATGAATAAAAATATCTATTTATACTAGTTTAGCATGACTTAGTCTTAAAGCCATCCACCCTTGGTTGAGACCAAACAATATATTTTTCACCCACATATTAATTTGATGCGTCGGTCTACAAATATAAGACCCAACACAGGTTCTACCGATGTAATTTCCTTTAAATATGTTAACTTACCAAAAAAATTTTTTGTTTTAAATGTGTTAATTTGTTGAAATTATTTTTTAGACTTAGTTACGGTACTGTAACTTCAACCGATACCAACAAAATTCGTGTTGAATTGAAACTGTAACGCTCGGGTTTTATTGACAGAATTAACTTCGTTTGAAGTATGTAATTATTTTTATTCATCAGCTATTCGAGTGACTACTAGTTTGGCGGTATACTTAATTTATTTTCTTTTGGTTTAGTTTTCGTATCGTAACAACTTGAACCGAAACCGACTGAATTTATGTCTCTTTGATCATATGTTATACTAGGGACGGACTTAGTTTAATACGAGGGGTAACATCCTCTACCCCTCAACTTCTCGTCAGTAATGTAAATTAAAATTTTTTGTCAGTTTTCGTATTTAGTTACCCCTGAAAAATAATAATGTTACCCCTATGTGTTTTAAGCCCAACCAATTTAAAAGTTCAACCCAACCAAAGCTCAAATAAAGTGTAAAACCTAAACCAATTAGCCCCTAAAAAATAATTCAATGCTAAACGTAAAGAGACAGACCTTAATTTATCAAAATTCCACACCACCACTAGTGACTAGACACCACCACTGATCACTCCCCTTCTCCACTAGTTTGAATTTTTTCCCGCATGTCCTCTTTCTCAGTCACCAGATAAGAGGCGGTTCAAACCCTCTTCCACGATTCGACTTGTACTTGCTCCATTTATGTATTCTTCTACTTTTAACGAAAATTACAATTGTTAATTTAGAATTATTTATAGGCAATTGAATGCTTAATTATGATTTTTTGGATATTTAGATAATGTAAATTGGAATTGGTTATTTGGTTAGGGATTAAGGGTTTATGGTAATCAAATAATCCGAAAGAATGTCATTACTAATTGACATCATTTTAAGGTTGAAGTTTTGAATACGGTACTTTTGGATATGCAAATTCAAAAATTGGAAATAGATTCAACAAGGTCTCAACTAATCTGATAGAAAATATTTCCGACTTAAATCCTTGTGATTCGTTTTCTAAGTTTGACGTATCTAAGATAGTGACATTTTCTTATATGTATCCGTGTGACTTTAGTAATGAAGATAGAGAGTGTATTCCGGGTGATCTTATGACCTTTTATCACACTTTAAAGGAATATAGTAATTTGCAAAATTGGGTGGAATGTATGACCTTGCTCGTGTAATGGTAGAAACAGAAAAACATGCCACTTTTCCTCTGGTTTATCGAATATTGAAGCTAGCTTTGGTAATGTTTTTCTAAAATGAAGCTTATCAAGGCATATTTGCGCAATAGAATGGGCAATGAGTATTTGAACAATACTCATTTGGTTTAGCGGGTAAAGCGTTTGGGGGTTTTTAAGTTCATCAAAGTGCGACACATTGATTAAATGGTAACTGGTAAGAGACCTTAATCAATTATGGCTTGGCAGCTATAAATTTTTGCTTCAAAAGTTATGATTCACAAGGGTTGATCGTAAGAAATGTGTAGGGGTGGGGGTGCTGAAACTGTGATAGGCATTATCATGGTGTGGTAGATCTGAGTAACGGGTTAAAAAAATCTTATGAGGATCAGAGGATGTTAATTGGAGTGGAAACGAGGTGGATACTCGGTCAATGATGAATAACAAAAAGGAACATAATGTCAAATTGTCGATTTTATCCTATAGTGGTCGAGAAGAAATGTGAAGTTTAGCTCAATCCAAATGAGCTAATTGGCTTTTCAGATTCCAACAGCATTACTCTTGTGAAAGTCGATATATACTGAAATTATGGTGAAATTATATCGGCTACTAGCAAAAAAGGGTTTTTTTTAAACGTCAAAATGAATCATGCTGAAGGGTCATGGGTTCGAAAAAATGGAATCGTTTTCTAAGGTTATTAAGAATAACGAATTAAAGAGGTTTTACTGTGATATCGAAACAGTTTCTAAGCATTTTAAATCAAATGAACGTCTATTAATACACTTGAAAACTCCTCCTTGTTCATCTTACCCTTGGAGGAAACTAGAGACAAAGAAGAGAGAAATTTTCTTTCTTCTTGTGTGTGTGAGAGAGAATAAGGGTGCAACCAATGCACCTCATAAGAGAATCAATGGATTCAAATGCATGCCTTGGAATTATAATGTAGTAAAGTGATGGGGGGGGGGGGGGATGGGATTTCCACCCAAACATTTAAAACTTAAAACTTATATTTACTACTTATGTTATAATGTAACATAATATAATTCAAGAATCATGCAAAGTCCAATATGCTTTGCACGTTGTTATTTAACGAACTTAAATAACATAGTATATAAAAAATGCAAAATGCAGTAGGTCTTGCATATTGTTATTTAACCAACTTAATAAAATTACAAATAACATGCAAAATTCAAAATCTCTCATAACATAATTTATCCATATAATTTATTTATTTCACAAGTGCAAAAATTTAGAAACCTAATTTTCAAATATTCTAAGTGTTGATATTTATTTGTTAGAACATATCTTAAATAAATATCGTGGTGTTTGTCTAGATTGTTATTAGGTATGACCCGACTTGGATCATAACGTACTAGCCACATCAATTATAATATGCGTCTTAGGCAGACCGAGTCCAACAATTTCCCACTTGCACAAGATACATAGAAGACTGATGCAATTAGCAAAAACCGCCAAACAACGGTTTACTACCCCTAATACGTATGACGAAGTGCCATTTAATAACATCATCCCCTTAAATCCCTTACCTGAAAACGATTTAGGTGAATTTATCATTTATCCTTTTACCACAGATGTCATGTTAAATCCTGAGACACAGAGTGATCAATCTCTATTGGTTTAACTTAGCAGGCCTTAGACATCTTACTCTCAACGAATAAAAGGGACAAATATCTTTTGACTACATATGTTTCTCACAATCACCTGGTACTACACCTAACCTTAGCCTTATGTACCGTCATGTTTCAGAGCAGCGAAGAACTAAGTCAAAGTATAATATTTAGTGAATATCAAGACCCAATATGTATCTCAGGTTAGAGGATACTATGATATTTTCCTTTACTCAAATTTACTTATGATAAATCACAAAGATTCCATGTAGTAACATTTGAGGGCGGGTAAATCCATTATTTATATCTTATAAATATCTATGAACCTTGGCAGCAACCCCTTGCTTTGTATTCATACCTTATGAATATCCAGCAATCCAAGTTCATAATAGTCTTACCTTCATATTTGTTCCCACAAATATGAATGACTAGGGACATTTAGAACAATTAACTTATTCATGGATTTAAACTTGCTAAAATGGAACATAACTCAAAATGTCATATTCATAAACCATAATCAAATGAATGAGTCAAAGTAACAATTGTTCTGATTTCCAAAGACAAATAGATCAAATCCAACCACTAGAATATCGAAGTCCTAAGGCACAAGTATGACCCTCATGCTTCGGCCTTTCAAGGAGCTTTGTGAGTGGATTCACAATGTTTTAATCGGTGTGAACTTTGAGAATACATATCTTTCCTTTTTCAACTTCATCCCTTATGTAGTTGAATCTCCGCTTAATGTGCCTCGTCTTTTTATGTGCACGGGGTTCATTGATTTGAGCAATCACACCCTCGTTGTCACAAAAGATCTCTAGAGGGTCCTGAATGGTACAGACTACCCCTAGGTCGGCAATGAACTTCCTTATCCATGAAGCTTCTTGAGCTGCCAATGAGGCAGAGATGTATTCTGATTCAGTGGTTGATAATTCTACCACATCTTGTTTTGAGCTCTTCCAAGAGATTGCCCCAACATTCATAACGAAAACATATCCTGATTGTGATCTAGAATCATCTCGATCGGTTTGGAAACTCGCATCCATGTAACCCTTTACAACGAGTTCCTCCTCACCAGAACCGTTTATTAGAAACATGTCCTCAGTCTTCCTAAGGTATTTCAATATACTCTTAATCGCCATCCAATGGCTACTTTCCGGATTTTGTTGGAATCTACTTGTCATGCTCAAAGCGCATGACACATCCGATCTAGTGCATATCATTGCAAACATGATGGATCTTATAGCTGATGCATATGGGATTCCTTTCATTTTCTCTTGATCATCCTTTGAGCTTGGACATTGAGTCGCATTCAATATCGTTCCTCTTTGAATAGGTGTAAAAACTCAGACTTTCCGAAATATATATTTTTATTAGATATCGGCCCGTTTTTATATTCGGGAAATTTATCCAAGAAAAATATCGCGTTATTCGAGATAACATTTTTTTAATAATTTTTATTATATATGAAAATACTTTGAAACATATTCAATTCTAACCCAAACTATAATTTAACCTATTTCTGTTTCCATCTATAATCTTAAAGGACCAATATGCAATTTATGCTAATTAGATTCATCAAACCCTTTTACCCTTTAACCAAACCCGGTTACCCGTATCCATATTCATACCTTATATACGTTTAGATTTCTTGAACCAAAATTTTCGTCATAATCAAGGAATTGAATCAATAGACTTGTTAATCTTACCAATTGCGGCACATCGTCACGTCTAATTTTTTTATATCAATCAAAAACGATTCGTATTGCGTATCTCATTAGGCCGACGTAATCTGTTTCCTATTATACATGAAATCGACCATAATATGCAATTAAACACGCATATAGCATCCTCTTTGCCTCGCCAACATAACCCCTAAGTCTAATTTAGATATATCAGCCTGCGATGACCGTTCGTAACCATTGATGGCCAGCTTCACAAGGAGAAAATTAGCCCTCTATTCATTATCGTTCAAGGTATTATGATACATAGATTTAATCGTCTTTGAACGCTCGTCTTAACCCTAACATTAATTTAAACGTTAGTTAACAGATAATCCAATTTGATATCCTAGGGTTTGTTCTAACTGGTTCGTTTTGCTTTTCTGATTAAGTTGTATCGGACCTACCATATAAATAACCAACACACCAGTGCACATGGCTGGTGTGTGTTTGTTTAAGTCGTTGGGTGGCTTGGGGCGCAGGTTCGAGCCTCTCCCAGACCGTTTTGGATTTTATTTTATATATCTATTAAACCTTTACATTAAATTGTTTTGTTATTTAAATAACATTTATAATAATCTAAATACTATAACTAATAATTATATATATATATATGGGAGGGTTATCCTAAAAATAAGTAGTTTCCTAGGAAGACTAGGAATAGATTATAGCCATTGGATAATGTTAATCAATGGTTAAGATTTAAAATTACCAAAAAACCGTCATAGTTTCCTAAAATTACTCTTTTACCATTATAACCGACATAGTTTCCTAGATTTGTTCTTTCACCATATGTTGTAATGTCACATGTCAAAAATCTATTGGTTCTTACCATTCCTAGGAAACATCTTATTTTTATTTGAACCATTTTCTATATATATATATATAGAGAGAGAGATAAGTATATATAATAAGTTATCGTTTAAGGTTCTAATATTTAAAAAGAATTTTAATTTATGTTATATATTTAAAATTTATCTTGTTTATTCATGTAATAAAAATATAGTTTACGTATATATTAAAAGATCATATTTTGTATAAATATTATTTATTCAAGTATTCCACTTATAATTATAATTTTATATAAATAAACTATGTTATTTTCTATAAACCCTTGATAAATAAAAGCGATAATAAATTTGATAATAATTTAACGTAATATATAACTTTCGCAAGAACATACCGATCATCAAATTCCGAGTCTTTATCGAGTTATAGGATCCATCATTCAATTCGTATTTATTTCTTTAAATATTTGTTACTTAGGATTTCTCGACGGTGTTTTTCCGAAGAGCTTGATCTACCCTTATCTTTCTTATTGAACCATTATCTCTTGCATATTTACTAAGGTGAGTATTTCACTCCCCTTCTTTTACTTATTTTAACTGTTTTGGGGACATATGCGTTCGTAAATATTTTCTATTATATAGTATTCAAACGCAATTGTTTATCCGTGTGTGTTTATCAATCTTCCTAACTTGTTATTTGCTTACTTGCTTTATTTGAACGTTATTGCTTACTTCGGAAACCGATGTCCATTTTTATGGCACGGTTTAGTCCTTTCTTGGTAACCAATGTCCATTTATATGGATTGGTTGAGCCTTTTCTCTATAGTTGTTTGATTGTTATGTGTTATGGCTTATCTGTATATCTCACAGGAACAGTTTGCACTTTTACTTATTATTATATAGTATCTCAAATCTGGTGATTTACTCATTCAAGATTTTATTGATTTAATCTATTTTATTTTTATGATTATTTAATTACATTTAATAGATACTGTCACATTTAATATTGCATGATAGTACTTTGAGAGCTGTGACAGTCAATTCACGCCCGACATTTCCGCCGTAGGTTGGGGTGTGACAATAGGTACCAAACCTTTCTTAGAGTTTTCTATCTTGAACCTTTTCAAGATTTTATCTATGTATGTACTTTGGTTTAAACCTATCAACCGCCTTGATCTATCCTATAGATTTTATTCCCAAAATATAAGTGGCTTTACCAAGATCCTTGATGGAAAAACAACTCCCAAGCTAGGCTTTTACACCTTCCATGGTTGGAATCTCATTTCCAAATAGTAGTATGTCATCATTATAGAATACTAAGAAAATAATGATTCTCCCACTAGCTCTCTTGTACACACAAGCCTCATCAGCATTCTTGATGAATCCAAATTTCTTAGCCTCTTCATCAAAATGGTGATTCCAACTCCTAGACGCTTGTTTCAATCCATAAATTGATTTCTTTAACTTGCATACTTTATTAGGATGTTGTGGATTAATAAAACCTTCGGGCTGAACCATATAGACATCTTCCTCAAGATGTCCATTTAGAAAAGCAGTTTTGACATCCATTTGCCAAATCTCATAGTCATAATATGCGGCTATGGCAAATAATATCCTAATAGACTTTAGCATTGCCACCGGCGAAAAGGTCTCATCATAATCAACACCTTGAGTTTGGGTAAAACCTTTTGCTACAAGTCTTGCTTTATAAGTATCCAAGTTTCCATGCATATCAGTTTTCCTCTTGAAAACCCACTTACTTCCAAACAATTTGGAGTTAAGAGGTGGTACAACCAAATCCCATACTTGGTTGTCATGCATGGATTACATCTCAATGTTCATGGCTTCAAGCCATTTGTTACAATCAGATTGTGACATTGCATCATGGTGTGTGGTGGGTTCATCCGAATCTACCACATAGCATCCATCCATGAAAAATCCATATCTTTCGGGTGGATTACTAATTCTACCAGATTTGCGAACGTTTTGTGTGTCTTGATCAACCATTTGATCATTCTCAACAACCTCTTTTTGATTGCTAGTATCAATCAAACATGTATCAGTTTGTGGTTCTCGATCCTCCTCGAGTTCCGCCGTTCTACTAGTTCCTTCCATAAGGAACTTAGTTTCCAAGAACTCGGCCTTTCGAGCAATAAACACCTTTTGCTCGGTTGGGTTGTAGAAATAATACCCCATAGAGTCTTTGGATATCCTACAAAGATACACTTAGTGGATCGGCTTTCAAGTTTGTTTTGGGTGTTGTGCTTAACATAAGACTCACAACCCCATACCTTTAAATATGATAATGATGGAACCCTTCCATGCCATATTTCAAAAGGTGTCTTATCCACTTTCTTGGTTGGGCCATATTTAGAATACGGGCTACCGAGAGCAATGTGAAAACCCCAAAATGATAGAGGCAATGTGCTTCTTGTCATCACAGATCGAATCATATCCAATAGAGTTCGATTCCTCCTTTCGGACACACCATTATGTTGTGATGTTCCAGGACACAAAGGTATTTTAGTAATGTTGTGGAAGAAAGGAGGGAATGGGTATCTTAGTAATGTTTTTCAAAACTGTTGGTGCATAATGTCTGTAGTTCAGTATCTCGTGTTTTGTATGTGTCTGTAATCGTGTTAGATAGTTTGTTTTGGTTTGAATATTGTATTACACAAGTTCGCCTGGGATGTAGGCGAACTTGGTGACAAGCGAAGTTATGACAACTTCGCCTAGCATGTTAGGCAAAGTTGTCGAGGCTTATATATCCTCACTTTGGCTTGGTTTTGGAAAAGTTTTTCAGAACGTGTATTGTGATAATTGAGATCACGTGATGAAGTGTTGCAATACAAACGTGTTTATTAGTATTGTAACGTGTGTTTGTGTATCGTCTCAACGTATTATATATCTTACACTCGTATCGTATTACGTGGGGATTCCGCACCCTCGAGTTACGAGATACTCCTATGTAGATCCGGCTGGGAACCTACAATTGGTATCAGAGCTTTTGCTCGTGATTGTGTGGTTTGGGATTATCACACGGGTGTTAAGATCGTTCCGTTCGACTATTCGCGGAACGAGTTTACGTTGAAATACCTAGTTTGTGTGTCTTGCCCATCTCCCACCATCAAATATAACCCATTACACTTTCGCATACCTCGCAATACGTCCAATTAAAACCTGCAAAAACCTTGTGTTCATCAGGCGAAGTTACCGTCATCGTTTGTAGGGTTTAAGCGAACTTATAAGGGTTAAGCGAAGTAATAGTGCAAGCGAAGTTGAGTATAAGCGAAGTTAGGAAGTCAAGCGAAGTTAAGATCAAGCGAAGTTAAGTTCAAGCGAAGTTAATACAACTTCGCTACCTGAGAACTGTTTACAAAAAATAAAAAATAAAAATTTAATACTTTCTTTGTATTTCGAGTCGTGTTTCTTTCAACTATGACTTCTATAAATATTACAGAACTGGTAAAAATGGAGGTTGAAGCCGGTTCAGCAACTAAAGCTCCAAAAATGCTTAAGGGCACCGATTTCGTTGCATGGAAAGATCGGTTTGAACAGTATGTAAAGTATCAAGATGCTAAGATGTGGGTTTGCATTCAAGACGGATACATTCCACCAACATCCTTGTTTGAAGGTCGTGATCAAATTAAGAAGTACAGTAAGATGGAAGAGGAGGAAAAGAAAATGTATGAGGCAGAAAGTAAAGCTCATGCAGCAATAAAAATGGCTCTTCCACAAGAGATTCTTCATACCTTCAAGAAGTATAAAACTGCTAGAGAGCTATGGGAAGCACTAGAAAATAGATATGAAGGTAATGTGGGGATACGTGCTTCCAAGATAAAGCTGCTAAAAACTCAATTCTCTGTATTCAAGTATTTAAAAAAAGAATCACTTGACAATATCATCACAAGATATTATCACTTGATGACCGAACTTAGTAATTACTCCATTGAATACAAAGAAGAAGAGATAGTAGAGAAACTTCTTGATGCTCTTCCACCGAAATGGGAAATGTACACAGTTTTGATGAGAGAGGATAAAGACTTTGCCAATATTGATTTGGAAACAGCAGTCAATAAGTTACGAAATTTTGAACTTAACATGGTTCGGAAGGACACACCAACTGATCAGGTTCAGGATCCGGGAATGTATGGTGCGAAAGTCACTCCAAGTTCAAGTTCAAAATCAGAATCCTCTGCCTACTACTCAAAGGGAGAATCAAACTCAAACTCAACTCGTGATGGTCATGTGATTCTCAATATGGATGGCGACGTATGTTTCGTAGCTGGAGGTAGTAATCCTTCAAAACCTCAAGCCACAACTGGAAATTTCTCGTCAAATGTTCCAAGCTACAATTACTCACAGATGCCCATGAGTGTTAAATCAGCTGAACAACAGTTTACTCTATATGCATCCTTCATTGCATCTTATGAGAACTACATCAAAGGTAAAATAGTCGACCCTGCAACTTTGGATGAAGACTATGATCAGATCGATGTTGATGATTTGGAGGAGATGGATCTGCAGTGGCAGATGGCTATGATAGTAAGAAGGGTAAAGAGATTCATGAAGAAAACGGGTAGAAAGTTCGTTGGAGAAAGACCAGGGTTTGATAAATCAAAGGTTCGATGTTACAACTGTCAAGAGAATGGTCACTTTGCTAAGGAATGTACAAATGAGAGAGTCGAACGAAGTCAGAACAGGCCTGCACAACAGAATGGGGGAGGTAGTGAGAATAGGGCTATGGTATCTAGACAGAATGGTGGATACAACTGAAATATACAAGTTGAGGAAGTGTTCGAACAGGCTAATTTGGTAAACATCGAAACGGGAGGAAGTGTTAGGGAGACGGGAGAAAATCAAGCATATATGGCAGAAGTGAACGATCAGCTCTCTGAGGTAAGTTCTGAACTTCATTGTATATAATGTGAAAATCTGTCTGAACAATTGAAAATAGTAACTGATCAGTTTGTTAGTTTGGACGCACAATTTAAAACGTTAAAAGAAGATCATCACTACACTAAAACTAGAGAAAACAGTTACTCGGTAAAAATAAAAGCTAGTGAGAAGGATATCAGAAGTCTTAAAGCCAGTCTAGCTGATAAAATACAAGTAATTGATCTTAGTTATGAAGTGTTAGAAGAAAAAACCAAACTAATTGCAGAAAAAGATAAACAGATAGCTGATTACCAGGTAAAAGTGGTGGAACTAAACAGAAAAATTGAACAATTTAGAAATTCTTCAGCAATGCTTGATCACATCATAAGTGTTCAACGTTCCCCAGTTAACAAAGGGGGAATTGGATTTTCTGAAGTTCCACCACCGTATAACAATAACTATACTTATAATCCTAGTAATCAGCAATCTGCGAATGTTGAGATTAGTCAGACAGTTCCAATCAAAATTTCTACAAAAGAAACTGATGTTAATAAGAGCGAAACGAGTAAGCCAAATGTTGAGATTTCTGTTCCTAGCTCTGTCTCATCTAATTCGGACAAGTCATCCGAATCGGGTGAGATAAAAGAAGAAGTAGTGTTACTAAAACGTGGGGAGGAATATAAGCCCGATGAAAAGAATTCTTCCCTAAATCCGTTTGTCCCACCATATGTTAGACAAACGGGTAGTAATGCAACCTCAACATATGCAACAACTGTTGAGACGAAAGTTGAACACAGAACTTGTTTCAGATGCAATCAAGTAGGACACCTTATTACTGATTGTCCTCTAAACCAGAGAAAATTTAGAGGTATAGGCCTCCGAAAACGGAGAATAAAAGGAATATTAATTATGATACTGGTAAGAATGCGAACTCACCAAATTTCAGACATTGGACTAATCCAAGATTTCAAAGAAATTGGTCTCATTTTTCCCTAGTAACTACCAAACCAACAATTATAATTCAGTAAATTCACTAAGGTTCGGAAGGCCTCATAGTCAATCCTCGAGAAGGTTTCCTTTCAGAAATTACAGAAACCATCCTCAAACTGACTTTAGGAAACCAAAGTACTGGATGCCGGTCAACAGATTTAATCGACCCAAGACCAGCAGGTCTTGGGTCCCCAGATTTTAATCTATTTCTTGAATTATGCAGGAACAGTCAAACAGAGCTGTAAACAATCTGTGGGTTGTTGACAGTGGCTGTTCCCGGCACATGACTGGTAACAAGAAATTGTTACGTGACTGGAAATCTGTTCAAGGAGGAAGGGTTAGTTTCGCTGGAGAGAGTGGAGGTAGAATCAGTGGTATTGGAACTGTGACAAATGGTAGAATGAAGTTAGAGAAGGTGAATTTTGTAGAAGAGTTGAAGCATAATTTGTTGATTGTATCTCAGATTTGTGACAAAGAATATACGGTGCATTTTACTAAAAATGAGGCAATTGTTCTTTATCTTGGTTTCAAGATACCAGAGGCCTGGGTGGTGATGAGAGCTCCAAGAGAAAAGAACACGTATGTGATGGATATGAGGTCAACTGAGATGACAACAGAAGAGTCATGTCTTCTGTCAAAGGCAACTGAGTCTGAGTCAGAGTTATGGCATCGAAGAATGGGGCATATACATCTTCGCAAAATGAATTACATTGTCAAGAATGGGCTGGTGCTTGGTGTTCCCTTGAAGAATTTTAACTTTGAAGATCAATGCTTGTCGTGCAAGAAGGGAAAGCAACACAAGAAACCTCATCACTCCAAGAGGGTTAACTCAATTGTCAGTACTCTAGACCTACTTCACATGGATCTCTTTGGTCCCGTGAATGTAAAGAGTCTAGGTGGAACATCATACTACTTGGTTGTAACCGATGATTACTCTCGATACTCTTGGGTATACTTACTGAAGGCAAAAGATGAGACAGTTCAGTTGGTAATTAACTTGATTACCAAGGTTGAAAATATTGTTGGGAGAAAGGTTAAGTACATCAGGAGTGATAATGGTACAGAAGTCAAGAACTACCAGATGGAGATGTTCTGCTTACAGAAAGGGATAGAACATTAGTACAGCGCTCCGTATACTCCGCAACAAAATGGGGTAGCTGAGAGGAAGAATAGAACGCTAATCGAAGGAGCCAGAACCATCCTAGCGGATGCTAAACTTCCCGTGGTGTTCTGGGCTGAAGCTGTTGCCACAGCCTGTTATATCCTTAATCATGTTTTAACTGTTAAAAGATTAAATAAAACTTGTTATGAACTTATGCATGGTAGAAAGCCAAACTTGAATGGTCTCGAACCCTTCGGGTCCGCATGTTCGATACTAAAGACAAACTCAAAATTTGGTGAGAAAGCCGACGAAGGTATTTTAGTCGGATATGTTGTTGGGACACCCAACAGAAGAGTCTTTAATTTATCGAACAGCAAGGTTGAGGTGGTATGTAACACTGACATTACGAGTTACAAATCACCAAAGCCTAGCATGGGACCCGCTGAAGCTTTCAACTATGATAAACTGTTCAAATCTTTTAATATGCCTTACTTGGATTTTGCAGAAGTTGATGAGAAAATTGCTTCACAGATTCTGTATGACGAGGAGGAAAATATTGTGCAACGTCCGCGATATGATGAAAGTCAACCTTCCTCGTCAAGTGCAGTTGATACTCCTGCTGCCTCTACTAAAGAAGAATTCTACAATCCATTTCACTCTCAACATCAATCACCCATTGATGAACTCTCTTCGAATCTAGAAAACAATCTAGAAGTCGGTCCGGTTCAGACTACTGGAATTCACAAAAATCACCCTTTGGAGAACGTGATAGGTAATATGTCTGGCGGTGTTCAAACAAGAAGGAGTTTGGATGAACACACATGTGTTTACGCAAGCATTAAAGACACAGGGATCATATATGAATGCTTGTACACCTGCTTCATCAGCCAGATTGAACCGAAGAATTATCAAATGGCTCTAAAGGATAGCTCGTGGGTCGAAACCATGCAAGAAGAGTTAGCACAGTTCGAGAAGATGGAAGTATGGAAATTAGTTGAAAAACCGAAGAATGTAAATGCTATTGGTACAAAGTGGGTTTTTAAATGTAAGAGAGATGAGAAAGGGATAATCATACGGAACAAGGCAAGGCTGGTAGTAAAAAGGTTGAATCAGCAAGAAGGAATCGACTACAACGAAGTGTTTGCTCCTGTGGCAAGATTGGAGGCAATTCGACTATTTTTGGCATTTGCTGCACACAAAGAGATGAAAGTGTTCCAGTTAGATGTGAAAAGTGCCTTTCTTAATGGTAAAATCGATGAGGTGGTGTATGTTAAACAACCTCCAAGATTTCCTGACCCTGATTTTCCTGATCATGTGTACAAACTGAGTAAAGCTTTATATGGGCTACATCAGGTACCTCGTGCCTGGTACGCAACCTTGTCCGATTACTTGATTGAGAATGGGTTCGAAAGAGGAAAGATCGACAGCACGCTGTTTGTCAAGAGAAAAGGGGGAGATTTTCTACTAGTGCAAGTCTATGTGGATCAAAAGTCACCATGTGTCAGGAATTTGAAGCAGTCATGAAAAAGAGGTTTTGAAATAAGCGTCATGGGCGAATTAACTTTCTTTTTGGGATTGCAGGTAGATCAGAAGAAAGATGGGATGTTTATTCATCAAACAAAATATGTCCATGATGTGCTCAAGCGCTTCAAGATGGAAGATAGCACCCCATTTGATACTCCAGTTTGCGTCAACCACAAAATGGGTGCTGATTCGGACAGTGATGAAGACGTGGATCCCACCCAATATCGAGCAATCATAGGTTCTTTAATGTATTTAACTGCATCTAGACCTGATATTATGTTTGCAGTTTGTCTTTGTGCTCGTTTTCAAGCAAGCCCGAAGGAATCATACATGAAGGGAGTGAAGAGAATATTGCGGTATCTCAAAGGCAAGCCTAAGTTGGGATTGTGGTACACGAAAGGGGGAGAACTCGATTTGGTAGCTTACACAGATTCTGACTATGGAGGTTGCAATCAGAACAGGAAGTCAACAACCGGTGGATGTCAGTTTCTGGGAGGAAGATTGGTGTTGTGGCAGTGCAAGAAGCAGACCTTAGTAGCCATTTCCACCTGCGAAGCAGAGTACATGGCAGCATCAAACTCCTGCTCCCAGGTTCTATGGATACAACAGCAATTACGCGACTACGGTCTGAATTTCACTCAAACTCCTATTTGCATAGATAACATTGCTGCAATCTCAGTAACTAACAATCCCGTCAAACACAGCAAAACTAAACATATTGATATTCGTCATCATTTTATACGGGATTGTGCTGAGAAGAAATTGATTGTGCTTGAAAAGGTTGATTCTTTGGATAATTTCGCCGATCTTTTTACTAAAGCGTTTGACCGACCCCATTTTCAAAATCTTGTTGAGCTTAATGGGATGATCAATGCCGAGTAACCTTGTTTTTCTTTATGATTTAAAAAAAAAAAAAAAAAACATCACTATCGCTTAGAATTATGTCGGTTGCTTCAGTTTGACGGACACATCTTCGGATATGTTTGGTCCTTACTTCTACTAGTAGATTATGAGGATAGCCATTAACCAGATGACTGAAAGTGACCGGGGTGGTTTATGATGGGTTTTTATTCTTTCGCTGAAAATCAGTCGTTCATACTTAGTTATAAGGATACATACTCGTATGTGGTCGGTCCAGCTGGTCCATTGGATCTTCAGGATAGCCGTTTACCTGAAGACTTTGACTTGATCGGGGCGATAGAATTTAAAACTTTTTTTAGGGAGATGATATAATTTTTCAAGTCTATCACTTCGTAAGAAGTTTCAACAATGTATAAAAGAAAATTGATCCAACCTTGGAAAGTGATAGAAAAACTAAATCTGTGTGCTTAACTAGTGAAGTTATTAGGCCTAAAAGACTTTAGAACAGCCATTGTAAGTTATGGTAGCTTTATATGGTGCGTAAATGTAGAAGTGATACAAACTAAATATCCTCGATTTAATGTGGAGAATCATTCTGAGTTGTGCATGTCTCCATATACATCTTTCCGAATGATAGGCAGAAAAGTGATTACCCAGTCATACACGAGCCCGTGAGTGTTCTGATTCCCGAGAAGATGGTGTGTCAAGTACCTGCAGTGATCCAGATTCAGGACTTGCAGTCGTCTATTATTTGAAGCTGTATTAATATCTTTATTATTAAAAAAAATGTTGTTAAGCCTTCTGAAGCTTATGTTGTTACAAATATCAATCAAGAGGCAAGAAAGAGAACGGGAAGAAGACTCTAAAGATAGATATGTACTTACTGTTTAATCAGACACTATGGGTCGAAGTCAACTCGGGGTGACTTGGGGAAAGCCAAATACGCTTTGAGAATAGATAGGAGGCATCACAATCTCTCATGTGATGTCCATCTAAAGTTTGAGCTTAATTGAACCTAATCCGTATCACAGAAGCGACGAAAACCATACTAAGTTTTATACCTGCTTACAACCTGTTTCTTTATGTCATAATACCGCTGAACATGGATCTATGTGACAGCCACTTAATTAGTATGATTCATGTTCGGATCTTTTCTAAAACATGCAGGTTCTCGTCAAGACTGAAATTTGATCCCGTTTATTTAATTACTAAAATTTTCATTGCATATTTTGTTTTATGGTTTAAAACTTGGTTACTTGGTTCTTTGATCGTAATGCTTAAATCTTTAACGGGAGATTTTAAAAGACAGTTGCATTTTGATCAAATTTATAAGGACCTGTTTTATAAATTAAGTTAGGTGAACTTACTGGTAAGGTTTATGGGCGAAGTTGTTCAGGGGCGAAGTTAAAGGTAAGTGAAGTTAACCTTAACTTCGCCTGAGTATTCTCAAACCTATATAAGGGGTCAACTGGTCAAACTCATTACACACTTTCAAACCCCAGCGAACTTATAACCAAACAACCAACCTCGGCGAACTTAATCCTTGAATCGAACTTTTTTTATCTACTTCTTGTCCGTGTTAAAGGTGTGTAGGATCGGTCTAACCTGTAATTCATATTAATGGTGTTAATCAGTAGCCTCTTTGGTCCGATTCGTAACTTAGTTCATGCAACCCTTTTAACACCCGATAAACCTCATGGTTCTAACATGTTTGTAACTCATTTGATCTTCTAGATCTCATTATTGCTATCTTCTCATGTTTTCATCCTCAAAAACGACCAAACTAAACCTTGATCGGAAATAATAATTCGCCGTTTCAGATTCAGGCGAAGTTAGGATTAGGCGAAGTTGTTCTCAACTTCGCCCTAGGCATAACTTCGCCTGCTCATTTTTAAATTAATTATTATGTCTGGTTTTTCTCAGGCGAAGTTAGGGTTAGGCGAAGTTATACTCAACTTCGCCTTAGGTTTAACTTCGCCTGCTGCTTATAATATTTAAAAGTTCTAATTTGTTATCAGGCGAAGTTAGGGTTAAGGCGAAGTTGTACTCAACTTCGCCATATGGATAACTTCGCCTGCACATAAGATGTTATCATAACTTCGCTTATAGTAACAGGCGAAGTTATGATCTGCTTTGTCGATGTTCTAACTTAGACCATATGTTGTGCAGATATGGCTGCTGTAGCAGGAGCGGGTGGTGCTGGTAGTGACGAAGGTGGTCACAACAACCGACAGTTCTTTCCGGGTCACAACATGTACATTACTTTGGATCCGGATGCTAGTGGTATCGATGACTATCGCGAGATCATCTCTTTCCTCGTTCGCTCGCGTATCTTTCACGCCATTACAACAACTCTCCCCATTTCTCTACCGAATATTGAAGATTTCTGGCGAACGGTAGAATATGACTGTAGAGTTGATCCTCCGGTTATCCGCGCTAGGGTATGACTGATGCACGTGATGATTGTGTCATGTCGGGTTGTAAAGCTGGTACTGACGGTATGGGGGCAACGATGCAATCTGCTATGACAACCCTGACTTACAACAAGCCCTACAGCTTCAGTCATATGGTGTTTTATGAAATCGATCGTCAGAGACGCGTGGTCGCTTGTTAAAGATTTTTAATGTACCCGAGATTTTTACAGATAATTTTGAATCATGTAGCACCTACGCTACCTCAACGACGTCCTATCCGTTATGTTGAGAGTGTAAGTAAGAGAATTTTTGCGCAATACAGGTCGTCAAGTGCTCGCAGCAAACCAGAACTTCGTCCGCGGCACACTGCATTATTCGGTTATTTGGTGAACCCTGATTATATTGCTCCTCAAGGAGATGAATTTCGAGACCCGGCACCGCAACAGGCAAATGTTCCTCAACCACCTCCACCTGTGGTACAGCAAGCACTGCCTGCTGATCCTGTTGCAGCTCCGGAGGAACAGGTCGATCTTGAAGCTGCCTTTGGTGGCCAAGGGTTCTTTGATATGGAACAAATTGATCCAACTGCTGAGGTTCGAGCCCCAGAAGCTGAGGCATCGGGTGTGAATGTTTCGATGGTAGCTACGTCTGTAGCAGATTCTGAGAGAACCGACTCTGACTCCTCTGCTGATGATATCGCTGAAGCACAACAGATTCTGGTCAGACAAGAAAGAATACATGGAAAGAGAAAGAAAGACTCGGATGACAGTGAATCTGACTTCGAGGAGGAGTTAGACCAGTTGATACGGCGATCGAAGAGGGTCAGAACTGGTGAGGGTTCGGGAGCTGGTGAAAGCTCAAGGGTGGTTCATTTCTCTCCACCCTCTTTATCTGGTATGACTATGATTCCTGCTTCGATGACTGTAACAGTATCGATTACCTCCAGTGTTCCCGTAGTGACAACATCATCATCATTTGGTATTCCACCAACCACGTTTCCGTTTTCGGCTCCGGAGATAGTTTCCTTGCCACCACCTACTGTTACTCCATCGGAGGTTGTTGCAAGATTTGTTGAGTCAACGCTGGTTGCTACTGCGGGGTTAACTGTCACAATACCACCCGCGGTTACTATTCAGCCTGCTTCTGATACTCCAGTCAGTTTGGGAATACCTCCACCGTATGCTCAAGACGTTTCTCACATGCGTTTTGATTTTGATGCTACCTTATCCGATTCTGAAAGGATAGCGGCTCTTGAAAGGGTGGTTGCTGAACAGTCAAGAATCAATCTAATCCATACTCAAGCTATCCAGCGCCTTGTAGCAGAAAATCAAATCCAATCGTCCCTCCTTGTTGAGCACGGTAAACTTTTTGATGCTCTAAAACAGTTCTTAGCATCTCAGGGGGAGACGAGCTGCAAGGGAGACGAGTTGAGAACAAAGAAGATTCATGATAGAGATGATGATCCCAATGCATCGAAAGGTGCAGGTGGTGAGTAGCCAAGAACTGAACAAACTCTTGGGACTTCCACATCTCAGGGGGAGTCAACTGGTACAGCAGGTGGAGCAGGTGGTGAAGATGTTGTGGTTGTGGATGATGAGGAAATGGTGGATGATGATGATGTGTTAACTAGTGAGGAGATTGAAAAGATAGGAGAACAGATTGTGATTGATAGTGAGATAGAAGAAGGTGAGATTGTGGATGATAGTGTAGAACATGATATTCCAGACGTTGACAAGGTGCATGTGAGTCAAGATATGGATGTGTCAGATGAGTTTGAGTGGGAAGAATAGCCGAGATGGAAAGAAGGCTATGCTCAGTGGTTTGTTAAGACAAAGAAGCTAGCGGTCCCAACTATGTTCAAAAAGAGTTACAATATCAAAGGGTATGCTGAGTCGAAGAAAGGTATTATTTGCTGGTTGTATGATGAGCAGATGAAGTTATTTGTGATTAAACGCTTTGATGGGATTCAGTATTTTAAGAGGACGTTGAGATCTCTCAATACCTTGCCTGAGTGTGAGGTGAAGGATTTGGCTAGATTGATATTGATTAACAGGAGTGATGACAATATGGCTAGAATAATTGGGAAGATTGTGTGGAAAGAAAGTGTGAAAGAGATGAAGTTTGAGTTGTTAAAGCCTCAAAAAGGGAAGCTAGTTGAAGACAAGGAAATAGGAATGAGAGCGGATGGCAAACCTTGGATGGTAATGAAATATAAGCTGATTCGGTGTTTGAAAGAAGTGCCGATGAAGACAATGCCCAAGGATGTGTTAAAGAGTCTCAAGTGGTGGTACGTTGATAGCCAAACAGCTGAAGCAGTTATGGAAGATGAAGACGAACAGGAGATTCTAAGAGTGTATGATCCCATGCACTTGGTAAATTTGTCTCAAGCTGACTTGCAGGTGCTAAACGATAAGAGATATTCTATATTCCTGCATGGAAAGATGAAGCCAAGAAATACCAGAGGGTGGTCTCTGTCTGTGTAAGACAGGGCGTTCATGCTTGAAGACGAGTGACACGAGATTTTTGGGATTACTAGACACGAGAATGAAGATAGAGATATGAAGCTACTGCCAAGGGGGAGTCTGTTGGTGCATAATGTCAGTAGTTCAGTATCTCGTGTTTTGTATGTGTCTGTAATCGTTTTAGATAGTTTGTTTTGGTTTGAATATTGTATTACACAAGTTCGCCTGGGATGTAGGCGAACTTGGTGACAAGCGAAGTTATGACAATTTCGCCTAGTATGTTAGGCGAAGTTGTCGAGGCTTATATATCCTCACTTCGGCTTGGTTTTGGAAAATTTTTTCAGAATGTGTATTGTGATAATTGAGATCACGTGTTGAAGTGTTGCAATACAAACGTGTTTATTAGTATTGTAACGTGTGTTTGTGTATCGTCTCAACGTATTATATATCTTACGCTCGTATCGTATTACGTGGGGATTCCGCACCCTCGTGTTACGAGATACTCCTGTGTAGATCCGGCTGGGAACCTACAAAAACAACTTCCAAACCACTTGGAAGCGTCAAAATGTAGTCTCCTTGGGCTTTGACAACAACTTTTACTCCGTTGCCCATGAAGAGACTTCAATCTCCTTTCTTGAAATGTTTACTTCTTTTGAACTCTGATGTGTTGTAAAACACACTAGTTTTTCGCACTATTTATCATTGTTTTAATCGCTTATTTTTCTAATATTTAATGTTTTTAACTTGTTTTAGTATGATATTACATGAATATGTATTTTTTAGGTTACGGGTTTAAAGAGACAAACAACCGAGCTTTTCAAGACACTTAGAGGCCTTTTATGCACTATGCTTGAAGAACCAAGTTAAAGGTCCGGCCCGTGTCCATTTGTGTGAAGCCCATGCATGTTTTATTATTTAATAACATAAAATAACAAACCCTAGCAGCCCATAGAGCCCCATTTTGGCTGAATCAGCAGCTACACTAAGAACAAAAGAAGGAAAACAAATTATAAACCCCAATCCTTGTGAGAATTTCGATCAGCAGCTTCAAGTTCAAGGAAGAAAGGAGTGTTGCAGCCAAGATTACAAGTGTTTCTAAGTTTTTTTCACAGCCAATAGATTTATACTTCATCCCCATATACTTTGGTTTGGTTTATGGTTCATATTTACTTTGTTTTTTTATAATAGAATTGATTTCTTTTGCAATTGAGTTAAGGATTAAGTTGTGCTTGATTATACTTTATTGTTGAATGAGTTTACTTATGATTTGGATGAGTAATATGAATGTTTTATTGAGTATATGATGTTGTTCAAATAACTTGTCCGGCTTAAATTGTTAGTTCTACCTAGGTTTAATGATAATTGTTCAAGTTTAATGAGTATTATGGATTGTTTGATCAAAAGACTTGAATTGTTATTGGAAATTTTGGTTTAATATTGATTTAGGATGTGTTTACTTGCTGGAAATTTATTAATAATATCTTAATGACCTCATGCTTAGATTGGTTGATTTTGTTTTGATTAATTGTTGCTTGTTTGATTTTTTTACTTGGTGTTTAGAATTTGTTTGCGGTAGGTACAACCGTAGGGTTTTGTTGAGTGTGTTTTGGTAAAATTCAGTGAGTAAACACCTTCTTAGAGACAGAGAGGTGATAAGAAGTAGAGTCGTCTCTTAGCCTTTGCATGCTAGGATTAGAATTTGGCGAGAGTGAGTTCGGTTCTTGTCGGGATTGGGTTTGTGAGCGATTAGTTGGTCTAATTTGTGTTAAACTAAATTGTTCCTCAATCCTTTGTTGTGTAGTATTCATTTCCATTAGGCTCAAGTATTGGTGAGTCCGAGAGGAGAGTCGGTATTAGAACACCTTAGCTTCCAGTTTATTTTTAAAATCAATAAAGTGTAAGTTAGGGTTTGTTAGTGAGACCGAGAGGTGATCTAGCTCGCTTGAGAGAACCTTAGTTGTGTCATCTTTAGATACCGGTGTCATGAGATCATTCAATCATTTGCTCGTCAGACCGTCCATTTGAGTCTTACCTAGGTAGATGTTTTCTCCATTGTCAGTCACGGTCAGTTAAGTCTCTATTTTAGGAAAGTTTTGTCTATCAGTTCAGTTACTCCTGTTAATTAATATAGCCAAATAAATTAGGTCAAGTAGTTTTAATTATTTAAAATCTAATTAAAATTATTATTCTTAGGGAGGTATTGTCTAGGGTTAGTAATCATAGGCGTTTGCACGTGTCCTTGTGTTCGATACCCGGACTTCTTAGGTCTATGCTACATACGATCGGTACACTTGCCGGTTGTGTGTGGTGCTATTAGGAATTTCCGTTTTAAAATTAAAGTATAGTTGTGAGTCCCGTAGAAAGAAACACCCCAGAGACACACACCAAACTCTTGCAACAAATTGTAAATATGAGTTCCACATCTGGTATCCAATACCCATATGTTAGAAGAAATAACATTAAGATCAATATGGATTATGAAAGTTGTACCCGAGGTTTGCCCAACATTCCTCTTGTCTTTCAACTCTTCGAGATAGGTTGGGCAATCCCTCTTCCAATGTCCTATCTCACCACAACCAAAGCACGGGTCACCTAAGCTAACCTTTAGCTTCTTTTCTTTTGGTTTGAGTGGTTCCTCTTTAGCATTTCCATTGAACTTATCCTTGACGTATCCCTTACCTTTAGCAACCTTTGCTTTAGGTTCCGGGTGATGCCTCTTCACCGATTGGGTTTCTTCAATACGATATGCATGAAGCGCTCGAACCATTTCGAAGCGTTCCACCCTAGCTTGAGGAAGGAACATTTCCTTTAGTTGGGTGATCATGTCATATGCCCCATGATTTTCAAAGTCCTTTTGAATTTCAGGAATCATAGTTCCCAACATGAGACAAGAAACTTGTGGCGAATCCTCGGTGTATTTCAACCAATCGTTATAGGCATCTAAATCGTCAATGTTTGGTTCACCGAGAATAGGATAGTCCAATATGTAGGATTTCTTTTCTTGCTTGAGAACAATTCTCAAGTTTCGATACCAATCCATAAAACCATTGTAGTTATGATGATCCTTATCAAGTATAGTTGTTAGTGATAGGTTATGCACGGGTGGGATAATTTCGTTAGGTGGATTGTTGATCGCGGCCATCTACATAATTTAACAAAGCTCAGTTTTAGTATTTTTGATATCATTAATCAATTTTAATCGTTAATACCCTTTATGTCTCCAAGACAATTAATGATTAAAATCTAGAACCCAATGCTACATTCACATACTAGTTAGGAGACCTTTATCCTACTATTAAATTAACAATGTAAGGCCCCGATACCGGTGCCCTACATTTTCGTTGGATTACTCATAAACACAGTTCTAAATATCATAGTTAATTGAAAATTTCGCGGAAATAATAAAACTTCAATCATTCGTTACAAAACATTCAAACTTGTCTTTAAAAACATAACATAAAAATATCTTTATTAAACACATGACAAATCTTCATATGCCAGCTTCCTCAGTTCCTGTCATGTGTCTCCCTCAAGCTAGCTGCTTCAGTCTATTTATCCACGTGCATACCTAAAGTCAGCTTCGCTGAGTGAGTTCTAGTTAAAACATGTGACATACAATACATCCACATACTGACGTATACATATTTCTTACTTAACCTGTTCATTCCTTCTTTCACACTTACATTATTATAATTTAAGAGAATTTTGCCCTATAAAATTTGCAGATATTATAAAGGTCTGTTCCCTTCATTCGCGGATATTATTAGGGTCTGTTCCCTTCATTCGCAGATATTATTAGGGTCTATTCCCTTCATTCGCAAATATTGTTAGGGTTTGTTCCCTACATTCGCATATATTATTAGGGTATGTTCCCTACATTCGCACAACCATACATTCATACTATCACTCATACGATTTCATACATATCCTGCGTTATCATTCATACATATTTTATACACAATTACACTTAACTTCCTTGGCGATACGTGCAATATCCGAATATCGTTCACGTACCGATAAGCATTCACTCATAACCTCGATATCTATCACACATATTATATATGGCATACACTTACCACTTAAGGTAAGTGTATTAACTATTCACATCGAGTATGCACATAGCCCCGAAAATAAAACAAGAAAATGGGGCTAGAAACTCACATGTAAGCGATTCCTTTCAGAGTTAATGGTAACTCCTTCCTTAATTGGGTGCGGCTAATTGTATAACAATTACATGTATCAATTAACTAGCACTATTCATATCATATTTCTAGGTTATTGTAACCCCTAGATACGGGGGTCCGGGGGTAGCGCCCCTGACAGCAGGGTTCTATGGGCGGCAGGCCCTAGAAGGGTCCAAGGGACAGAGCCCCTGGCTGGGGTTAAGCTGTCAGGTGAGCTTGGAAAAATTATATTTTCATTAATAAGTCTTTACTAAAAACCTTATCAGAAAACTGAAGTTCAACTATTTAATCAAATCAAATCTTCATTTTAAAAGTTACCTTTCATTATTAATTATTTACTTATCTTTAGCTCATATGTCATACAAATCCATATCTATCGTTTACGTGCGTATACGTTGTTTATCTTTCGCTTATTTTATAAAATCATTTTAAGTGTATATGTCCACTGGCGTATAAGTCAATTAGAGCATATAAGTTCCTTTCCTGGCGTGTAAGTCATCCAATGTATAAGTTCTATCTAACGTGTAAGTTGTCTTGGCGCATAAGTCAATCCGGCGTATAAGTTAGCTAGTGCATAAGTCCTGTATCGTGTAAGTTCTTAGCATATAAGTCATACATACACGTTACATGCATACGTATACGCTGCATACTTATGCGCTATAATCATACATACATACTGCTTATACATACATGCCGCTTCATACTTATACGGCCATGCAAATTATATGTTGTATAAACTTATACGGCGTATAAGTTCTGCTCAGCTCCTTATTCACGCGTTTTTTTAGCTTTTTCTTCGATTCCTGCGCCGTCAGCCGCTGTTAACCACCACGGTTGGTCGGGGTTTGATCGTTTATGACCTTGGTAGCTTCGGGGTGTCCGAATCTGAGCTAAGGTGGTCGTTAAGCTTGTTTTTGTTTGATTAAACACCCGAATAAAGCTAGATCTAGATCCAAACAACTCATACGACATCACGGGGCTGCGGTGTCGGGTTCTAATATGTTGGGTCAGCTGAGATAAATAATTTCTTACCTTCGGTTGGTCTTGGATCGTTGAAATGATTAGTGTATAGAGTGTTTGGTTTAAGTGTGTGTATTTTTAAAGGTATAGGCTATGGTGTAGAGATGGATGAAAATGGAAAGGATTAAGGTTTAAGGGGTATTTAGCTCCTTAAACCATGGGCCTTAGGCCTATCTTTCCTTTTTGGTTCATAAATAATTCCATTTAATTTGCCTATCATCTTCTATCTTTATTATTATATTTATTATTATATCTCTACTAACTCAAGTAAACTTTTCCATTATAAATAATATATTAAATATTATTCTTAGAAATTTCGGGATGTTACAAACAAGGTAGTCAATGTTTGACGATTGCAACCCTTTGTAACTTTTAGTTTTATGGGATCAGTTAAACATCTTATGTTTAGTTGGCATGTTTAATCCCATCAACACCATTGCACGCCATGCTTCGGTGACCCTGTTCACATGATTTCCAAATCAAGTCGTCCTACTTACACACACGTGTGAGTTTGCACATACAAGTGGTTAGGTGACCTTTGTCCCAAAAATATGGCAAACCCACCACAAACTCACAATTTTCCTCCAATGTGGTTAGGTGACCTTTATCCCATATCGAGTTCCCAAGTGACTCGAGTGTTGTTTAGAAGGATGGTATTAAACTTGTTTTAAAATGGATTTACGTTTTTGAAATTTCAGATTGGAAAACTATTTGCATACCTTGCATTTGCATGCATTCAAATGCATGGTACTTTATTTGAAAACCAATTTTCAAAGTTCCTTTACGTCAAACCCATTTTATTGTGAAATCATTCACCTTTAATAAAACCATTTTTATTACCTAATGATTTCTAAGGAACCAATTTTATGCAAGTTGTTGATTATAAATTAACAATCCATATGCAAAACATAAAACAACCAAACATGCATAAATAAAACAACCACAAGTTTTTAACTATAGCCACCTAAGCTTGACAACACTTGTTGACCGAAACAAGTGTGCCAAAAGGTCTCTCCTAAGGGACGATAATGACACAAGGCATGTGTCGGTGAACTCCCACTTGAAGCAGCACCCAAATGTTTCAAGTTTCCACCTTGAGTTGTGACTCTTCCACTTTATTTGGGCTTCTATTTGGGCTCCAACTTAAGCTCCTAGCTTTCTTGGGCCACCAAGTTTGGGTTTTGGTCACTAGGCTAAAATCCCATCTTGGACTATGAGGTCCATTAAGGCCCAAACCATAACCCTAATTTCTTGGGCATCTTCTTGTACAAGAAAAAAAAATAAAAAATCCTAGTACATTTTTTTCTAGTAAAAGAAATACAAGTAATCTACTTATTATTACAAACCAATATGAAATGAATAAATAGATTACAAACCCAAATAAATGAATATTACAACCATATTGAATAATTGAATAAATCACAACACAAACACACATCCAAACACAAGGTCATGGATAGGTTATGAACATGCAAATACATATCCAAATATGAAAGAAGTGCAAATCCAAAATGGTTCCCCTTTTAACCCTTGAAGTTTTTGGCCAAGGTTAAGCAAACCAAAAACTTTGGGTTTTTGTCCAAACAAAATAATCAATCATCCATATGACTTAATTATTCAATATTACCACATGCATGTAAACTATAGTATTGAAAAACCAAGGGGTAACCAAAATCCCCAAAACTTTCGGCCATATGGTGAACCACACCATAAAACCCAAAAATTTTAAATCTATATAATCATGTATCCGTATAAGCGGCTCTTGATGCCATTGTTGGGTATTAACAAGATTAACAAAGTCATATAATCTCATTTATATGAAAAACGCAGCGGATAAATAAGTTTTAAATCTGGTTAATTAGATGAATATGAAACCGATTTTATATGCAAAAACCCAAGCCCCGGATCCTTATACGAATTTGCATGCTTACCGATATAAACAACCATAGGGTGTTTATATAATATACCTTCAAGAGTCCAAGAAAATGAAGAAGATGAAGATATGAATGGCGAGTCTTCAAGATAGAAGACACTCAAGCTTGTATACCGTTCAAGCTTCCAACAAACACACTTGTTATGCTAAAATTTTCACTTGAAAACTCCTCCTTGTTCCTCTTACCCTTGGCCGAAATTAGAGACAAAGAAGAGAGAAATTTTCTTGCTTCTTGTGTGTGTGAGCGAGAAAAAGGGTGCAACCAATGCACCTCACAAGACAATCAATGGATTCTAATGCATGCCTTGGAATTATAAAGTAGTAAAGTGATGAGAGAGAGGGGGGGGGGGGGGAAGGGGGCTGCCAAATTGGATTCCCACCCAAACATTTCAAACTCAAAACTTATATTTACTACTTATGTTATAATGTAACATAATATAATTCAAGAATCATGCAATATCCAATATGCTTTGCATGTTGTTATTTAACCAACTTAAATAACATAGTATATGCAAAATGTAATAAGTCTTGCATATTGTAATCTAACCAAATTAAATAACATTACAAGTAACATGCAAAATGCAAAATCTCTCATAACATAAAATATCCATATAATTTATTTATTTTACAAGTGCAAATATTTAGAAACCCAATTTTCAAATATTCTAAGTGTTGATATATATTTGTTAGATAATATCTTAAATAAACATCATCGTGTTTGTCTAACTTGTTATTGGGTATGACCCGACTTGGATCATAACGTACTAACCACATCAATTATAATATGTGTCTTGGGCAGACCGAGTCCAACAACATAAGCTAAAAGATGAGCTAGTGCGAAACCTACAAGTTGTTTATTAAAGAATTTTTTTAAACCCAAATATAAAAATAAATGGTGAGGTTAAAATACAAAGGAAGACAAAAATGATAAGTGTGAGAAGGATTTGTGGCCACACAAAAAAATTCAAAAAAAAATCATAGCTCAAAATATAAATAAAAAACGAAAAAAAACTTAAAAATTCAAATGTTTTCTCCGTCATTCTCGTTCCAAAAATAATTCAAATAAAAAAAATAACGATGAAAAGACACAATGCCGAGATTAAAGACCCAATGGCGAAAATGAACAAAAGACACAATTATAACTAAAAAATGACACAATAGATCGCAATATATAACACAATGTCGAATAAAATATAACACAATATTAAGAAAAATAGGCAATGATATTTTTCCCTCAACATTTTGTCCTTTATAAAGAAACGAGGTAGATGCTGAAAGCATTTTTGTGTTTTTACCTTTTTTCATATTTTTCATTAAATTTTGAGTTATGACTTTTCTTATTATTTTTTTATTTTTATTTTTGAGTGAATTTTTTGTGTGACTGTAATCTCATCTTTCTTATTTTGTCTCACTTTATTGAATAACTTAACTCTATAAAACTCATAATATATGCAAGGTGACATTGTCATTATTAAAATTTTAAGCATCATAAAGTTTAATAAGGTATTTAAAATTATGGGATTTTCTAACATGTATTCTAAGGGCACATGTAAGAAACATTAATTATGAGAATAGTCCTGTTAAAATTATAGTTTTATATTAATTACATTCATCTATTAATAACAACCAAATTAACATTATATGATTCTCTCTTAAATCTTACCTCCATTGATGACTACTAAATAATTTTTTCTAATTCCCTCTAAAATTACTATTTAATCTCCCATCATTTTTATATTCATTTATATGTAAAGAATATTCAAATTGAAAGTGATTTTTGAAATTCCTATAACATCTCCAAGTGTTGAACCAACTCAATTGCATTAGTTATAGAAACATTGTTTTCCGTAAAAGATGATCTTATATCCAAAGTTCCTTCTTGGTGTAATTGAGAGACGTTATTGAATTGAGACTCTTCTCGTCTCTATTGTGATAGCCAATAAAAGGAAGTTCATAGCAGCCCGTATGGAGAAGAACACTCAAACATGACAACAAAATATCTCGACAAATTCAAAGTTTTTGCAAGTGCATTAAGCCATCTTACCATCCCAAACCACCTTATGCCATCGAGCCGCTTTGTAATGCTTGACAATAAAACTTTTGTCATCTTCTTTGAAGGCCGTATATTGAATTTCTAGAGCAAGTTGATCTTGAGTTGGTTTAACACTTGGAGATGTTATAGGAATTTCAAAAGTCACTTTCATATTGAATATTCTATACATATAAATGAATAAAATAATTGTGAGAGATGAATAATAATTTTAGAGATAATTAGAAAAATTTTATTAAATAGTCATGAATGGAGATAAGATTTATGATGGAAAAATATAGTATTAAATATGGTAGTTATTAAAAGCTGAATATAATTTAATATAAAATTATAGTTTTAACAATAATATTCCCATAATTAATGTTTCTTACATACTGCCTTTATGGCACGTGTTAGAAAATCCCTTAAATAATAAACCATGACACCATAAGTTCATTGTCTGGTTCAAGGTTCAAAAGTGAAGCCAACTATTCACCGATCGAGGACAGTTCCACTCGCATTTGCCATTGTTTCACCGATCGAGGAATATGGTTGTCACCGTGAGTTCCATGCGACGTTTTGGTTTGCAGTTGTGCGGCGTCTAGGGTTTTGAGCCACGCAAAGGCGACAATGGTTTGGGGTTAAAATTATGCTACAGCTGTTATTACTTGAGTGAGCAAACTCTCATCACAACAACACTATATCAAGATAGTGTTCCTAACCCTCTACGATGTTTCCACACCATATCAAGATGATGCTACTGTCCTTGAAACATAAACAAATGATGAACACTCAAAAGCGAATCACTAGTCCCAATGGTGATGCCCTTCAACAATAGAAGAGTAGAAGGATGATTGTTTTGAACACTTTCTTCTTTTTGTTTTTCTTATATTTTATCCCTTTTCTTTAAATGGTTGTTAGAATTAAAGCATCTTAAAGAAAAATATTTTTAGTAATGTTATATGAAAGGTTAGGGGAAAATGGTGAAAAAAATTGTTTGCAAAGATTCATTTATAGGTAAAACATCACAAGATAAGGAATCAAAACTAGATTATGACGGATGATCCAACAGTTGATCCATTGGTTGTGGACGACTAGCCTTACTTAGTCTATCTCCTACTGTTTGTGATCTTTATTCTTGGTCGTGTCCACTTTTACAACATATTTTCCAGTGATTTAAACTTTCTTTTGAGTACCATATGCTACTATATCATATAAGTCCAATTCAAAGATCTTTTAGCATGGATGCATTTGTTTATATTGGTTAAATGGATGTGTTCTTACATTCTTGTAAAAAGCCATATTTTTTGTGAGGGGAATTTTATAATGTAAAGAGTGGTTTATGGTGTTATGAGTAGAATAGAGAGAAAATGCAATAATTTTTCTATATTTTTGAAAAACTGTTGTTCACCCTCTATTATTTTTTAATATTTGTTAAAAGTGGTTGTAAGTGGAAGAAAGACTAAAATGTAATGATAAATGTATAAAAAAAATATTATTTAATTGAATATGAGAGAAAAAAAGTAGTAATTTTTAATGTAATTTTGAATTTAAAGATAAAAGAAGGGATGAGAATGTCTTACAAGAGAAATATGTTAAATTTTTTAGAATAACTTAGTTTTGTCTTATTCTTGCATTATAATTCAAAATCATTTATTTTGTTTTTGTTTATTTTTTTGTTTAGATGGAAATTTCATATATTAAATAAAATAATCCAATTACAATAAAGAGGTGGATAAGCGGGCAACAAGTTACACCGTCACCCCCTTTTGAATAAAAAGCCCAATCCTAAAGGATATTGGTTTTAATACTCTCAACTTTCACTTATCAGTTAATAATAACCCTACCGGAACACCCACCACCTAACCACCATCACACCGTCCTACCCAAGCATCCAAGCCACCCCACCCCCAGCTAACATTTCCTCTCCCCCAAATATCAAAACCCTTAATTTCAAAATCTTAAACCAATTTGAGAGGTACCACCAGAAAGACATTGGTTCAAATACGATAAACGAGCACCACCAAAAAATGAATCAGGCGATGTGGGTTGTTTACGACATGGTGGCTGTGGTTTCCATTTCTGCCAATTTGGAACCTTACTCGTCTCCCTTTATACTAAGTTCAAATCATTTAAAATTATTTTCGGCGCTAGCCGCAAGGTCCGGCTGCCACTCAAGTTGTTTCATTTTGAATCTTTGAGTCTGAATGGTGGAATTATTGTTTTTGATTAAAAAATATAGGGAAAATAATTGTTTGTTATTATAATAAATTGTTGATGGCCACATTTGAGCGGATGTTAAGGGGATTTTTGTGTTGATTTAAGAGTTTTGAGTTTGTTCCTCCATTGATTCAGGCCAACACTTCTATTGAGAGTTGAGGCCCCGGTCTCGGCGAGCTATAAATGGGTTTGTTATTTTGGTTGAGTGATGTTGTGGTGGTGGTGAAATGGTGCCACATGGTGATGGTGTGGTGGTAGTTGTGTATAGAGAGAGAAAGAGTAAAGAAGGGATAAAGATATCAAGTTGTAGTTTGTTGTGTAGAGAGAGAATGTATTTAGTTTTAAAAATAAATTATTAAAAAAGCCACGTCATCAATAAAATTAACAGGGTTAGAGCCCGTTATGTTTGGGAGTGACAGGAAAAAACAAATTACAAGTTGGAAGTGGTAGGAGATAATCGTGAGTTGGGAGTGTTATCAACAAGTTAGTGAAAGTTAAAGTATTAAAAACCAATATCTCATTTTATATTACTTAAGTTTGTTTAAGTAATTAGTTTATTTTTTAAAATCACAACATTATTTAATGTTGATTTTCCATGTTTGTGAAGTACTTGTTATCTTCATATGAGCACGTATAACAAATATTTTATTTTTATGTGGTATAAACTTGATCTTTAACTTGTATGTTGGAGTTGGTGTTATAACTTAAGATGATCATTAAATGTTTAGGGCATGTTTATTACATATAATCGTTAATAATGCACAAGTAACGTCAATAATCATCTTAATTAGGGGTGGATCTTGGTAATCGTGTGCGGGTTTACAGGAACTCACTGAGTTTCGGATTTTATATAGAACACAAATATAAAAATATGAAAGTGAACTCATATATAAATTGTAAGTGAACACATAATCAAAGTTAACCATTCTCTAATGGTAAACACCTTGCTTTGTCACTGTGAGAACCTGGGTTCAATTCTCCCCTTTAATAGTTTCTTTTATTTTTTTAAGACGGGTTACTTAATCATTGGTGTTTGTTTCTTGCTTTTTATGCTTGGCCCAAGTTCAAAAGCCGTGACATTCATTCGCTTAGCTAATATATGTTTACTTTGCACAAAATTATGTAACTCATGTCTACTAAAGCCGACACAATATGAATAATTGCTATATGTAGCAACTGGTACTTATATTGTAACATCCCAAAATTTTCAAGAATAAAGTTTAATATATTATTTATTTATGATGGAAAATTTTACTTGAATTAGTAGAGAAATAATAAAATAATAAAGATAGGTTAAGTAGGCCAATCAAATGGAATTAAATATGGACCAAAAAAAGAAAGATGGGCCGAAGGTCCATGGGCTTAAGGGAGTATGAATACCCCTTAAACCCTAATCCTTTCCATTTTGATCCACCTCTACACCATAGCCTACACCTTGAAAAACACACACAAACACCCTCCTTTATCCCGAACCAAGATCCGAAGGTGAGAACCCGAGCTTGATAGTGTTAGAACATCGTAACGAGCCAAAACGATATCAAGACTAGATCGTATTCGTAGATTGACTCGTTTAAAGGTACGTTTATAACGAAACACTTGTCGGCTGGTTTAGCAATATTAGATCTATGTATAATTGGTAAAAAACGAATCAGACGCAATGATTTTCAATGAAATCCGTTAACATTTGATAGGGTAATTGATTGTGTGATGAACCAGGTGTAAACATCGATCAAATATGCCATTAAAATGTGATGTTTAGATGTTTGTTTGATTGGGGTTTATAGACGCTGTGATTGCGAGTCTATTAATACCAAACTCGTGTTGTTTCATCGCGATTTGAGTGTTAATTGCAAATCCAGAATATGTTAACTGTTTGGTGTTCTTGACGATTTTGACTTTGACCTATGAGTCAAAGTGTTGGCTAGAACTGATGCTCATTCGTCATGATTGAGCGAATAACTGATCATTCGTTAGTCAGCCATAACGAATAAGGAACGCTCGTATGTTCCGGTAACGAATGAGCCTCCCATTCGTCATGTAGAAGTCATGAATGGTATATTCATTCGTTACCCATTCATTCGTTATGATCAGATAGCGAAGCAATCCATTGTTATAGGTACCTTCGTGTGCTCCTGTCACGAATGAGCCTTACATCCGTCTCAATGAAAGCATGAATGGCCTTAGTCGTTCGTTATAAACAGATCAGGCCATTCTTCATAACGAATGGGACCATTCGTCATAGCGATTGGCATAGCGAATGACACTTAGACCAGAATGAAGATTTCTTAACGAATCAGACCATTCGTTATAACGAATAAAGTCATTCATCATAACGAATGAGTTAGCGAATGTCATAGCGAATGAGTTAGCAATCAAATATTATTAAGAATTCTAATGGAAATTTTGTTAAGAACAGTTAGTGAAAATGGCTCTGCCCCTTGGACCCCGCTAGGGCTGCTGCCAGGGGCGCTGCCCCCGGACCCCCGTTCGTTGAGGGTTATATTAAACTAGAAATACGATATGGATAGTGATATTTAATTGATACGTGTAATTGCTATACGGTTAGATGTGCCCAGTTAAAGAAAGGAGTTACCATTAACTCTGAGAGGAACGGAGTTCATGTGAGTTTCTAGCCCATTTCCTTGTTATGTTTTTGAGGCTGTGTGCATACTTGATGTGAATATTAATACACTTAACTTAAGTGGTAAGTGTATGCTATATATGATACATGTGATATAATGTATGATGTAATGAACGAATGTATGTCCGTGCGTGAACGATCTTCGGATATTGCACGTATCGTTAAGGAGTATGATTGTTAGATGAATGATGTGAAGAACACCTAGAGTGTTCGTATGCTACGATGTAATTATTCAATATGTGAGATACGTGTAAGCATGTACATGAATGGTATGTGAAATCTACGTCCGGCATCGTAAGTTAGGATGGAAAATCCCTCCAAACTTCTATTGGACCTAGACTCGATATGTGATAGCGTAAATAAGGACTGTGAACCTTCTTAGCGTTCCCTATACGGATATTATATAATTGAGTATGCGTTCCTTCTAAGGGTAATAAATTTGGTTTCTTTTATGGATCAGGTATATGACTCCTTCTATGGATAATATGTAGTGGTCCTTTTATGAAATGTATATAGGGTTCATTCTATGGGTAACGTTTAAGGATCCTTTTATGGATAATATCTAGGGATCCTTCTATGGATAGTTTATATAGATCCTTTTATGGATGATACGAGTTGTTACTTCTATGGATAATAGTATTTGTTCTTCTAATAGATATTATGCAATGGTCCTCTTACGGATAATTATAAAGTGTCAGGAATGAAGTTCGGTTTAAGTATGAATATGTATCTTCGGATACATATACGTGAATGTATGAGAATGTATTGTACGTTGCCTGATTAACTGAACTCACTCAGCGTAGCTGACTTTTAGTATGCACGCAAGTAAATATGTTTAATGAGCTAGCATGAGAACGGCACATGGCATGGATTGAACGGCTGACATCTGAAAATGAAAGAAATGATGTTTAAAATAGGATGTTTTATGTTATGTTTAAAAGACAAGTTTGAATGTTTTTGTAACGAATGATTGAAGTTAACGTTTCCGCGAAAGTTTTAGTTAACTTTGATTTGTAGAACTGTGTTTATGAGTAAATCCGACATGAAATGTAGGGCACCGGGGCCTTACACATATGAATGCAATTATAAGAATCTTCTGATTGCTATGCATTACATGTCATAAGATAAGAAAGTGAACAAAGATGATCTTAGTAAAATCTCAATCTTGATACATTGAATGACCCGAACCGTCTAATCGACTCAGGCCATCGAAGCGATCTGAAAAATCAAAACGGCTCGAACCGTAAGACGGACTCAAACAGTTAACCCATTGAAAAAAGGTCTTGGATTCGCCACTGATCTTAATCTTAATCTAGATCATTATTAAAACAAATGATTAATTGTGAATAATTAGAGTAGATTTAGGGGTACTATTAAAGGTAATAAAATCAATAGAACATTGAATTTCTGCTTTAAAAACTAATATATATTAACCCATGAAATATATGAACTTATAAAAAATTACTTCTAACTCAAAACCAAATTAAATTAATGTATTTATGCATTAGATAATACTTTGAAAACACAATTCTGTTTAATTTTAATAACAATTAAACCAAAATAGGTGTCACCAGTTCATTTGCTTTAATCATTGTAATAGGCTATAAAAAAGTTTAGTATTTTCGTAAATAAATTAACTATTAGAAAAATTAATTATTAAAAGTAGTAAATATTTATAGGTCAGATGTAAAATGTATATTTTTATTAGATAAGTAACATTTTAGAGTATATAAAATTGTATATTACTGTGTACAGATGAGCTAGGTACCGATACATGTACCAAACGTATCGGTACTGAAAATACCAATCTCTAAAACCACCAAAAATGAATACCGGTAACGAAAGGAAAAAAAACAGTAAAATTCTAGTACCGTACCGATTTCATAACACGAAAAACTTGATACTAAATCGGTACTGAAAATGTCCGGTATGATACAGGTTTGCGCTGCGATTTGGTCATCCTTATTATTGTTATTGTGTATTTGATTTCATGGGTTAACCTTAGAAGCCCAGGTTTCTATATGGTAAAAAGGAATGGTTTGTTGGGTGCAATCATGGGTGTTTCAAATAGAGTGGAGGGTATGATTGGGAATCTAGCACTTTTATTTGGTTCAATGGCCCGAAATATACATAAAATTATTTTCGAATTAATTTATAATATGTCCCTTTGGCTTTTTATTTCATAGTTTTTGTTCATAAAATCAAATTCCATAATATTTTGGTACTTAAAGCTGGCTTTGAACTTTATTGGAGTCATATGTGCTGAAATAGTTATTATTAACTTCATTTAGAAGCATGCCGAAAACAACAAAACATTAGATTGAAATATGACAAGTTCCTAAATATACATTGAAAGCATAAGATGATGATGGATTCATGACGTGTAGGGCCGGCCCAATAGTATTGTTAGATAAAATTAAGGCTTTAGGTCTCCGGAGAAGTAAGGTCTTCGTATAAAACTCTAAAATACTTGTAAGCATGCAGATTCTGGTATTAGAAACATGTGATCGATAATTGTAGTAGGATTATACATTGTCCCAGTGATTAAGGTCCAGGTTTTCCACTTACTAAAAGCAGTTTTGCTTGCCCACGTTCGACTCTTCTAAAAACTATTATCAGTAGTTATTTTTTCATTTTCTTTTTAACTTTTTTTTCATGTATATATATAAATATACTTATTGATTAGTTCTTCATGTATATAATAGTAAACATGAATATTATGATAAACCTATGACTAAAACATATCTATCACAACAGAGAGAGAAGCCATGACTGATGAGAATGATCTAGACGATATGATAGTCAGCTTTATTGAGTTCTCCTTTAGGATGTATATTAGTGATGGGATTAGAGTTCTTGAGAAACCGAATAACAGGTTTGGGGTTATGTCATGTGATGTTAATTAGTCTCTCCATATATTTATACATACCCAGGGAAAACCCTTGATTAGCAAGAAAGAGTAATATGGTCAATCAGCAATTACCTAGCTAATATAATAATAAGGTATAATAAATTAATTTTGATCTATATTATATAAATGATCATGATGACCATATATATATATATATATATAAGGGGTGGTTCAGGAGAGAAATCAACTCAGTGCGAGAAATACGAGAAGTGATTTCTAACCCTTGATTTAGATTAATCTAAGGCCTACAATGTATATGGCATTTTTGCAATAATTGGAAACTGTTTTTTAATTAGCTTTTAATAAAAAGGATAGAGTTGTAATTTCCTTGTTATAATAAATACAGAAACTCATAAAATGTTGAGCCTATTTGAAACAAATACACACTAGTTTACAAAATCCTATTGACTTCGAAATAAATACACACTAGTTTACAAAAATACTTTTGTAGTTTTGTGTATACAAACTCCTACACGAGGAAAAAAGACTCTTACACTTTGAAATACACACCAGTTGACAACCTACACAAGCTCCTACATAACGTGATATGCAAACTCTTCTACACATGTAAACATGACAGAATGACCTACATTAATTGATGTTGAGCCTACATAGTTGCAACATGTTCCTACGATGTTATGATTAAACTACACTGTAATGTTAAACCTGCATAGAGTACATATGCTATGTGTTCCTATACCGGTATTATAAAAGTACACTATAATAATAAACGTACATCGAATACATTATTTGTTTATCCCTACATTGTTATCATAAACCTACATCTTAATGATAAACCTAATATGAAATGTATTAGACATTTATTATTATGGTATGTTATGTTTGAAATATTTCATTTTTAGTTATTTATTATTATGGTATGTTACGTTGAAATATTTCATTTTGTCCTTGTATAGTATGCATGATTATAGTGTTTTGCTGCAAAGGGCCTTACACAACAACAATATAAAACTAAGAGTTATATAACACAAATACAAATTAGGTAACTACATTTGTAGATCTTGATAAAATTTAATGTGATTAGAAATAACATATTTAAAAAATAAATAAATAATAGGTGATCTGATTGATGGGTAAAATTAAAATACAAAGGACAACAAAAATGAGAAGGGTGAGAAGGAATCTAGTCCATTGATCTTAGATTTGAATGACTGAGATTAATTTAATAAATAAAAATTGATGGATATGACATGAAGGTAATAACCCACCTTTGTTGACTTTCTCTCTCCACATGCAAGGCACATGTCAATTCCTCTATCATTTTAAAATGTCCATAACTTTTTCATATGGCATTATTTTTTTTTTTAAAAAATATATCATAATAATAAGCGTTTTTTAATCTTTAATATGAGTATCATATTGTTATATAAAAACAAAAAAAAAATTAATGGGTTTTTTTAATTGTGTTTTTTTGTTGTTCATTGTGTCTTTTAGTTAAGTTTTCATATGAATTGTATTATAGATTTTTCTTTTGTGTAATATGTTATTTCCATCGTGTTTTACATTTCAAGTCATTGTGTTATATGTATTTAACACTGTGTCTTACATTTTAGGTCATTATGTTATACGTATTCACCATTGTGTCTTATGTTTTAGGTCATTGTGTTATACGTATTCACCATTGTGTTTTACGTTACAAGTTATTGTGTAACATGTATTAATCACTGTGTTTTATGTATTAGATAATTTATTGTTATTTTATCATTATTTTTTACATATTATTATCACACAACGGTGTTATTAGTATTTAAAAAAACATAATGATGAGTTGAATGACACAATGACGAAAAAAGACACAATGATAAGCGAAAAGACACAATGGTGTGCGAAAAGAGACACAACGGTATGCGAAAAGACATAATGACGAAAAAAGACACAACGGTGTGCGAAAAGACACAATGACGAAAAAAAGACACAATGGTGTGCGAAAAGACACAATGGCGAAAAAAGACACAATGACGAAAAAAGACAATGATAAGTGAAAAGACACAATGACGAAAAAAGATACAATGGTGTGCGAAAAGACACAATAACGAAAAAAGACACAATGATAAGCGAAAAGACACGATGGTGTGCGAAAAGACACAATGACGAAAAAAGACACAATGATAAGCGAAAAGGCACAATGGTCTGCGAAAAGACACAATGACGAAAAAAGACACAATGGTGTGCGAAAAGACACAATGACATAATTTTTGTTTTAAATTTTATATAACAAAAATCATACTCATATTAAAGATAAAAAACGCTTGTTATTATGATGAATTTTTTTTTTTTTAAAATATCATACGAAAAATTTATAGACATTTAAAATGATGGGGGTATTAACATGTGCCTTGCATGTGGAGAGAGAAAATGTGTAAAGTTACCTCTATACCCTTTTTCTTTTGGTCCTCACTTGACACATGTCAATTATCTATGGTTTCTCATACTTCTCATTTTTATTACTCGTTGCAGAATAACTTGACCTCTGATTAATATATGATATAATAAGAATAAATATTATTTATTGTTTGGTCAAAAGCAACGAACCGATAATATTATAAACATAATATTATAATATTATAAACATAATACATATATGGCTTAAAACCATTTCTTTTTTATATGTATTCTCCAAATTAAATTAAAATATAAACAAACAAAAAAAAAGTAAAGTAGTATTTGAAACTTCCCAACTTATATCGTTACCAAATAAAAAAATTTGATGTTTTATCATTACACTCTTCTAGTTAATTAAAAGAAAAAATAAAAGAAAAAACTTTCATTGGTTGTAATAACATTTTACACTTCTCGTAATAATCACATTTCTCTCATAAACTTAACATATACACACACAGATATATATATATATATATATATATTCTTACAATACCTTGCCAATGAGCTAGTAATGGAGTTGTAAGGGAGAGCGTAGGTGTTTCATTTGACCCACGTTTAATTCATGCCCCTCATCATTTAGTTTCAAAGGAACCATGGTGATAATGGGAGAATAGACGAATAAGTGGCTTTCACAAGTTCGATTCTTGAACTGAACGAGTTTTATCTCATCGCGCTGACGTACTTTCGGGTGAGTGTTCAAGGAAGTTGGAGTAAGGGTTTTTCCCAGATCGAAAGACGAGTGTGTCCCGATGTGATGAATTTAGCCAGTAGCCCATTCAAAATATTTGTTTGCCATTCAATATATATATATATATATATATATATATATATAAACACACGTACCTTGGTTTTGTATGATATATAAATCACATCCATTTTCCAAAATAAAAATTTTATATTTTATAATTACTATATATAACAATTAAGAATGTTGGTGCCGCAAAGACACCGATTGGGCCATGCGACGACCAACCATTGGCCACAATAATTTTCTTTTTATGTTTTATTTTTGGTACCGTATCGAACATAACCGAAACCGGCCGTTTAAAGCACCGATTGGGCCATGTGGCGGCCAACCATTGGCCACACTAATTTTTTTTATGTTTTCCTTTTGGTACCGTATCAAATATAACCGAAACTGACCGTTATGTTTTCGTTTCAGTACCGTATCGAACATAACGAAACCGACCGTTATGTTTTAGTTCTAGTATCGTAACGAAATAACAGAAGTCGACCATACGTCAATTTTGTGGTTTTTTGTTTGATTGACTTCTGGTACAGTAACAAACGTGATGGAAACCAATTGGTTCCGCCTATACTCATCACCTGAACGTTCGCGACCGACAACGCTCGTGTTTCACCAACGCCAGAGTTTACCGACGGACACACCACATTCGTGCACTTCAATTTTTATATTATTCGTTTTTTCGCTCTGGTAACATAATGAAAACTAACCGAATGGCAATTTTGTTTTTTTAGTTCTAGTATCTCGACGAACGTGACGGAAACCAACCGAATTCACGTAGACTCACCGCATTTTGTTTAAATCTAGTACCATAACGCACGTAAGGAAAATCAACCGAATGCCAATGGCATTGTTTTTTTATGTTTTAACTTCGGTACTGTAACGAACGTGACGGAAACCGGTCGAATTTACGTACATCTCTGGTAACTTAATGAAAACTAACTGAATGCCAATTTCGTGTTTTTAGTTCTAATATTTTGACGAACGTGACGGAAACCAACCGAATTCACGTAGACTCAACACATTTTGTTTTAAATCTGGTATCGTAACGCACGTAACGAAAATCAACCGAATTCAATGCAAATGTTTTTTTATGTTTTAACTTCGGTACCGTAACGAACGTGACGGAAACCGGTCGAATTTGCGTACATCATCGTCTCAACGCTCGGGATCAACAACGCTTGGGTCTTCCCAACATCCGGGTTTTACTGACCGACGCCATCTATTAGTCCACCTCAATTTTTATCTTTTTTTTTTGTTTTCTTTTTGGTTTTTAGTTACGAGATCATAACGTACGGCACCGAAACCGATCGAATTCGGGTCGACTTATCGCCTCAATGTCTGGGACCGACAATTGTAAAGCTCCGTTACCGGTGCCCTACTTTGGACGTCGGATTTACTCATTAACACAGTTCTAAATATCAGAGTTAATTAAAACTTTCGCGGAATAATATAAAAGTCAACCATTCATTACAACATCCATAACTTGTCTTTTAAAAACATAACATAAAACATAGTATTTCAAACATCAAGACAAATATCCAGATGCCAGCCTCTTCGGATCCATGTGTCTTCCTCAAACCAGCTGTCTCAGTTGATTAACCTGCGTGCATACTAAAAGTCAGCTACGCTGAGTGAGTTCTAGTTAATCAGACGACATACAATACATTCACATACTTCATATTTACTTACATACTTACGAACATACGTACTTTCATTCTTCCTTTCACACTTACATACATACTTCCATTTATGCATATACGTTTTAAAGAGCATTCCGCCCTATAACCTTCGCCGATATTATTAGGGTCGGTTCCCTTCATTCGCTGATATTATTAGGGTCGGTTCCCTTCATTCGCCGATATTACTAGGGTCGGTTCCCTACATTCGCTGATATTATTAGGGTCGGTTCCCTTCATTCGCCGATATTACTAAGGTCGGTTCCCTACATTCGCCGACATTATTAGGGTCGGTTCTCTTTTCTAACTATACCTTCCATTCCTTTCTATATATTCATAGTTATAACTTCCATACGTTCATACATCATTTATACATCATATATATATATCATTCATATCTTTAAACTATCCCTTGATGATACATGCAATATCCGAAGATTGTTCATGCATCGTCAAGCATCCATTCATACATAAATCATATAAGACATACACTTACCACTTAAGGTAAGTTTATTAACTAATCACATCGAGTATGCACACAGCCCCGAAAACATAACAAGGAATGGGGCTAGAACGCACTTGAACGCGATTACGTTCACCGTTTATAGTTAATCCTTTCTTGAGCTGAGCATGACTAAATTTATAATCATACATATGTTAAATACGGTTCTAGCTCTTCTTATCATCTACTTAATTAATCTCACGTATCTAAGTCGATTTTACTTCATTGGGTCATACCGTTTAGTTAATCGTTACTCATTAACCTTTAAGGTATTTTTCACCAATTATCAAAGTCCAAGGACTATTATGTAATTATCTCATTCTTTTCTAAGTCCAGGGGCTGTTCTGTCGTTATGTTAAACTTCTAGTTCTTTAATTGGCTCTTAACGAATTGGGTTATCATAACGAACTGGCCCTTGTAACGGATTGGACCCTCTAACGAACTAGTCCCTTGACGAATCAGTCCATATAACGAACCAGTCCATATAACTAATTGGACCTCCTTATTCGTTATCTCTTTAACGAATGGTTATAGCGAATCGGGGGTAATTCGTTATCCTTTTCCATAACCAACTGGGACACGAACTAAGGCTAGTTCGTTAAGATTACATTGACGAATTACTTGGCGAATACCCCTAGTTCATTAACTTCCCGTTAACGAATTAGGGTTAGGTCAGAGAATGTTAGAACATTCTCTGACATCCTTCTAACCTCGTACCATTTTCCGACGCCGCCTTTGCCGAAAAACCGGGATCTCGCCGGAACAGCGAGATCCTGCTTATTTCTCCACCGTTTTTTGTCTCGTTCTATCCAGATCTGAGCTAGGGTGACCCCTAAGCACATATTAGGTTCGGTTTATACCCGATTCCACCCGGATCTCGTGACTCTAACTGTTTAACGGTGTCGGCTCGTCGTTTCGTGACTATATGTAACGAGCTTTAGTTCATACAACATCATACTATCATTACCTTGGATCGGGATCGGTTTTTTATCTTGGATCGGCTAGAGAAGGGAGATAAATTAGAGAGAGAGCTTAAGTGTGTGTTTTGGTGGTGTATGGAATATGTGTGAAATGAAATTAAATGGGTAATTATGACTTATATAATTATGGATCATGGGCTTAAGCCCATGGTATTTCCTTCCTTCCTTTATAACCCAAGTCCATAACTCATATCCATTTAACCCAACACTAGCCCGACTCATAATACTCATATTTCATTTTATTAACCGAAACTCGAAAAACAGGATGTTACAACAACCCCTGAGTTTTACCAACCTGCTCGGCGCAACGCGCAGGGTAAAACCCTAGTTTTATATATGAAACACAATGACCGTTTGGCAAATTGATAAATTTAAAAATAAAATCATATATACATGTATGTATATACATATACGTATATATATATATATATATATATATATATCTTAAAATCATATACACACACACACATATATATATATCTTAAATATATATAAACAAAACTTTTAAAAGCTTTCTGATTGCTCCCTACATTCTCTCATTGCATGAGATTGTTTTATTTGTAAATAAAGATTTTCTCATGCATTTGACCCGAACACAATGACCGTTCGGTAAATTGATAAATTTAAAAATAAAATCATATATACATGTCTGTATATACATACATACACACACACACATATATATATCTTAAATATATATAAACGAAACTTTTAAAAGTTTTCTGATTGCTCCTTACATTCTCTCATTGCATCAGATTGTTTTATTTGTAAATAGAGGTTTTCTCATGCATTTGACCCGGATTCACGGGTACAGGTCTCACAAAACCCAGTTAGCCCTTAAACGAGTTATATAACATATTATTAAATTAAAAATTAATTTTACCAAATATTTGATATGAAAATCCTAGAAAATATGGATATATTAATAATTAATATTCGTTTAAAGAAAAGATTTATATATATAATTAAGAAATATTTTTATAGTAAAACAATAAGCGAGTCATGGTTCTCACATAACCCAGATAGCTTTTAAACCGGGTTATAACATTTTATTTATTTGTGAAACCCTTTCATCATCAAACCCTAATTATATTATTAACTTTCTTACAATAACTTAAAATTAAAATCCAAACACATATATAAATATTAGAAACCATAAATGTTAAACAACCCCGTAATACGGGGGGTAAAACCTTGTAGACATATACAAATATATATATATATATATATGATTAAGATCATGTGAGAACTATTTTAAAATTGAGAACTTTGAGAGCCATTTAGGACAGAAAAAAAGTCTTATTAAGAAAAATAAAAAAAATTACAAAACAAAATAAACGCGAAAAATAAAAAAAAAAGTAAAAAAACCGACATTAAATAAAAAAAAATATATATATATCGTTTAGCAAAATTATACATATATCTATAATACGTATTTTTTAATTTTATGGAAGTTATTCTTTATACATATATTTACAATTAAGATAAATGCTAATGTACATATGTGTACATTATGTAAATCGACATTAAATAAAAAAAATATACATATGTATATAATTAGGAAATTTTTTTAATGAAACCGAGATGAAAAATAAAACTTTTTGGTTTTTTTACTTTTTAAAAAATTTCATTTTTTTTTATATAATTTTAAGGGTTTTTTTTTGTGACCAAAAATGGTTTTTCAAAGTTCTCAATTTTAAAAAGTTCTCTTAGGATCCTCAATATATGTATGTATGTGTGTGTATATATATATGATTGGTTTCATTTCAGAAGTGTTTGTTAGTGTGAGAAGTGCAAGAGGAGATTCCAACCAATCACTTTTTCTTTTTAATTTAGGATTATTTAATTATAGAAAAATATTAGTAAAATATTTAGGAGTTTCGTTTGGTAATTAATACTACCCCCGTCCCATTATAAGTGTACACATTTCTTTTTTTATTTGTTCCATTACAAGTGTCAACTTTTAAAATTTATTAGTTAATTTCCAAGTTTACCCTTAAACACACACAACCAACATTAATAGGGGGTGGTTCCAGTTTCGTCACCACCACACCCAATGGTGGTATGCCATGTCACCAAGTCCAAATCCATCACATGTGATGGAATTTGGTAGGGGGGGGGGGTGGTGGTGTGGTGTGATAGGATTTTTTTTTTGCAACTTAAAAAATAAAAACAATATTTTACTAGAATATAAAAAATAAAAACAATATTTTACTATAACATAACACAACTTAAAAATTAGAATTTAAAAATAAAAGTTACAATAAACGTCTACTCCTCGTCTGAATCCCGAAATTCCAAACCTAAAGAACCTGTAAGCTCAACTAGATCCCATCTCAACCTATGGTGAATATTTTCATCCCGCAAGTCTAATTGCACATCATCGGGAACAGGAACTTGAGTAGGAGGATCCGGTACCCAATTGGAGAAATTGCATGTCCATCTTCTTTTATTAACATATTTTGTAATATGATGCATACATACACGTAGCTAGAGATCGTGGGTTTTTTCGTTGCACGAACCGGTTGACTAAGTATGCACCATTTACCCTTTAAAACACCGAAAGCTCTCTTGACATCTTTTCTTGCCTATTCTTGCAACTTCTTGAACGCTTTTTCATTTTCCTCGAGATGAAACGAAAAGGCTTTACAAAAACAGACCAATGCGAGTAGATACCATCGACAAGATAGTAGCCACGTCTGTAATATCTCCCGTTGACAAAATACGGACAGAAAGGTGCGGTACCATTTGTTACGCTCTGAAACAACGGTGATGTGTATAGAACAGTGATGTCGTTGTTTGAGCCGGGAACACCAAAACTATAAATCATTTGACGCAACCGCTTCAAGTGAGATGGTCGGTCGTTTGATATGACCCCTAACATACGCCCCTCGAAACTCCCGTGGACAATTCCTCCATTCGATATGTGTACAATCGATGCTACCGAGCATCCATGGAAAATGCCATCTAGCCTCGTGCGCGACGTAAAGACGTGTAATGTCGTGTCTTGTTGGTTTTCGTAGAAACTCTTTGCCATACAATTTAATAATCGCGTTACAAAATAATTGTAGACATTCACGTGAAGTTCTCTCAGACATTTGTAAGTATTCATCGAATTGGCGGGTGGGTTACCTGTCGCTAATTGATGAATAGCGGATGTGCATTTTTGAAGCGTCGTAAAACTTCGTTTGCCCCTCGCGTTGTAAGATTCTTGAAACCATTCTTCGTTTGCTTCGACGTCGGCTACAATTTTAGAAAAATAAAGATTTCGGCAAACGAAAGCGTTCCACAAACGTCTCGTCATTGTATTTCGGCTCCTCCACAAAATAGTCGTTCATTAGCACTTCGTGGGCATGTATACGATCACGATCCACCATTTTTTTCTTTGGATGGCTCGGGCCTTCAAGTTTGTTATATAACAACGGGAACCATTCGAGAATGTCATCGTCCAAAGACGAAAAGCTATCGGTGTCTAAGGGAACCAAGTCGTTCGGAAATTCCATATTTTTTGTTGTGAATGAAGGGTAAGATTGAGAGTTTTATGAGTTGGATTGAAATGGCTGTTTATGTTTTATTTATATTGGTTAACTGGTTTTTATTTAAATCCCCCCCCCCCCCCCAACGGTCAAAACCCTCCCCTCCAACGTTCAAATTTTCTCGGAATCCCCCCCCCCCCCACAGCGTGATGACCATTACGCACAACCCCCCCGGAGTGTTTTGAGTTGGATTTGGTTTTGAGTTGGATTGAAATGATTGTTTATGTTTTATTTATATTGGTTAATTTTCTTTTATTTAAAATCCCCCCCCCCAACGGTCAAAACCCTCCCCTCCAACGTTCAAATTTTATCGTAATTCCCCCCTCACAGCGTGATGACCATCACGCACAAACCACGCGTGATGGGTGCATCGGCGACGGTGTGCGTGAGGCCATCACGCGTGATGGCGCATCACCACGTTCCACCCCGTCCGTCCTAAACAATATTGATGAACCCACTTTTCAAGGACATTATTGTCGTTTGGTAAGAAAAAAAAGTAATCATTCAATCCACCTTAAACTTTGTGTTTTTCAAACCTAGACACTTATAATAGAACGGATGGAGTACTAATTAATGTTAAGTTACAAATGATTATACATTTATTTCATATTTTTATTTGATTTAATCTTCAAGCAATTCATATAACAAAACCATCATACTCATTCTATACAAAATATATTAACCATCATAAAAACAAATACCTACACAAATCATAATATTAACACACACATACAAAAACTAGTTCATATTATCACCTACACAGATCACAACATTAATATACATGCACATAACTAGTTCATGTTAACCTACACAAATCACAATATTAACCTACATATTCAAATTTAGTTCATGTTATAGCTTACCCATTTGTATTACCTAAACATATCTGTAAGGCCCCGGTCTTGGTTCCCTACTTTAGCGTCAGATTTACTCATAAACACAGTTCTTACAATTCAGAGTTAATTAAAACTTTTCGCAGAAACGTTAACTTCAACTATTCGTTACAAAACATTCAATCTTTTCTTTAAAACCATAACATAAAACATCACATTTAAAACTTCATTTCTTCCATCTTCAGATGCCAGCCGTTCTATCCATGCCATGTTCCATCCTCACCCTATCTCCTTAGTCTGCTCACCTGCGTGCATACTAAAAGTCAGCTACGCTGAGTGAGCTCTAGTTAATCAAGCAACTTATCATACAACCATTACATGAAATTATATACGTGTCTGAAGACACGTGGTCCTCTTTCTAACCTGCTCACCTTACCGCTAACCCCTTCACTGCCCTTACGTCTTAGCCACTTGTTTACGGAAGCACATAGAGGCTTGCCCTCCCACATACTTACTTTATGCCACTTATTTAACGAAGACACGTAGAGGCTTTTCCTCCCACATACTATCGTCATGCCACTTAATAACGAAGGCACGTATAGGCTTTCCCTACCACGTACTATCGTCATGCCACTAGCACCCATACTAGACCCCTTTTACTTCTATAACACTCTACCTCTACTTGTATACAATGCACTTCCTATCATTTATCATTTACATAATAACCAAGTCCCATCATAACATTCATACACACAAATAGTCACCTGGAAATCATTCTCCTTGGCGATACGTGCAATATCCGAAGATCGTTCATGCACCGACAAACATTCATTCATGACCTCAATATAATAACTAACTCGTATATAATTTATAGCATACACTTACCACTTAAAGTAAGTGTATTCACACTTCAAATCGTGTATGCACACAACCCCAAAAACATAACAAGGAAATGGGGCTAGAAACTCACTTGAATGCGGTTACGCTCACCGTTTACGGTTATTCCTTTCTTTAGCTGTGCGCGACTAACTGTATAACAATTACATGTATCAATTAACTATCACTACCCATGTCGCGTTTCTAGTTTAATTGTAACCCTCGACGAACGGGGGTTTGGGGGCAGCGCCCCTGGCAAGGGGGTTCTAGGGGCTGCAGCCCCTAGCAGGGTCCAAGAGGCAGAGCCCCTGGCTGGGGTCGAGCTGCCAGGTCAGCTTGGAAAATTTTATTTTCATTAACTAACTTAGCCCATTTTTCATTAGAATTCCAATTTATTATTTTATTTGCTAACTCATAAAGTTCGAGGGCTCCTTTGTAATTATTCCATTTTATCCTAAGTCCAGGGACCTTTTTGTCATTCTTTCAAACTTTTGCTTGTCATTCAGTCCTTTAACGAATGGACTCCTTCGTTCTTTTTTAACAAATGTGTTCTCTCATAACGAATGGACTCATTCGTTATTTCTTAACAAATGGACCTTTATAACGAGCTGGTCTTTATAACGAACTGGCCTTTATAACGAACTGGCTTTTATAACGAACTGGGGGTTCATTCGCCAGTTCTCTGTTAACAAATTACTTAACAATTGGCTTAACGAACTGCTTCTAATTCGTTATCTCTTCTTAACGAATGGGCGCAACAAATTGCTTGTTAATTCGTTATGTTTCCGCTAATGACCTAGGGTTAGGTCAGAGAATAACGAGCTGGTCTTTATAACGAACTGGCCTTTATAACGAACTGGCTTTTATAACGAACTGGGGGTTCATTCGTCAGTTCTCTGTTAACAAATTACTTAACAATTGGCTTAACGAGCTGCTTCTAATTCGTTATCTCTTCTTAACGAATGGGCGCAACAAATTGCTTGTTAATTCGTTTTGTTTCCACTAATGAACTAACGAAGGTCAGAGAACTAGGGTTAACCTCGTACCCATATCTCCGGCGCCGCCTTTCCGGCCGTCATCGCCGGAAAAGCGAGATCTCAGTTGTTTTCAACAGTTTTCACCGTTTTTCGTCCCGTTCGATCCAGATCTGAGCTAGGGTGACCCCTAAGCTCATATTTTGATCGGTTCATACCCGATTCCATCCGGTTCTTATAACTTTAATGGTTTAGGGTGTCGGCTCGTCGTTTCGCGACTAGATCTTGCGGGTTTGGGTCCACACAATATCATACTATCATTACCTCGGGTCGAAATCGATTCTTCTTCTTGGTTTCGGTTTAGAGAAAGAGATATAAGAGAGAGAGAAAACTTAACTGTGTGTTTTGGGAGGTGTATGGAATGGATGAGAATGAATATATTAATGGTGAATTATGGTATTTATATCATGGGTCGGGCTTAAGCACATGGTCTTTTCCTCCTTTTCTTATTAACCCAAGTCCATTACCCATATTAGTTAACCCAACACAAGCCCGACTCCTAATAACTCGTATTTTATTTTATTAACCGAAATGAGAAAACGGGATGTTACAAGATCACATAATTAACCTACAAACAAAACTTGTTCATGATATCACATACAATTAATAGTATTAACCTAAACTTGTAAATATTCGCAATGTAGGAACACATCATGTTTTTTTATAATTTTAATTATTTTATAATATATCTTTTACGTGTAGGCAAATACGAGTTATGTGTAGGTGAATACTATTTAAATGTAGGCGAAAATAAAATGAACTAACAATTTTGTGCAGGTGAATGCGACTTGTGTGTAGGTAAATATTAGTTATGTGTTGGTGAAAAAAAAAGAAACAAAATTAGTGTAGGAGAAAATAAGTTGTGTTGGTAATACGAGTTACATTTTGATAAAATTAATAATAACTAACAATTTGTATAATTGAATATGAGCTATGTCTAAGTTATTATGTTACTTGTGTATGTGATCAAATTCTCTCGATGATATTTCATTAAAACCATTCTAGATGATGTTTTATGTAAAAACCAATTTATCTTTTCTAAAATTTGTAACTTTCTACGAGAATTAACGTGGAGAATATTTTTGGAATAATTAGGGGAATTAATGACTTGAACAACTAGAAGATAATCAATGGTTGAGATCGACTTCTCGCACTTCTCGCTATATAATATTATTCCATATATATATATATATATATATATATATATATATATATATATATGGTTGGTATCATTTAAGAACTCTAAAAAAGTTAAGAACTATTAGGAACCCTTAACAACCAAACATTTTTTAAATTTTTTTATATATTAACATTATTTAAGAGTTGTTTTATCATATTTTATATAAAAAAAATTTTATTACATATATTAATCACATGTTTACATATGTGTAAAATTTATATACTAACAAATTTACATATGTGTAAAAAAACATAGATATGTATAAAAACTAATTTTCAAAATTGTAATCGTAAATATAGATATAAAAAAATGATAAAACTACACTCAAATAACACTAACATACAAAAAAAATTATAAAAAACGTTTGTTTTCAATAGTTCCTTCAAGTTCTTGAATAATTTATGAGTTCTGTAATGATACTCATCCTATATATATATATATATATATTCCTTTAATTTGTGTTGTACTTAAATAAAACTCCCTTTTTTAAAACAAAAATAGAATTTATGTAAAATCATATTCGAAACAAGACAATCGCTCGATAAACTTCAAAAATAAAATTTTAAAATTCTATAATTTCATCTCTCAAACTATTAGTAAAGCCTCAAATGTTTTGTTGGCTTTGTTCCTAAAAAATAATTGAGCCGCCACTGATGATGTGTGGGGGCAGCATTTTAGTAGTTGTGTAATGAAGTTGTTGATGGTATAAGTCAAAATGGAGGAATGGCAATAAAAAAAAAACTTTGTAGATAAAAGTATTGAATTATTGAGTTTAAAAGACATATGGAAGAAGAACAAGGTTATCTCAAGTGGAAACGAGATCATGTACACACGCTAATTTGCTTCTTGAACACCCATTTATACCCAACGGTATTACTATTTTTGGAGTTAGGGGGTGTTTGGGTTTCCTTATTTTTACCTTCTTATAACTTGTTATCTTTTATAAATTAAAATAGTGTTTAGGTAATATGACTTATTAAACTTTTTAAAGAAGAAAAAAAGAGGTTTTAATAAGTTAAGATGGAGTAACTTATGAAAAATTCCTTACATAGAGTATAAGGAGATGCAAATACGGAATCCCAAACACCCCTTAGTTACGGTACATAAGTTGAAAGTTAGTCATATTGGAAACTAACTTAAAATTTTCAAAATATAATATTGCATGTAGATATGTAGTGGATTCACCTTGGTCCCTTTCGCTTCTTGTTAGTCACAAGATATTCGTATTCATGTAGTCCTTAACATATTATATCGGTTAAGACATTGTTTGTATATATTCCACAACAACTAGTTGCTGAGGTTCGATTATTTCTATTTTTTTAAGGTTTGGTGATGTATTAGAATTAACTAGGGGTGTGCATGGGTCGGTTTAGGATGGTTTTTTGCCAAACCCATAACCGTAACCGATATAGCAGTTAATAGATAACCATAACCATAACCATAACCATAACCGATCCGTCATGGCGGTTGCGGTTAATCGGTTTTAATGGTTATAGCGAGTCATATATGGGTCGGTTAACTGTGACAAAAATAAACAATCCTTCTATATGACTGCGAACACTAAATAGTCGCTAACTATATTGTGGAATTCAAATATATGCTCTTTTTTACTGCAATTTATGGAATATACATATCTAATTGACATATTAAATATTTGAAATGACAATTTGGATGGAAATTGACAATTATGAAACATTGTATTGAATATGGTAACCAATATCACCAATATGTTGGCCTAAATCGTAGTTGGTGTGGATAATTTTTAATATATAACGACAATAAGTGTAAAAATATCTTACTCATGCACTAATTCTAATTTCCAAACCCTTATTTCTCGATTACTAGTTACATAAATGGGGCGGTTTGGTTATGGCGGGTTTGGAATTAACATTAACCAAAAACGACTCACATTTGGCGGTTTTCAAAAATTCATTAAACCGACCCACTGGTTATATCGGTTATCGGTTAAAATCGGTTCGGTTATGGTTCGGTTTACGGTTATGACAGTTAATTTGCTCACCCCCCTAGAATTAATTCACGGTGTTCATAAGTAATTAACATATTTGATATTGTTTTACCCCAAATCTATGTTCATTGACAAGCAATGGCATGTTCAAGTGATTTACAAGTTTGATGGAAAAAATAGGATCTAGACGCTTTGGATCTCCAGAATCGGAATCTAAAGGAGTTAACTAAGCAATCCAAATGAAGAGAATGGGCTAAATCTTCATACGGCATATCTCGTGCTAGGAAATGAGTTGTGAAGGCCATAATATATAAATATTGGGTGTTTCCGCAAGTCGAATCCAAAAATGACCTCTTTATAGACGTACGTGGTCCATTGGGTACGTTTGTAAGTCCCTAAAATTGACAAGCTTGTTCGCCAAGTTATTTGACGTAGCCCAGGCCCACCGACCCATCCACAACCCTAACAACCCCAATTTATATGGGTCGTACGCACTTAAGGAAACCCTAAAATGCGCTTATTTAAACTTATAGCTGGCACATGTGTTGGGATCGATTTTGGCATACCTAGGTGTGATTTAGGAGGAAGAAAGGGGTTGTTAACGGGTGTAAAGACCAAGAACGGATCTGGAGCTTGAAGATTGCAGATCTAGACCAAGGATTCGCTACGATGGATTACTCATGTTCTATCTTTGCTTATTTTATCTTATGTTCTAATCAAAACATGATTCTTTGATTGAATGCTTGCTTTTGTTCATCAAGTCTGCACTAAAATGCTTATTAGCTATTCGGATTCGATGATTCTCAGACGTTGTTGATATTTTTGAATAGTTGATTTGATTGTGCAGTATGATTTTAGTAGTTTTATTATGATAGTCTTATGATGTATCTGATTGTTAGTATTAATTACACTTTTGAAAAAACCTTTAGGAGCCTGTGCTTTTTCACCCATCAATATGGAAAACTTGAGCACTTGATGAATATACATTCTTCATATTTCTTACGATGATTGTTATTTTGTGTAGATAACTAAGTTGGTGTAGGGAAATTTTAGTTACAAACAAACCAAAATACAAACTAACGGAGAGTGAAGAAATAAAGAATGGAGTTTCATCTCACATTTACCGGAGGAAGACAAATGGAATGCTTCCACTTTGTTATAAACAAAAAGGCGAGTTCTTTTCCCAAATCGCTAGATTACAAAACTTATAAGCTTTTTATAAGAAATAGCGCTCAAATTATAATATTGTTATATGACAAGTCACTCTCAGTAGTCCTAGCGGAGGGTGCAAAGCATCCGACGCACACGGGCGCAATGTGTCGTTTTGATGGTTGATGGTTCAATTTGCACTTCACACGTCCGTATCGCCGCGAGCCGCCTTAGTATTTTTGTGGAAATTCTCGTCGCGGTACGCGATGACGTGTAATTATGCGAAAAACTTTTGCGATTGTCGTGCTACGCGACGGAACCTTAAGTAACCCATCGCGATATGCGACGTGGAGGTTAGAGACACGTTACTTTCCATGTGGCATTGCTAGGATGACTCGATAACCCTATAGCCTAGTCACGCTACGCGATGGCCTTATTGTAGGTCCATCGAGATACGCGACCGACCTTGAAATCAGCTATGAGTGGGGAGGAAATCAGACCTTCACTTTCGTCCAAAAATCATGTCACTCTCACTTTCTGCTTTATTAAGGAGTTGGTATAATACCTCGAGTAGTCGTAACCAATTCGATCGAAAGAAGCTTCGTATACGAATCCAAAAGATCTGCATGAACAAGGTAAGATTTTGTGACATTGTGTAAAGTTTCTAATCTCATGATTAACGTTATGATTATCGATTATACTAATCTAGATATACTACATTGTGTTTAACCTTGGTGCTTAATACCAGGACGCTCTTTATTTGTTAACTTGCAAGGTGAGACATTCGAGTTTTTGGACAACTCACATTTATGTGAGACAACTTTTTCAATACTATCATGATGATTTTTAAGCTTATTAAACTCATGAAAGATAGTCTAAATGCTTTCAAAATATTTTTAAAGGGTTTTAATTACATTACATGTAACATTCCAGAATTTTCAAGAATAATATTTTATATATTATTATTTATGATGGAAAAGTTTACTTGAAGTAATAAAGAATTAATAAAATTATAACGATGGATGGTTAAGTAAGCTAATTGAATAGAATAAAGAGTATGGACTTGGATTAATGAAAGATGGAGTAAAGGATGGTGATGGACCTTAGGTCCATGAGCTTGAGAGGGTATATATCCCCATTTAAACCTCCCTAAAACCCTCATTTCTATCTTTCTTATTCTCTACACACACACAAAACCCTTATACATAGCCGTGAGCTAAGAAAGAAGATCCAAGACCAAAACGAAGCTACTATATATCTTGTTAGATCATTGATATACAAGCAAGATACAAGATTATTGTTCATAACCGAAGCTAACCGTAGCCTAAAGCGCATAAAGGTACGTCCTTTATCTTTAAAGGTTATGTTTTTATGAACGGTTTGCCATAAAACTTAACCCTAGAGTAGATCGGGTCTAAACGAATCATAAAGTTACAAACTTGATGCCTAAAATGGACTAGATGAAAATGGTTAGGGTTTCGGCTCATAAAAGAAACCTTAAATCTAGCCTACGGACATTTTAAGTCATAAAGGTTCGAGTTTTACATGTAACCGGGTTAAGTCTTAGCTGAACATGGTTAGGGAAACGTTTATAGGATGATTTAGGACCGTAATAGGGTATTAAAGTCGTGAAAAACGTCCCTAAAGGACCAAACTGTTTCAGCTCATTCAATTACATTATTAAACTCGATAACAATGATCAAACTCGATTACAATGATCAAACTCGATTACAATGTTCAAACTCGATTACAAAGAAAAAATTCGAGTACATTTCCCATTTCGAATACATTGGGAATATTCGATTACAATGCCCAGTTCGAATACAATACAATTCGATTACAATGCCTATTTCGAATACAATGCATAATTCGATTACAAATTGTAAGGCCCCGTTACCGGTAGCCCTACTTTCGTGTTGGATTTACTCATAAACGCAGTTCTAAATATCAGAGTTAATTAAAACATTCGCGGAATATAAAAGCTTTCATAAAACATTTCATAACAAAACACATCTTGTCTTAAAATGTCATCTTGTCTTTCAAAATAAACAAAACATTAAACTTAAACGTCTTGAGTCTTCCGATACCAGCCTCTTATTCAGTGCCACGTGTCTCCTCAAGTGAGCTGCCTCATCCTACTCACCTGCGTGCATACTACAAGTCAGCTACGCTGAGTGAGTTCTAGTTAATCATACATTATACAATACACATAAACTTATATTCTTTCAATCATACTTTCATACTTTCATACTTTCATACTTTCTTTTGTACTAACTTGCTTTCATATCTTATGTTATAAAGAGCATTACACCCTACATTCCTCGAGTATTTATTAGGGCTCGGTACCCTCCTTCCTCGAGTATTATTAGGGCTCGGTACCTTCCTTCCTCGAGTATTATTAGGGCTCGGTACCCTCCTTCCTCGAGTATTATTAGGGCTTGGTACCCTCTTTCCTCGAATATTAGTAGGGTTCGGTTCCCTAGTTCTCGAATATTAGCAGGGTTCGATTCCCTCTTCGTTACCATACAACCATACATCATACCTCGAGTATTATTAGGGCTCGGTACCCTTTTCGTAACCATACAACCATACAACCATCCTTTCCTTCTTTTATTAACTTTATCACGTTCATACACATAAGCATACATATCTTACTTACCTTATATATAGCGTTACAACCTGACAGTACGTGAAATATCCGAAGATCTTTCACGTACCATCAAGCAATCATTCATACATTTCACATTATTCACATAAGGCATACACTTATCTCTTAGGATAAGCGTATTAACAAACATATTGAGTATGCACACAACCCCGAAAACATAACACATAAATGGGGCTAGAAACTCACCTGAATCCTGTTACGCTCTCCGTTAATCGTTATTCCCTTCTTGAGTTGTGCACGGCTAACTGTATAATATTTACATGTATCAATTAACTACTACTACTCATGTTGTATTTCTATCTTTATATAACCCACAACGAACGGGGGTCCGGGGGCAGCGCCCCTGGCAGCGGGGTCTAGGGGCGGCAGCCCCTAGCAGGGTCCAAGGGGCAGAGCCCCTGGCTGGGGTCGAGCTACCAGGTCAGCTTGGAAAAATGTTATTTCATTTAACTGTCGTAACACATTTTTCATTAGGTTTTTAATATACTTTCTAATTTGCTAACTCCAGCGAACTTATCATTAAGTAAACTTAACATTAAGCGAACTAACTGTTAAGCGAACTTAGTGTTAAGCGAACTTAACATTAAGCGAAGTTAAGCATTCAGCGAACTTAACTCACGCAAAGTTAGTGATCGGCGAAGTTAACCCTAGGCGAACATATGCCAGGCGAAGTTATCAGTTAGGCGAACTTGTCACCAGGCGAAGTTATCAGTTAGGCGAACTTGTCACCAGGCGAAGTTATCAGTTAGGCGAACTTGTCACCAGGCGAAGTTATCAGTTAGGCGAACTTGCTTGCAAGCGAACTTGCATGAAGGCGAAGTTATGGCCTGCAGGCGAAGTTGCCCAGCTGCCGTCTCTGTTCAAACTAAATCACCAAAATCACCCTTATTTCATCGAGAATTTCTTGGATATTACGTTAACTAACTCCGCGATCATTCCCATGGCCTAGTTCGGGTAAAACTTAGCCCGGAAAGACATAAAGTTTGGAGCTTTCGGCTTAAAACGTTTAATAACAAGTCGCCGTACATAGCCATAGGTTTGTCAAGTTCATTTCCAACGTCAAGTTTGTTACTTTACGTTTCGTTTAGACCCGATTTACTTTATGTTTAAGTTTCAAAGCTAACCGATCCTAAAAACGTAAACTTTAAGGTAAAAGGCATACCTTTACGCGTTCAGTGTGGTCGCGGTTTGCTTGGTTATCTCGTATCTAGCTCGTATATCTAAGGTCTAATAATGGTTGGCTTGATTTTGGACTCGAGTCCCGTTCTCTCTCTCTCGCGGCCGTGTGAGGTGAAGGATGTGTGTGTTTTGAAGTGTGTAGAGATTAAGATGGAATGAAATGAGGTTTAGGGTTTTATGGTGGTTCAGGAGGATATTTATACCTTTTGAAGCCCGTGGACCTAAAGCCCATTACCACTTAATCCACCTTAATTAATCTAAGTCCATGATCCGTTCTTTACTCGATATTAAATAAATTAATAACGCGAAATCACTAAACGTAACTTTCTTTATTTAACATTATAATATTTTAGGATGTTACAAGTCTTCCCTCCTTAAAGAGGTTTCGTCCCCGAAACCTAACTATCACTTAAACAAACTAGGGTAGAACTTGCGCATCTCATCCTCAGCTTCCCAGGTAGCATCTGATCCCTTACGGTGCTTCCCTATTTCTTTTACCAGAGGTATAACCTTGTGACGAAGCTGCTTCTCCTTGCGATTAACGATCTCTATCGGTTGCTCGATGTAGTTCAATTGTTCATCAACCTCAATGTCCATCAATGGCACGTGAGACGTGTCATCAGCTAGACACTTCCTCAGATGAGAAACATGGAAGGTTGAATGAATTCCTTCTAACTCATCAGGTAAATCCAGCTTATAAGCTACTTCACCCACACGATCTAAGATTTTAAACGGTCCAATGTACCTCGGACTCAACTTCCCTCTCCTTCTAAAACGGATAATTCCTTTCCAAGGCGAGACCTTAAGCATCACATTGTCGCCAACGTTAGACTCAATTGGTCGTCGCCGCTTATCTGCATAAGACTTTTTTCTGTCTTGAGAGGCTTTCATTCTTGCTTTGATCTGATCGAACTTTGAAGACGTTTCTTGAACCACTTCTAGGCTTCCCATTTCTTTCTGACCAATCTCGCCCCAACACACCGGGTTCTACATCGTCTACCATAAAGCATCTCAAACGGTGGCATACCAATACTTGAATGGTAACTGTTATTATAGGAGAACTCTGCCAGGTGCAGATGATCATCCTAACTTCCACCAAAATCTAAAACACAAGCACGCAGCATATCCTCAAGGGTTTGGATCGTCCTTTCAGACTGTCCATCGGTTTGAGGATGATACGCCGTACTGATGTTCAACCTCATCCCCATAGCGTCATGGAATTTCTTCCAGAACCTCGAAGTAAACCGTGTGTCTCTATCAGACACGATCGATAACGGTACTCCATGCTTGGTTACAACTTCTTTAATGAACAAGCTTGCTAACGTTTCTGACGAGATGACCTCTCGTATGGGCAGAAAGTGAGCACTCTTGGTCAAACGGTCCACAATCACCCAGATAGTATCATGATGCTTAGCTGTACGAGGTAGCTTAGTTATGAAATCCATGGTGATGTGTTCCCATTTCCACTCAGGTATCTCTAGTGGCTGCATTTTTCCATAAGGCTTCTGATGTTCGGCTTTGACTTGTAAGGAAGTTAAGCACTTACTGACATAATCTACTACCTCATTCTTCAGTCCCGGCCACCAATAGTCTCTTTTTAAATCTTGATACATCTTAGTAGCTCCTGGATGGATTGAGTACCTTGACTTATGAGCTTCGTCTAAGATTCGACTTCTAAGATCACCATGGCGTGGGATCCACATACGGTCGAACCTAGTCTTAACTCCATGAATGTTTTCCATCAAGTCATATTGCTGGCCATAAATCCTTTCTTTCTTTACTAACCCTTCATCTACTAACACCTCTGACTGCACCTTGATGATTTCTTCAAAAAGACTTGGGTTCATGATCAACTTGTATGACTTTACTGTTGCAAGGACTTCCTCATTCTTACGACTTAACGCGTCAGCGACCACATTAGCTTTACCGGGATAGTACTTAATGTCGCAGTCATAATCCTTAATCAACTCCAACCATCTTCTCTGCCTCATGTTCAATTCTTTCTGCTCGAAGAAGTACTTTAAACTCTTATGATCTGTATAGATAGTACACTTAGTACCGTACAGATAATGCTTCCATATCTTGAGAGAATGCACTACAGCTGCTAACTCTAAATCATGCGTCGGATAAGTACTCTCGTGGACTTTCAACTGTCTAGACGCGTAAGCTATCACCTTTCCTTGTTGCATCAACATGCAACCAAACCCTTGATGTGAGGCATCTGCACAAACAACTAAATCCTCGTCACCATCGGGTAGAGCAAGGATTGGAGCTTGTGTGAGTCTTTTCTTCAATTCCTCAAAAGCTTCTTCTTGAAACTTTCCCCAACTGAATACTATCGACTTTCGGGTCATGCCGGTCAGCGGTGCGGCTATCTTGGAGAAACCTTCGATGAATCTCCTATAGTAGCCAGCTAACCCTAGGAAGCTTCGTATATCAGTCGGATTCTGCGGAGTCTTCCAATTCGTTATCGCTTCAATCTTAGCTGGATCCACGGTAATCCCTTCCGGATTAATCACGTGACCTAAAAATTGCACTTCTCTTAACCAGAACGCGCACTTCGAAAACTTAGCATACAACTTCTCTTTCTTCAGAGTCTCCAATACCTCCCTCAAATGCTCAGCATGGTCTGACTCGCTCTTTGAATAAATCAATATATCATCAATGAAGACGATAACCGACTTATCCAACATCGGTGGACACACCCTATTCATCATGTCCATAAATCCTGCAGGAGCATTTGTTAGACCGAATGACATTACGAGGAACTCGTAGTGTCCATACCGCGTTCGGAACGCTGCCTTAGGGATGTCTGCCTCCTTCACCTTCAGCTGATGGTAGCCTGATCTGAGATCTATTCGTGAGAACCAACTTGAACCTTGCAGTTGGTCAAACAGATTATCAATCCTTGGCAAAGGATATCTATTCTTTACCGTAAGCTTATTCAACTCACGATAGTCTATGCACATTCTCATACTTCCATCCTTCTTCTTCACAAACAAAACCGGTGCGCCCCACAGAGAAACACTCGGTCTGATAAAACCCTTGTCGAGGAGTTCTTGCAGTTGGGACATCAATTCTTTCATCTCGGACGGTGCTAGACAGTAAGGCACTTTCGCGACAGGTTGGGCTCCTGGTAGTAAATCTATCTGGAATTCTATCTCCCGCTCTGGTGGCAACCCCGGAAGATCCTCAGGGAATACTTCTGGGTAGTCGCACACAATAGGAACATCTGTCATTGCTTTCGTCTCGGCCGTAGCGTTGACGACATACGCCAGGTAGGCACCGCACCCTCGCCTTAACAAACCCTCGGCTTTTATCATCGAAATGACATTAAGCCCATAACTTTCCTTATCACCATAAACCGTCACCGCACTACCATCCAAGGACTTTAACCTTATTATCCTACTCTTACATACTATCTGAGCCTCAAACTCAGACAACCAATCCATACCCAAAACCACATCGAACCCTCCCAAGGTCATAACGTACAAGGTAACAGGGAACTCATGTCCCTCTAGTTCTATCTTAGCGTTCTTATCCATTTTTATTATTTCAACCAAAGTGTCGCTAGCGATTTCTACTATATGAGTTTCAGACACTCGGCAACATTTCATTTTAGCTAGTTTACTAAATAGTATGGCTACGAAACTTTTGTTTGCGCCCGAATCAAATAATACAGAAGCGGAAACACCGTTCACTAGAAACGTACCTGTGACGACATCCGGAATCTGCTTGGCTTGTTCTTTGGTCAGCATGCAGGCTCTAGTTCTTGGCCTAGCTTGCTCAGTATCCTTCTTCCCACTCCCTCCAGCTTCACCCTCGTTACACTCCCTAGCAAAGTGACCTGTCTTACCACACTTGTAGCATGCAGGCTTAGAACTGCACTTATGAGCATAATGACCTGCCTTCCCACACTTGTAGCAAACATTCAACCCAGCTCTACACTCTCCAGCATGCATCTTTCCACACTTATGACATGTATCCGAACCCTTTCCCCACCTACACTCACCACTGTGTGCCTTGCCACAAGTCTTGCACGACCTGTTCTCCCAAACTCTCGGCTGCTTGTTCTTAGGGTTCCACATCTGGGTACCGGGTCGCTTAGCAGGAGCGACCCATTTCTTCTCTTTCTTCTCGTATACCACCACCACATCATCTGCAGCCAGGTCTGCATAGACCATCTCTGCGAGTTCGACGGCAGAATCGAAAGTAGCAAGTTTACTTGTCCTGACTAACATGCGGACTCTCTGTGGTAATCCCCTCACATAACACTTGATTCTCTTAGCCTCAGTGTTGACCATATCGGGCACCAACCTAGACATTTGGTTGAACTCAGTGGTGTACTCACGATTTGTCATCGTCCCAACTTTCAAGTTCAGGAACTTCATCTCCGCCCTTTCAACTTCTGCATCAGCACAGAACCTCTTCATCACTAACTCCTTCAGATCCTCCCACTTCATGGCCTTGATTTCCTCTCGACTCCTTCTTTGCTCAATCGATTCCCACCAATACATTGCCTCATCTTCAAACGATTGGGTGGCATAACCGACAGCTTGTTCAGGACGACACTCGCTGATTCGGATAATTTTATCCATGGCGGTTATCCACTGAAGAGTAGCGATTGCGTCTCCTAACCCAGTCAGCTTAGGCGGGTCACAACCTTTGAAGGACTTATAGTTGCAACCGCCTCGGCCCCTCTTCCTATCATCAACTTTCACAGACCTTACCTCACTTGAATCGCCCTTTTCCCTCTCATCGTCCTTCCTACCATTATCACCTGCCCCTTCAACAGTTCTTTCACGGCTTCCAGCAGACCCTCCCGGAGTAATATTCTTCACAGCAGTGGCTACAACTTGAACAATAGCTACTTGAATTGCGGGATCCAGTTGAACCCCTTCGTTGTTGATCGGACCTCCTCCAGCTGCACTTCCCTCATCTCCGGTGTTGGAAGCTGTCTCAACCAAAGGTTGCTGGACACGACGAGGCCTGCCGCGTCGTCCAGTGCGACCTCCAGCTCCAGCAATGTCTCCAACTCCAGCCATCGAATTCTAAAAGGGAAAACACAAACATCATCACTCAATGAACTATTTAGTACAAGGATAGTAAGGCTAACAGGTAATAACAGTGGCCAGCTGTGATTAGCTGATCACGTTACTTTCCGTGTCCTATACACTTCCCTTTATGAGTCTATTTGTGCTGGTTCTACTTAAGCAGTTAGTCAAATTAAACAATCAATTATTCCTATCACTGTCGTTCACATATCTTTTCTTTCTCATTAACATATCTCATTTAATCATACACTTTACCTTTACTGATCTTGCTTGAGCGACACCTGGCATTCTTGAACTGGCATCTTCTTTCTTTTCTTACTTAAATCCCATTCTCTGTTCGAGTCTAAGCATGTAGGATGCTTAAATCTCTCGAACTTTGCTCTGATACCAACTTGTAAGGCCCCGTTACCAGTAGCCCTACTTTCGTGTTGGATTTACTCATAAACGCAGTTCTAAATATCAGAGTTAATTAAAACATTCGCGGAATATAAAAGCATTCATAAACATTTCATAACAAAACACATCTTGTCTTAAAACGTCATCTTGTCTTTCAAAATAAACAAAACATTAAACTTAAACATCTTGAGTCTTCCGATACCAGCCTCTTATTCAGTGCCACGTGTCTCCTCAACCGAGCTGCCTCATCCTACTCACCTGCGTGCATACTAAAAGTCAGCTACGCTGAGTGAGTTCTAGTTAATCATACATTATACAATACACATAAACTTATATTCTTTCAATCATACTTTCATACTTTCATACTTTCTATTGTACTAACTTGCTTTCATATCTTATGTTATAAAGAGCATTACGCCCTACATTCCTCGAGTATTATTAGGGCTCGGTACCCTCCTTCCTCGAGTATTATTAGGGCTCGGTACCCTCCTTCCTCGAGTATTATTAGGGCTCGGTAACCTCCTTCCTCGAGTATTATTAGGGCTCGGTACCCTCTTTCCTCGAATATTAGTAGGGTTCGGTTCCCTAGTTCTCGAATATTAGTAGGGTTCGATTCCCTCTTCGTTACCATACAACCATACATCATACCTCAAGTATTATTAGGGCTCGGTACCCTTTTAGTAACCATACAACCATACAACCATCCTTTCCTTCTTTTATTAACTTTATCACGTTCATACACATAAGCATACATATCTTACTTACCTTATATATAGCGTTACAACCTGAAAGTACGTGAAATATCCGAAGATCGTTCACATACCATCAAGCAATCATTCATATATTTCACATTATTCACATAAGGCATACACTTATCTCTTAGGATAAGCGTATTAACAAACATATTGAGTATGCACACAGCCCCGAAAACATAACACATAAATGGGGCTAGAAACTCACCTGAATCCTGTTACGCTCTCCGTTAATTGTTATTCCCTTCTTGAGTTATGCACGGCTAACTGTATAATATTTACATGTATCAATTAACTACTACTACTCATGTTGTATTTCTATCTTTATATAACCCACAACGAACGGGGGTCCGGGGGCAGCGCCCCTGGCAGCGGGGTCTAGGGGCGGCATCCCCTAGCAGGGTCCAAGGGGCAGAGCCCCTGGCTGGGGTCGAGCTACCAGGTTAGCTTGGAAAAATGTTATTTCCATTAACTGTCTTAACACATTTTTCATTAGGTTATCATTAAGCGAACTTAACATTAAGCGAACTTACTGTTAAGCGAACTTAGTGTTAAGCGAACTTAACATTAAGCGAAGTTAAGCATTCAGCGAACTTAACTCAGGCGAAGTTAGTGATCGGCGAAGTTAACCCTAGGCGAACATATGCCAGGCGAAGTTATCAGTTAGGCGAACTTGTCACCAGGCGAAGTTATCAGTTCGGCGAACTTGCTTGCAAGCGAACTTGCATGAAGGCGAAGTTATGGCCTGCAGGCGAAGTTGCCCAGCTGCCGTCTCTGTTCAAACTAAATCACCAAAATCACCCTTATTTCATCGAGAATTTCTTGGATATTACGTTAACTAACTCCGCGATCATTCCCATGGCCTAGTTCGGGTAAAACTTAGCCCGGAAAGACATAAAGTTTGGAGCTTTCGGCTTAAAACGTTTAATAACAAGTCGCCGTACATAGCCATAGGTTTGTCAAGTTCATTTCCAACATCAAGTTTGTTACTTTACGTTTCGTTTAGACCCGATTTACTTTATGTTTAAGTTTCAAAGCTAACCGATCCTAAAAACGTAAACTTTAAGGTAAAAGGCATACCTTTACGCGTTCGGTGTGGTCGCGGTTTGCTTGGTTATCTCGTATCTAGCTCGTATATCGAAGGTCTAATAATGGTTGGCTTGATTTTGGACTCGAGTCCCGTTCTCTCTCTCTCGCGGCCGTGTGAGGTGAAGGATGTGTATGTTTTTATGTGTGTAGAGATTAAGATGGAATGAAATGAGGTTTAGGGTTTTATGGTGGTTTAGGAGGATTTTTATACCTCTTGAAGCCCGTGGACCTAAAGCCCATTACCACTTAATCCACCTTAATTAATCTAAGTCCATGATCCGTTCTTTACTCTATATTAAATAAATTAATAACGCGAAATCACTAAACGTAACTTTCTTTATTTAACATTATAATATTTTAGGATGTTACACAAATGCCCCATTCAATTACAATTCATGAATTAGATTACAATGTATCATTCAATTACAATTCATGAATTAGATTACAATGTCTCATTCAATTACAATTCATGAATTAGATGACTCATTCAATTACAATGAACCATTCAATTACAACGAACCATTCAATTACAATGAATCATTCAATTACAATGGACTCATTAGAATACATTGAAAGATTCGTATAAAATGGACTCATTAGAATACTATATGATCATTAGAATACAATATGACCCTTAGAATATAATATGATCATTAGAATATAAAATGTATTCTAATACCATTCAAATGCAAGGTATTCAAATACAATAGACCAGACTTAACCATTTCTGGTGAAACCTGAACAATGTGATTAGGACAAGTATTTGAATACATTAGTGTTAAGGATAAAATATTCTACGTAAATTGTATTTTAAAACAAGACCATTAGAATAAACCAGACTTAGCCATTTTGGCTGAAATATGAATAATATGATTAGGATGTTGGGTTTTATACAAGTTTATCAAAGTTCAAGTTAACCATATTTAACAAGAAAACGCAACGGAAGCTTAGATTTTAAAACATGTTATGAACATACCATTATGTTAAAACTAAAACCCGAAGAACAAGGATCAATATTACAAGAACAAAATGCTCACAAAATGTAAGTTGTACCTTCTTATACCTTATAAGAAGATGTAGGTGGATGAAGAAGAAGATGTCTTCAAATGGCAAGATTGCAAAAGAGAAACCCTCAAACTTTGTATACCCCAAGCTTATGAGCAACAACACCAACTTGTTGCTAGGATTTTAACACTTGAACAAGTCCACAAAACACCCAATTTTCTGCCCAAAATTGCCGTGAGTTTTAGAGAGAGGGAGGAAGAGTGTTCTAGCTTGTTTTACACTTGAGAGTTCTTCAAAGAAAAAGTAAGTTTGCATGTTATATGTATGGAGGATCAAAAAGGGAACCCATGATATAATGCAAAGAGCATCTTGGTTTTGATTGGGTAAAACCACCACCCCACATGGGTGGCCGGTTTTGTATATATATATATATATATTTTTTTTTTTTTTTTTTTGTTTTGTTTTAACAATTAAAACATCTCCATCTCATACTTTATAAAACTAATTTTATAAAACATACATGCTATCTTAATTATTTAACCAATTTAAATAATTAATTTATATAAATAAATTATCCAGATAATTTATTTAAATCATCAAGTGTAATTATTTAGAAAACCAATTTTCTAATTGCGCAGTGTTCGGTATTCGTCTAAGTGATCAAATCACTAAAAGAATACATTTGGTGTTGTCTAGCTTGTTATTGGGTATGACCCGACTTGGATCAAACACAGTTAGCCACATTAATATAAATATGTGTCTCGGGCATATGAAATTCCAACAATCTCCCACTTGCACGAGATACATAGAAAATTAATGCAAGTGGTGAATACCGCCTAACAACAGTTCACCACCCCTAATGTGTTTGACGAAGTGCCATTCAATAACATCATCCCTTCAAGTCCCTTACTTGATATGATTTAGGTGAATCTATCATTATATCCCTTTGTTACTAGATGTCATGTTGGATCTAAGAGACATAGGCGATCATCCTCTTTACAATTCAACTTTATCAGGCCTTAGACATCTAAACTCTCAACACATAAGAAGAACAAATTCCATCTTGACTGTATACGCCTCTCACTATCACTTTATACTCCACCCGAGCTCATCCTTATGTACCATCTTTTACGAATAGCGAAGGGGAGAGTCAAAGTGTAATACTTAGTGAAAATCAAGACCCAGTATACATCTCAGGTCTAAGGATAATATGAAATTCTCCTTTACTCAAAATTACTAATGATCAGGTCCATCGACTCCATGTAGTAATATTGAGAGCGGGTCAGTCCAATATTTGTATCCCACAAATATCTATGAACCTTGGCAGCAAACCTATGCTCCATATTCATTCCTTATGAATATCCACCAATTCTAGTTCATAGTAGTCTTGCTTCATATTTGTTCCCACAAATGTGATCGACTACGGACTTTTAGAATAAGATAACTTATTCATGGATTAAACATGCAAAATTAGAATTTAACTCAAGATTCCATAATCATATAAAAGAGTTAAATTACAAAAGTCTTTTAAACGTAAATACAAAATAGATCAAATCCAATTACTAGAATATCGAAGTCCTAAGCCACTCGCATGACGCTCATGTTTCGGTCTTTCTAGGAGCTTCGTGAATGGATCCGCAAGATTTTGATCAGTTCCAACTTTGCGAATACATATCTTTCCTTTTTCAACTTCATCCCTTATGTAGTTGAATCTCCGCTCTATGTGCCTTGTCTTTTGGTGCGAACGAGGTTCCTTGATTTGAGCAATCGCACCCTCGTTGTCACAAAAGATTTCTAGGGGGTCTTGAATGGTAGGGACCACCCCTAGATCAGTAATGAATTTCTTCAACCATGCAGCTTCCTGAGCTGCCAATGAAGCGGCGATGTATTCTGATTCTGTAGTGGACAATGCTACCACTTCCTGTTTTGAGCTCTTCCAAGAGACAGCTCCTCCATTAAGAGTGAACACATACCCAGATTGTGATCGAGAATCATCTCGATCAGTTTGGAAGCTCGCATCCGTGTAACCTTTTATAGCGAGTTCCTCCTCACCAGATCCATATATCAGAAACATATCCTTAGTTCTTCTAAGGTATTTCAATATGTTCTTAACAGCCATCCAATGACTGTTTCCTGGATTCTGTTGGTATCTGCTTGTCATGCTCAAAGCGCATGACACATCCGGTCTAGTACATATCATCGCATACATGATGGATCCTATAGCAGAAGCATATGGGATTTGTTTCATTATCTCTTGCTCACCCTTTGAGCTTGGACATTGAGCTGAACTCAATATAGTCCCTCTTTGAATAGGTACCAAACCTTTCTTGGAGTTTTCCATCTTGAACCTTTTCAAGATTTTATCAATGTATGTACTTTGGTTCAAACCTATCAAGCGCCTTGACCTATCCCTATAGATCTTTATTCCCAAAATATAGGCAGCTTCACCAAGATCCTTGATGGAAAATCTACTTCCAAGCCAAGCCTTAACGCTTTCCATGGTTGGAACGTCATTTCCAAATAGTAGAATGTCATCGACATACAATACTAAGAAGGTTATTATACTCCCACTAGCTTTCTTATACACACAAGCCTCATCAGCGTTCTTGATGAATCCAAAATTTTTGATTTCTTCATCAAAACGATGATTCCAAGTTCTAGATGCTTGTTTCAATCCATAGATTGATTTCTTTAACTTGCATACTTTATTAGGATGTTTCGGATCGACAAAACCTTCAGGCTGAACCATATAGACATCTTCCTCAAGATATCCATTTAGGAAAGCGGTCTTGACATCCATTTGCCAAATTTCATAATCATAATGTGCAGCTATGGCAAATAATATCCTAATAGACTTTAGCATTGCTACAGGCGAAAAAGTTTCATCATAATCAACCCCTTGAGTTTGAGTGAAACCCTTAGCTACAAGTCTTGCTTTATAAGTATCCAAGTTTCCATGCATATCAGTTTTTCTTTTGAAAACCCACTTACTTCCAACAGCTTTGGAGTTGAGTGGTGGTTCAACCAATTCCCAAACTTGGTTGTCATACATGGATTGCATCTCAACGTTCATGGCTTCAAGCCATTTGTCACAATCATTCTTGGACATTGCATCACGGTATGTGGTTGGTTCATCCGAATCTACCACGTAACAACCTTCTACAAAAAATCCATATCTTTCAGGTGGATTGCTAACTCTACCAGATCTGCGAACGTTTTGTGTGTTTTGATCAACCACTTGATCACTTTCAACAACCTCTTGTTGAGTGCTAGTATCAACCAATTCTGTATCATCTTGTGGTTCTTGATCCTCATCAAATTTCATTGTTCTATTATTAGTTCCTTCCTTAAGGAACTTAGTTTCCAAGAACTTACCCTTTCGAGCAATAATAACCTTTTGCTCACTAGGGTCGTAAAAGTAATATCCTAAATCATCTTTAGGATAACCTATAAAGATACACTTAGTGGATCGGACTTCTAATTTGTTTGGGGTGTATTGCTTTACATAAGCTTCACAACCCCAAACTTTTAAGAATGATAGCGATGGAACCCTTCCATGCCATATTTCAAAAGGTGTCTTCTCCACTTTCTTGGTTGGAGCCATATTCAATATGCGAACGGCGGAAAGTAAAGCATAGCCCCAAAATGATAGAGGTAAAGTGCTTCTAGCCATCATCGATCGAACCATATCTAATAGGGTACGATTTCTCCTTTCAGACACACCATTATGTTGTGGTGTTCCAGGTGGAGTAAGTTGTGAAATAATTCCACAACTCTTAAGATGATCTTGAAAAACACCACTTAGGTATTCACCTCCTCTATCACTACGAAGTACTTTGATTGTGGTCTTGAGTTGTCTTTCTACTTCAGTTTTGAAGTCTTTGAACATTTCAAAAGCTTCATCTTTGTGTTTCATTAAGTACACATAACCATATCGACTATGATCGTCAATAAAGGTAATGAAGTATCTTTCACCATTCCCAGTCATTGGTCTAAAAGGACCACATACATCCGAATGTATGATACCCAATAATTCTTTTGACCTTTCAAAAGTTTTATTAAAGGGTTGCTTTGTCATTTTGCCTTGTAAACAAGATTCACATACATCAAATGAATCATACTCATTTGTTTCTAGAATACCATTCTTGCGAAGAGTTTGCATGCGATTCTTGCTTATATGTCCAAGGCGACAATGCCAAAGATAGGAATCACCCAAGTCCTTCTTGAGTTTCTTGGTGTTGACATTGTATATTGAACTACTATGTGACGCACCAATTTGATCTATTTCATATATACCATTCATGGGTATAGCTTTAAAATAAAATATGCCATTCATCAAAACATGAATATCATAATCTATAAATTTAAGATCAAAGCCACATTGTTTTAAAAGGGACACGGAAATAATGTTTCTTCTTAACTTAGGAGCATACAAAACATTCTTCAAAATTACTTCCAAACCACTTGGAAGCTTTAACATGTAGTCTCCTTGGGCTTGGACTTCAACTCTTGCTCCATTGCCCATAAAGAGACTAATGTCCCCTTTGTTGAGTTGTTTACTTCTTTTGAACCCCTGCAACAAATTGCAAATGTGAGTTCCACATCCGGTATCAAGTACCCATGTATTTGAAGAAATAACATTTAGTTCAATATGTATAGTAAAGATAATACCTGAGGTATGCTCCGCATCCCTCTTATCTTTTAACGCTTTGAGATAGGTCGGACAATTCCTTTTCCAATGACCTATCTCTCCACACTCAAAGCATGGATCTTGCGCCGCAACCTTTTGCTTCTTTTCCTTCGGTTTGGTGGGCGTGATGGCTTTCCTCTTTCCCTTTCCTCGGACGTGGCCCTTGCCCTTAGCAACACTTGCTTTGGGGTTGGAGTTATGTCCCCTTTTTCCTTCATCGATTGTTAGAACGGGTAAAGCCTTTTTACCCATTCCCGCTTCGGCCGTTCTTAGCATTGCGTGAAGCTCACCAATGCTTTTGTCCCACCCATTCATGTTATAATTCATGACAAAGGTTTCAAACCTTTTGGTCAAAGAGTTGAGGATCAAATCCGTAGCCAACTCATTAGACACGGGACAATTCAACCTACGAAGCTTTTCGATGTAGCTTTTCATCTTTAGGACATAAGATGAGACGGTTTGGGTTTCCTCCATACGACATGCATGAAACGCTCGAACCGTTTCGAAACGTTCCGCTCTAGCTTGTTGAAGGAACATTTCCTTCAATTGAGTTATCATGTCGTATGCCCCATGATGCTCGAAATCCTTTTGGATTTCGGGAATCATAGTCCCTAACATGAGGCATGAGGCTTGCACCGAATCTTTGGTGTACTTGACCCAATCGTTATAAGCCTCCTCATTTTCCACGTCAGGCTCGTCGGGAATGGGATCGTCTAAGACATATGATATCTCTTCTTGCTTGAGAACTATTCTCAAGTTGCGATACCAATCCATAAAGTTATTATGGTTTAGACGATCCTTTTCAAGGATGGTTCTTAAGGATAGGTTACGGGTGTTATGGGTAGAGGTGTTGGCATTGTTAGCGGCCATCTACAAAATTTAACAAAGTTCTAATTTAGTATTATAAACAATTTAATTATTAATACCCTTTTATTCCAGATTTTAAAATAATAATTAAATTCTAGAATCCAACGATAAATCAAATTTCGGTTAGGTGACCTTTATCCCGTTATTTGATTTAACAAGGTAGTCAACCTTGACAATTGCAACCCTTTGCAACTTCTAGAGGTATGGGACCATTCGAAATCCTTATTTCGTGTTGGCATGTTTATCCCATCAACACCATTGGATCCCATGCTTAGGTGACCTTTATCACATGGTTTCCAATTCAAGTCGTCCTACTTGTATAAACATGTAAGATTAATATACAAGTGGTTAGGTGACCTTTATCCCACAAATATGTTAATATTACCTTAAGTATATTAGTTTGCTCAAAATGGTTAGGTGACCTTTATCCCATTAAAAGTTCCCTAATACGTTAAGTGTCATACAAAAGGATGGTGTTAGACTTGTTTCCTTGGTAATAAGAAAAGGGATTTTAAATTTTCAAATATTCTAGTTGAAAAACATTATGCCATATCCTAACATGCATTTAGTAATATGGCGATTTTGAAAACCAATTTTCAAGGTTCTAGTTATAATAAAACCAATTTTATTATATATGAGTGATCGCTTAGTTTTAATAAACCCATTTAATTAAACTAATTGACGCGATATTACCAAATATATATTAGAACCCGTTTTATGCTTGTTGTCGTTCCTATGCGACGGTTTGGATATCCTAATATCTATCAACCACACATTACATTAAGTAAAACAAACAACCAAGCATACACATGCAAAATATAGTCATAACCGAAAACCGCTAAAGTTGACCATACTTGTTAGCCGAAACAAGTATAGGTCATAAGTCACACCTAAGGGACAAAACATGACACAAGGATGGAATGTTGACTCCCACTTGATCTTGCATCCAAATGCTTCAAGTATCCTTTCCAAGTTGTTGTGTTCTTGTTGGGCTTGTTAATGGGCTCCAAACTTCCAAAAGTCTTCTTGGACCCAAGAGTGAAATTTATGGGCCTAATGGGCTTGAATCCCATGATGGGCCGGTGAGGCCCAACAAGCCCAAAATTTCGGCCCAACCAATTTCACCAAATCTTGCATCTTCTAATTTTTACAAAATGTATCCTAATACATATTTTTCTAAAAAAAAATGCAACTAATCTACTTATTACATACCATCTTATGAATAAATAAATTACATAAGCCTAAGATTATGAATTATTACAACCATATTGAATAATAAACATAATCAACATACACAAAACAACAATCAACACATCCAAGGTCTAGGTTTCGGTTATGACACATCCAAACATACCAAATGTTCTAAGCATGCAACCTAAGCAACCAATGCCCAAACATCACCAAAAAAAACGGCCCCCCCCCCCCCCAAAGAGGCTACGCCCCCCCCCCCAAAATTTTACAATTTTGATATTTCAACATCCAAATGTTAAATGGTTTCCTAAGATCTTTCCATGCATGTCAAGATCTTACAAAACCATGAGGGGTAAAATCCACCAAATTTTTTGGACCTCCCTTTTCACCCATGAAAAATCCGAAATGTATGAACACAAAAGAAGCATAAGTCCTTGTAACCGGCTCTTGATGCCATTGTTGGGTTTTATACAAGTTTATCAAAGTTCAAGTTAACCATATTTAACAAGAAAACGCAACGGAAGCTTAGATTTTAAAACATGTTATGAACATACCATTATGTTAAAACTAAAACCCGAAGAACAAGGATCAATATTACAAGAACAAAATGCTCACAAAATGTAAGTTGTACCTTCTTATACCTTATAAGAAGATGTAGGTGGATGAAGAAGAAGATGTCTTCAAATGGCAAGATTGCAAAAGAGAAACCCTCAAACTTTGTATACCCCAAGCTTATGAGCAACAACACCAACTTGTTGCTAGGATTTTAACACTTGAACAAGTCCACAAAACACCCAATTTTCTGCCCAAAATTGCCGTGAGTTTTAGAGAGAGGGAGGAAGAGTGTTCTAGCTTGTTTTACACTTGAGAGTTCTTCAAAGAAAAAGTAAGTTTGCATGTTATATGTATGGAGGATCAAAAAGGGAACCCATGATATAATGCAAAGAGCATCTTGGTTTGATTGGGTAAAACCACCACCCCACATGGGTGGCCGGTTTTGTATATATATATATATTTTTTATTTATTTTTTTTTTTTTGTTTTGTTTTAACAATTAAAACATCTCCATCTCATACTTTATAAAACTAATTTTATAAAACATACATGCTATCTTAATTATTTAACCAATTTAAATAATTAATTTATATAAATAAATTATCCAGATAATTTATTTAAATCATCAAGTGTAATTATTTAGAAAACCAATTTTCTAATTGCGCAGTGTTCGGTATTCGTCTAAGTGATCAAATCACTAAAAGAATACATTTGGTGTTGTCTAGCTTGTTATTGGGTATGACCCGACTTGGATCAAACACAGTTAGCCACATTAATATAAATATGTGTCTCGGGCATATGAAATTCCAACATAGGACAAGTATTGATACGCGTGATTAACATACAGTTAGCAGAGCTCAGTTAAAGAAATGAATAACAGTGAACGGAGAACGTAACAGGATCCAGGTGAGTTTATAGCCCCATTTCCTTGTTATGTTTTCGGGGCAGTGTGCATACTCAACATGAATGTTAATACACTTAACTTAAGTGGTAAGTGTATGCTATATATGATATATGTGCTAGAATGTATGAATGTAATGATCGAATGCCTGTCGGTATGTGAACGATCTTCGGATATTGCACGTATCGTCAAGGAGTATGATTGTTAGATGAATGATGTGAAGAACGATTAGAGTGTTCGTATGCTACGATGTAATTATTGTATATGTGAGGTATGTGTAAGCATATATAGGAATGGTATGCGAGATCTACGCCCGGCATAGTAGTTAGAATGGCAAATCCCTCTAAACTACTATTGGACCTAGACTCGAAATGTGTTAGCGTAAATAAGGACTGTGAACCTTATTAACGTTCCTTATATGGATATTGTATAATTGAGTATGTGTTCCTTCGATGGAGTACCTTCTATGGATAATATATAGGGTTCCTTCCATGGATCAGGTATAGGGCTCCTTTTAAGGATAATATGTAGTGGTCCTTTTATGGAAAGTATATAGGGTCCCTTATATGGGTAACGTTTAAGAATCCTTCTATGGATAATATCTAGGTATCATTCTATGGATAGTTTATATAGATCCTTCTATGGAGATACAAGGTGTTACTTCTATGGATAATAGTAATTGTTCTTCTAATAGATATTATGCAATGGTCCTCTTACGGATAATTATAAAGTGTCAAGAATGAAGTTCGGTTTAAGTATGAATATGTATCTTCGGATACTTATACGTTAATGAATGAGAATGTATTGTATGTTGCCTGATTAACTAGAACTCACTCAGCATAGCTGACTTTTAGTATGCACGTAGGTAAATATGTTTAATGAGTTAGCATGAGGATGGCGCATGGCATGGATTGAACGGCTGGCATATGAAGATGGAAGAAATGATGTATAAAATATGATGTTTTATGTTATGTTTAAAAGACAAGTTTGAATGTTTTTGTAACAAATGATTGAAGTTAACGTTTCCACGAAACATTTAATTAACTCTGATTTGTAGGACTGTGTTTATGAGTAAATCCAACATCCAAAGTGAGGCACCGGTAACGGGGTCTTACATTACAATGATTAAGTCTCTGTAGACTTACAGGATGATTATTATTGGTATTGTGGGGTTTTATATTCAAGGCTTGCATATTGGGCTATTACACGTTACTTATTGGAAAATGTTATCCAATAAGTAATATGACCACAATCACAGATACGGGCGAGTGACAAGTACCTTTCGGTAATTTGTAAGCAGGAGGATGTTAAAACATCTTAGTGCTATAATTGTAAAAATTTGTAGTTCTTAAATGCATGCACTCACCAGTATTACCTGCTAATAAAATATTATTAAACATGTTTCAGATGACTTGTTAGAGACACAAGAATGATTTATGAACACTTTCAGCTTAAATAAGTGGGTTGTCATAAGAACAAAGAAACATGTTTTCTAAATTTTGGTCCCTATAAAACTTATGTTTGTATTAAAATGGGTTTTATTCTCAATATATGAAATAAGAATCATGGTAATTTTATAACTCTGATAATTTTTCCTAATTTCAGTCCTGATGAAATATTCCACTGCAAATTATTTTAATATACACCGATACCACCGCTCGATGTTCACGGCTCCCATCTCAAAGTATAGAGTCGGGCTGTGACATTAATTGTGTATGCATATATGTTATTTGTGTAGGTAACAAACACACCGTGTAAAAAAAATTTTGTTTAGGACAAATTACACAAGAACAAGATATATAGGTAAAAATGATTCCTGTGAATTTGATCTCGTAGTTTGTTGGCCCGCCCGTCTCTATCGGAGATGCAGGTTCGATTCTCCCTTTTCTTATTTCTATGGGCATATGGATGAATGGACTAATCAGTGCTTTAATCTTGGGTCCGAACCTGACGGGGGGGGGGGGGGGGGGGAGGGTTTATGCATTTTGTTCGATTCCCACGCATCAAGGGGGGGGGGGGGGGAGGTTATGGTCTCATGACGGTCGAGGAGTCGACCTCGAATATAGTCTTAAAAAGGATAGATTTACATGTGAGATCGTCTGCCGTAAAAAAACGGTAAAGATTAATAAAAATAAGAATGTATGTGTAAGATTTATTATGCTTAGATGACAAGGTTTATGTGTGATTAGCGTAGGTGACAAGGTTTATATGTAATGTGTAAAGTACAAATACATTATGAAGAAAATTTTGTTTATATGATATAGAAAAAAGATCTATGATTTGTGATTTGGAGAAAATGACATGCAATGAATAAAAACTATAATACTAGATACATGATCAATTAAAAAAACAATTGAAGTAACTAAACGTGATTTTGCTTTTCAATAACACTAATAACTAGTGTTAATTAGAAAAATAACTTTAAAACTCTTTACTAATGTACCTTTATATTTAAATAAATAAGAAAAAATCATTATTAGTTAAAATATTTTCTTAAACTTTTATACTAAGGAGTTTTTCTTTCATAACACCTCTCTCTCTCTCTATATATATATATATATATGATTGATTTCTTTTGAGAACCGATTTGAGTTTTAAGAACTCGAAAGAATTCAACGTAACAATTTTTTTTTTGAATTTTTTTACACATGTGTAATACGTAAGTGTAAGTAATGTACAAGAAATTACAATATTTTTTTACACACCGAATCGACTTATTACATATGTGTAACTAACATTTAAACTTGTGTAATCATCAAAAATACTTATTCTATCTCCTAATTAATTTTTTAATCAGATTTATTCTGAGGCACATATTTCATACTCATTTAATTAAATGTGTTGTCCATATTGAGTTTCTTAAAGTTCTTACAACTAATAAAGGTGTGCAAAATATCCCTCTCCTATATATATATATATATATATATATATATATATATAAAAGTGTTTATATAAAAGGCTCCTTATCCTACAATAGAGTACAAAGTCTATTCGAACCATAACTACGTATAAAATAAAAATTATTATACTCAAAGAACATTGTTACGTATGAAGTAAATTATTATGCATGACGAAAAATAATCACGCATGAAGAAAGATAATTACGCATTAAGAAAATAACGTAATCTATAATTTTTCTATTATTTATAGTTATGACAAACACTTTTTTTGTTTTAAGTTAAATAAATGGTTATCCTTCCTTCTTAAGTTTTGTGTGGTTAGAAAACTTTGTACAAGGAAAAACCATAAATACAAAGGTTTCTTAGCATGCAAAGTGTAAGTGCATTGATTTTAATTAAAACAAATAAGCGATGAGTTACTGATAATTACGGAACCTTGATCACACACGATTATTGATTTTTTTTAAACTCTCCACTTTTTTATAATTTTTTATACGACACTATCTAAAAAAGAAAATACACCATAAAATAAGCATTTTATTCTCTCTCTCAATACATATATATATATATATTATTAAATTGACTTTTTTTTTTAAAAACTTAGATACGCTATGTGTATAATGTGTGTGATTATGTTCACACATAGTTACGGAATTAGGTTGCCTAAATTTTTATAAGCCGCCTAATTACGTACACACATAGTTATAAACATAAGTTGAGTATTTATTATATAAGTTATGTAATTATGTATCTTTGCGTGATTATGTAACCTTTGTGCATAACTTAGGTTCCGTATATGCCACTGCTTGACTTTGTAATATAACCTCATCTTATCTCTCTATCTTTCTCTCTCTCTCTCTCTCTCTCTCTCTCTCTCTCTATATATATATATATATATATATATATATATATATATATATATATATATATACTAGTTTGAGGCCCGTGTACAACACGAGTAGTTCTTGAAAATATAATATTTAATAAATAATTAATATACAGGTAACAATAAACCCGTAAACACTATTAATACAGTCGTTGTACAATAGTCTATAAATCACTTTTAAAGTAAAAGATAATTATAATATCAAATGCTTGAAAAAAGAATTGGAAGTAAATATTAAATTAACAAATTTGAATCAAAAATTTTGAGAATGGTAACTATTAGTTTACTACTCCCTCCGTCCCATTATAAGTGTCCAGGTTTGAAAAGCACAAAGTTTAAGGTGGATTAAATGATTACTTTTTTTCTTACCAAATGACAACAATGTCCTTAAAAAGTGGGTCCATCAATATTCTTTTTAATATTAGTTGTGTGTGTTTAAGGGTAAACTTGGAAATTGACTAATAAATTTTAAAATTGGACACTTGTAATGGGACAAATATGTAAGGCCATGTTACTGGTGCCTCACTTTGGACGTTGGATTTACTCATAAACACAGTTCCAATTATCAGAGTTAATTAAAACATTCGCGGAATATTAAAACTTTCATAACATTACAATAATAATTCATAACTTGTCTTAAAACATTCATTTTGTCTTTAAAAATCAAAACATTAATTATAAAACATAACAAGTCTTTAGATTCTAGGATTTTATTCTTCTGCCATGTGTTCCCGCTCAAGCCAGCTGTCTCATCCAACTCACATGCGTGCATACTAAAAGTCAACTACGCTGAGTGAGTTCTAGTTAATCATACATCTGTAAAATCCCGTTTTCTCGTTTCGGTTAATAAAAATGAAAACGTGAGTTATTATGAGTCGGGCTAGTGTTGGGTTAAACAGATATGGGTTATGGACTTGGATTAAGAAGGAAAGAAGAAAAGGCCATGGGCTTAAGCCCATGATCCATAATATATAACCTTAATTACCAATTAATTAATTCATTTTTCACATATTCCATACACCACCCAAAACACACACTTAAGCTCTCTCTCTCTAGTTTCTCTCTTTTCTCTAGCAGAAACAAGAAGGAAAACCGCTCCCGATCCAAGGTATGATAGTATGATATTGTATGAACTCAAACCCGTTAGATTTAGTCACGAAACAACGAGCCGACACCTTTAAACCGTAAAAGTCATGAGATCCGGGGGGAATCGGGCATGAACCGAGCAAAAGACGAGCCTAGGGGTCACCCTAACTCAGATCTGGATCGAACGGGGCGAAAAACGGTGAAAATGGTGCAAAAACACGCTTTTCCGGCCACTGTCCAGTTTTCCAGCGATGACGGCGTCGGAAAGGGGGCGGGTACGAGGTTAACATGTCAGAGAATGTTTCTAACATTCTCTGACCTAACCAAATTCGTTAGCGGAAGCTTAACGAACTAGCCTAATTCATATGCTAATTCGCTAAAGAAAGAATGATGAACTAGTCTTAGTTCGTATCCAAAATTCGTTAAGGAAAAGATAACGAATTAACCCCAATTCGTTATGACCATTCGTTAGAAGGAGATAACGAATTATAAGGTTCAATTCGTTACAGAGGGGTCATTCGCTATGCTGACCAGTTCGTCATAAGTGTTCAATTCGCTATGAAGTTCAATTTGTTAACCAGACCAAACGAATGAGATCCAATTCGTCAAAAGGACCAGTTCGTTATAAGGTCCAATTTGTTACAAGTACTAGTTCGTTATAATAGTAAATTCGTTATAAAGTAACGAGTAGGTTCATTCGTTATGAACCCAATTCGTTAAGAACTGGGTAACGAACTAGAAGTTTAATAAAATGACAGAACAGTCCCTGGACTTAAAGAAGAATGATATAATTATAGAGAAGCCCCTGAACTTTATTAATATATGAAAGCTACCTTTAAAAGGATAATGAGTAACGATTAACTAACTGGTTATCGAATCAATGAAGTAAAACCGGCTTAGACGCTTAAGATTAACTAAGTAAACAATAAGAAGGGCTAGAGCAGTATTTAATATTGTGTCTATTAAACAGTTAGTCGTGCACAGCTAAGGAAAGGAATAGCAATTAACGGTGAACATAACCGTGTTCAGGTGAGTTTCTAGCCCCATTCCTTGTTATGTTTTCGGGGCTGTGTGCATACTCAATGTGATAGTTAATACACTTACCTTAAATGATAAGTGTATGCCATGCATGAATTTGTATGTTATTTATGTATATCTTAAACGTGAATGAAAGCTTGTCGGTGCGTTAACAATCTTCGGATATTACATGCACTGCCAGGCGATGGTTTGATGATATGATTGTATATATGATGGATGAATGATGTGAGTACGTATGAAACTTACCGATATACAAATGATAAGGTGTGACATAATAATAGGAGGAAAGGGAGACCGGACCCTAATAATATCCTAGGATGGAGGGAGACGAGAACCTAATAATATCCGAGGATGGAGGGAGACCGGACCCAAATAATATCCGAGGATGGAGGGAGACCGGACCCTAATAATATCCCAGGATGGAGGGTACCGGACCCTAATAATATCCGAGGATGGGGGGTGACTGGACCATAATAATATCTGAGGTATGTAAGGCGAAATGCTCTTTATAACGTAAGAGTAGTTATGAATATATATATATATATATATATATATATATGAAAGAATGACGAGCAGGTTAAGTAGGTAATGCGTACCAACGGGCACATATATGTGTACGTAAAGTAAGTTATTTGTTTAACTAGAACTCACTCAGCGTAGCTGACTTTTAGTATGCACGCAGGTTAACAGATTGAGACGGTTGGTTTGAGCGGTACACATGGAAAGATCAAAGAGGCTGGCATCTGAAGATTTGTCGTGATGTTTGAAATACTATGTTTTATGTTATGTTTTTAAAAGACAAGTTGGATGTTTGTATGAATGGTTGGAAATTTATATTATTTCGTGATGTTTTTTTATAACTCTGATATTTAGAACTATGTTAATGAGTAAATCCAACGATCAAAGTAGGGCACCGGTAACGGGGCCTTACAAGTTGGTATCAAAGCAAAGTTCGTGATATTTAAGCATCCTACATGCTTAGACTCGAACAGAGAATGGGATGAAAGTAAGAAAAGAAAGAAGATGCCAGTTCGAGAAAGCCATGTGCCACTCAAGCAAGCTCAGTAAAGGTAAAGGTATGAGTAAATAATGTATGTAATGTTAACTTAATTACTAAGGAAAGGATATGTGTGTGTTAGGGATAGGAATTATTGGCTGTTTGATTGATTAACCGTTTAAGAATAGAATTAGCACAAATAGACTCATAAGAGGAAGTGTATAGGACACGGAAAGTAACGTGAGCAGCTAATCACAACACTGTTATTACCTGTTTGCCTTACTATCCTTGTTCAAAATGGTTCCTTAAGTGATGAAGTTTGTGTTTCCTTATAGAATACGAATGGCTGGAGCTAAGAAGGTTGTTGGAAGGGGAGAACGTACGGGACGTCGTGGTAGGCCACACATTGTCCGAGAACCTTTGGTAGAATCTGCTACTAACACTGAGGGAGAAGGAAGTGTAGCTGGTCGAAATCCGAGTAACAACGAAGGGTATAAACTCGACCCTGCTGTTCAAGCTGCCATTGCTCAAGCGGTAGCAGCTGCTGTGAAGAACTTGAATCCCGAAAAGTCCACTGGAAGTCATGCGAAGACTGCTGGGAAGTTTGGGGAAAATAGTAAGAAGGAGGATGAGACGGGGAAGGAGGAATCAAGTGTGGTTAAGTCGGTGAAAGTCGATTATAGGAAAAGAGGCCGAGGTGGGCGTAACTATAAGTCTTTCAAAAGTTGTGACCCATCGAAGCTATCTCGCTTGGGAGACGCAATCGCTACTCTCCAATGGATAACCGCGATGGACAAGGTTATTGCAAATTAGCGAATGCTGTCCCGACCAAGCTGTGGGTTACGCTACCCAATCTTTTGGGGATGAAGCCATGTACTGGTGGGAATCTGTTAAACAGAGGAAGACCCGAGAGGAGATCAAAGCTATGAGGTGGGATGATATGAAAGAATTGGTAATGATGAAGTTTTGTGCATATGCAGAGGTTGAAAGGGTTTAATTGAAATTCTTGAGTCTGAAGACGGGTAAGATGACACACCGCGAATACACCACTAAATTCAACCGTATGTCAAGGCTGGTGCCAGACATGGTGAACACTGAGGCCAAGCGGACCAAGTGTTACCTTAGGGGGCTGCCGCAGAATGTTCGCATCTTGGTAAAGGCTGACAGACGGGGAACTTTTGATTATGTTGTATGGCTCGCGGAAATGGTTTATGACGACTTGTCAGTAGATGATGTGGTGGTGGAAGAGAAGAAGGAGAGGAAATGAGTCGCTCCTGTCAAGCGCCCAGGTACTCAGTTATGGCGCCCAGGTACATAATAATTACTTTACTAATTTACTTTCATTACATAATTTCATACATACGTTCATAAGTTAATACCTTCATACTATATAAGTACTGTCCATTCTATCTTAGATATTATTAGGGTCTGATCCCTCTTTCCGTTGTCTATCTCAGATATTATTAGGGTCTGATCCCTCTTTCCTTTGTCTATCTCAAATATTATTAGGGTCTGATCCCTTTATTGTCTATCTCATATAATATTAGGGTCTGATCCCTTTCTTGTCTATCTCAGATATTAATAGGGTCTGATCTCTGTTTATTTCTCTATCTCAGATATTATTAGGTTCTGATCCATTACTTCTTCATCTTCGTACATATTGTCATTACATACCCGTAACATACATTTACTTTCATTAATCATTTATGCATACTCATATGTTGTACATATATATATATATATATATATATATATATATATATATATATAATACACATTCATCTTTCATATACATACCTCAACTCGGTTATCTATCACATCGAGTATGCACACAACCACGAAAACATAACAAGGAAATGGGGCTAGAAACTCGCCTGAACTCGGTTACGTTCACCGTTTATGGTTTATTTCTTTCTTGAGCTGTGCACAACTAACTGTATAACAATTATGCGTATGAATTACTATCACTATCTATATTGTATTTCTAGTTTAATTATAACCCTCAACGAAGGGGGGTCCGGGGGCAGCGCCCCTGGCAGCAGGGTTCTAGGGGCGGCAGCCCCTAGCGGGGTCCAAGGGGCAGAGCCCCTGGCTGGGGTAAAATTAATAAATTTCAAGGGCTATTAATAAATTATTATTTTATCCTCTAACTCATTTGTTATAACGAATTAAGCCTGATTCGTTAGCTGATTCGTTATTCTGGTTCGTTATCCAAGTTCGTCATCTTGTCATCATCTGGTTCGTCATTCTGATTCGTTATCTGAACATCACTTGATTCGTTATCTTAGCATAACGAATTGGGTGAGTTACTTCGTTATATTAACATAACGAACGGGTGAACTGATTCGTTATTTGGACATAACGAATGGGTGAACTATATCGTTATCTGGACTTAACAAATGGGTGAACTAATTCGTTATCTTATTAGAACGAATTGCATCAATCTTATCAAGACTTTGACTCAGAGGTCAAAGTCAAAATCGATATGAACATAAAAGGTCAACAGACCCCCAAATCTGCAATTAACCCTTCAAATCATGATAAAACAACATGATTTTGGTACCAATAGACTCGTAATCACAGCGCTAACGAACCCTAATCATCCATTCATTCAAACATCGGGTTTTAAAGGGTGCGATTTGTTCACTTCTAAACCCTATTTATTAATCAATCAATTACCTCATCAAACGTTAACGAATTTCGGTAAGATTTGTTGCATTAGATTCGTTATCACCATACTCAAATAGATCTATGATTTCTAGACGAATCCGAACCTAAATGAACGATTTCTAAATATAAGTGTACCTTAAACGAGTCAGTTTATGAACACAGTCTAGTCTTGATGTTGTTTTGGTTCGTCGCGACGTTCTAGTACCAACAAGCTCGAGTTTTCACCTTTGGATCTTGGCTCGGGATATAGGATGGTGTTTGTGTATGTTTTTGATGGTGTAGGCTATGATGTAGAGATGGATAAAAATGGAAAGAATTAGGGTTTAAGGGGGTATTTATACGCCCTTAAGCCCATGGACCTAAGGCCCATTCCACCTTTTATTCAATCTTCTAAAGTCCAAGCCCAACCTTTTACAGTTTATTATCTAAACCGATAAACGACACACTATAAAATAACGAAATTTATTTTATTATTTCTTATCGAAAGTAGGATGTTACAAAATAAAAAAGAAATGTGGACACTTATAATGGGACAGATGGAGTATTATAAATTTGTTAAAAAAGGTGAGAATTAATGTAGGATTGACAAGTGGCAAAACTTGTAGCCTTTTATTAGGCTATGTGTAGTGGAGAGGCTACAAAAAGGGGCGTTTTACGCCGTGTGGCGCCCAGTCAACAAAGGGTAGGTTTTTGTTTCTGGGTGCATTGGTGTTGTAGACCTATATATACATATATATCCCTCTCTCACAAACACAATATAATAATAATAACAAAACAACTCAAACTGGCGACAAAAGGTTTGTGCCCCCCTCTTATCGCCCCACATTTCGTCGGGGGGGGGGGGGGGTGCTCGCCTCTATCGCCAAAAAATTGTCCCAACATTACGCCCACTACGGGTGGCCTTAGAGAGTATAAATAGAGAGAAAGAGTAAAGATGGAATACAATAATACCTTAACGTACAACAGGTACGCGAATACCCTTTATTCACGAAATCGATCCATGAAATCACATCCCAACATCTCGGAATCGTCAATACATATCTAATTAATCATTGGTTCACCGAAAAGCAGTTTTGGATCGCTAATCGATCAACTTTTTACTTTTTCATGAAAATCGTTTTTGAGCGTTTTAGGTTTTTGGCTGGGCGTTTTAGTTTTGGCTGAGCATTTTAGAATTTTTTTCCTTTAAGCGTCTCGCATACTGTAAAGCCCCATTACCACTGCCCTACATTTCATGTCGGATTTACTCATAAACACAATTCTACAAATCAGAGTTAATTAAAACTTTTCGCGGATATGTTAACTTCAATCATTCATTACAAAACATAAAAACTTGTCATTAAAACGTATCATAATACATAATCTTTAAAACATCATTTCTTTCATCTTCAGATGCCAGTCGTTCAATCCTTTCCATGTGTCATCCTCATGCTAGCTCCGTATACATAATTACATGCGTGCATACTAAAAGTCAGCTACGCTGAGTGAGTTTAGTTAATTAGGCAACTTACCATACAACCATTTCATGCATTTATATATACATATGTGTCTGAAGACACATAGTAGTTCATCTATCTTGCTCACCTCACCACTGACCTCTTTACTGCCCTACATAATAGCCACTTAATTACAGAAGCACATTGAGGCTTGCCCTCCCACGTACTTACGTGTTGCCACTTATTTAGCGAAGGCACTTAGAGGCTTGCCCTCCCACGTACTATCGTTGTGCCACTTAATAACGAAGACACGTATAGGCTTACCCTACCACGTACTATCGTCATGCCACTTACACCCTTACCAACTTGTTACCACTTCTACCACACTCTAACTCGACTTGCCTACAACACACTTCTTATCGTTACATCAGTTACATAATAAACAAGTCACAACATAACATTCATACACAGTGCTTATTACCTGGAAAACATTCTCTCTGGCGATATGTGCCATATCCGAAGATCGTTCACGCACCGACAAATATTACTTTCCCTGTCGATACGTGCAATATCCAAGATCGTTCACACATCGACAGACATCCGTTCATAACATATATATATATATAAATATAAATATCACATCAAACATTATAGCATACACTTACCACTTAAGGTAAGTGTATTCACAATTCACATCGAGTATGCACACAGCCCCGAAAACATAACAAGGAAGTAGGGCTAGAAACTCACCTGAGCTCGGTTACGTTCACCATTAATGGTTATCCCTTTCTTTAGTTATGCACGGCTAACTATATAACAATTAAGCGTATTAATTACTATCACTATCCATATCGTATTTCTAGATTAATTATAAACCTCGACGGACGGGGGTCCGGGGGCAGTGCTGTAAGTCCCCATTACCGGTGCCCTACATTGGACGTTGGATTTACACGTAAACAAAGTTCTAAATATCAGAGTTAATTAAAACTTTCACGGAATAATATAAAAGTCAACCATTCATTACAAACATCCATAACTTGTCTTTTAAAAACATAACATAAAACATAGTATTTCAAACATCATGACAAATCTCCAGATGCCAACCTCTTTGGATCCTGCCATCTGTCTTCCTCAAACCAGCTGTGTCATTCGATTAACCTGCGTGCATACTAAAGTCAGCTACGCTGAGTGAGTTCTAGTTAATCGTACAACATGCAATACATTCATAACTACGTACTTCATACTTTCATAATTCGTTCATAATATACATACTTGCCTTCATACTTTATTTTAAACTCTACTTTACATTGTTCTATTCTGCCTCGGATATTATTAGGGTCCGGTCCATTTTTCTGCCTCGGATATTATTAGGGTCCGGTCTTTTTTCTACCTTGAGTATTATTAGGGCTCAATCTCTTTCTACCTCGAGATTTATAAAGGGCTCGGTCCCTTTTCTACCTCGGATATTATTAGGGTCCGGTCCCTATCTACCGTAAGTATTATTAGGGCTCAGTCCCTTTCTTCTGTACCTGACTATCTCTTACATTCATTCTAACACACGTATATATCATTCGTACATTACACATAACATTATAACTTGACAGTACGTGCAATATCCGAAGATCGTTCACGTACCGACAAGCAATCATTCATACTTTATATACATATCATTCATAACTTCAAACTATCACCCAACGGTATATGTAATATCCGAAGATCGTTCACGCACCGTCAAACATTCATTTATACATAATCATGTAAGTCATACACTTATCACTTAAGTTAAGTGTATTAACTAATCACATCGAGTATGCACACAGCCTCGAAAACATAAAAGGAATGGGGATAGAAACTCACCTGAACTCGGTTACGTTCACCGTTTATGGTTATTCCTTACTTGAGCTGTGCACGACTAACTGTATAACAATTACACGCATCAATTTAACTATCACTACCCATATCGTGTCTCTAGTTTTATTATTACCCGTAACGAATGGGGGTCGGGGGAAGCGCCCCTGGCAGCGGGGTTCTAGGGGCGGCAGCCCCTATCGTGGTCCAATGGGCAGAGCCCGTGGATGGGGTTAAGCTGCCAGGTCAGCTTGGAAAAATTTTATTTTCATTAACTGTCTTAACATATTTTCCATTAGGATTTCATAATAATATTTTATTGTTAATCTCTCAATCCTTTAAGGTATCTTCTATAAATTAATAAAGTTCAAGGGCTATTTTGTAATTAAATCATTCTTCCCTAAGTCCAGGGACTGTTCTGCCATTCTTTTAATCTTCTAATTCGTTAGCCAGTTCTTTAACGAATGGGGTTCATAACGAATGAACCCATTCGTTACTTTATAATGAATTGACTATTATAACGAACTGGCTCTTAAACGAATTGGACTTTATAACGAACTGGTCCTTTAACAAATTGGACCTCATTTGTTTGGTCTGGTTAACGAATTGAACTTCATAGCGCCTTATAATGAACTGGTCAGCATAACGAATGACCCCTCTGTAACGAATTGAACCTTCTAATACGTTATCTCCTTTTAACGAATGGTCATAACGAATTGGGGTTAATTCGTCGTCTTTTCCTAGCGAATTGGCGTAACGAACTAGGGATAGTTCGTTAAGTTCCCGTAACGAATTAGGGTAAGGTCAGAGAATGTCAGAACATTCTCTGACATTAACCCTAACCTCGTACCTGCCTTCCGGCGCCGTCGTCGACGGAAAACCGCGATTTCGCCGGAAAAACAAGATCTTACTCGTTTTCCACCGTTTTTGTCCCGTTTGATCCAGATCTGAGCTAGGGTGACCCCTAAGTTCATCTTTTATTCGTTTTATACCCGATTCCACCCGGATCTCATGACTTTAATGGTTTAAGGGTGTCGGCTCATCCATTCGCAACTAAATCTAGCGGGTTTGGATCCATACAACATCATACTATCATTACCTCGGGTTGATGCTCAGGTTTCTTGGTGATTTCGGCTAGAGAGAGAAAGTATGATGGGAGAGAGCTAAGTGTGTGTTTTTGATGGTGTATGGAGTTAATGGAAATGAATGGATTAATGCATAAGTTTGGTTTATATACTATGGGTCATGGGTTCAAGCCCATGGTCTTTTCCCACTTCCTTTTTAATCCAAGTCCATTACCTATATCTATTTAACCCATCACTAGCCCGTCTTATAATAACTCATATTTTATTTTATTAAAAGAAACGAGAAAACGGGATGTTACAAGCGCTCTTGGCAGCGGAGTTCTAGGGGCGGCAGCCCCTAGCAGGGTTTAGGGGCCATGGTTGGGGTCGAGCTGTCAGGTCAGTTTGGAAAAATTTTATTTCCATTAACTATCTTAACATATTTTTCATTAGAACTCTTAATTATTATTTTATTTGCTAACTCATAAAGTTTGAGGGCTTCTTTGTAATTAATCCATTTTATTCTAAGTCGAGGAACCTTTCTGTCATTCTTTCAAAGTCTACTTCGTTATCCAGTTCGTTAACGAATGAGGCTTCTTCGTTATTCCTTAACGAATTGATCCATATAACGAAGGAGGCTTTTATAACGAATTGATCCATATAACGAATTTGTCCATATAACGAACTTCTACTAATTCGTTATTTACCTTGACTAATGGGCATGACGAATTACTGCTAGTTCGTTATTTCCCCCTTAACGAATTATTGCTAGTTCGTTATTTCCCCCTTAAAGAATTACTGCTAGTTCATTAATCCCCCCCTTAACGAAATACTGCTAATTCGTCCCGCTAACGAATTAGGGTTAGGTCTGAGAATGTCAGAAACACTCTGACACTTAGCCTCGTACCTGACTTTTTCAGCGCCGTTATCGCGGGAAAAACGGGATCTCGCCGGAAAAGCGAGATCTCAGATATTTTCCACCGTTGTTGGTCCCGTTCGATCCAGATCTGAGCTAGGGTGACCCCTAAGCTCATCTTTTGATCGATTTACACCCGATTCCATCCGGATATCGTGACTTTAACGGTTTAGGGTGTCAGCTCATCGTTTCACGAGTAGATCTAACGGGTTTGGATCCATACAATATCATACAGTCATTACCTCGGGTCAGGAATCGATTCTTCTTCTTGGTTTCAGTTAGAGAAAGAGAGATGAGAGAAAGAGCTCAACTGCGTGTTTTGAGTGGTGTATGGATGAATGAGAATGAATTAATAATGGCTAATTATGATATATATATCATGGCTCATGGGCTTAAGCCCATGATCTTTTCCCCCTTTCCTTATTAACCCAAATCCATTACCCAGATTACTTAACCCAACACAAGCCCGACTCATAATAACTCATATTTTACTTTATTAAACGAAACGAGAAAACAGGATGTTACACGTACCTATCGTACTTTAAGCAATTATTGTACTATAACCTCACCCTATATATATATATATATAGGGAATGGTTCAGGAGAGAAATCATATTAATGCGAGAAGTGCGAGAAATGAATTTGGGCCATTGATTATGTTTGATCTATGTTTCAAAATGATAATGGCAATCTTGTAATAATTAAACAAGTCATTTATAGGCTTTTAATGTAAAGAGGGTAGTTTGGTCTTCTTATTTTATAAGAAACATTAACAATCAATAAGTTTCCAAAAATGTGTTGGTAAATCTTATTTATTGCTTATATTTGCCATAATGTTCTAATCACAAAAATCAAATACCAAGATTTGTCCTTATTTTAATCTTTTTTTTCAAGTTTACTAAAATACATGACGTTTTCTATGTTGAAACATCTACATTTGTAATAAGATTAAAAAAATATTGTGATTCATCAAGTTATTTCAAAAATTTTGTTTTCTTAAATTGCGATTTCGTAAAAAAAATGTCTTTTGTGAGAGTGTAGGTTTGCATTATTTGTGTAGGTATAGTATTAATCCTTTTGTAGGTTTTATAACAAAAAGTGGTTGTTCACAAATATGGAAAGATACACAAAATGTGTAGGATATTTTTTAATTTATGTAGGATATATTTAAATACCAATGATAATGATTTCATAATTGTGTAGAAGTTTTTCAACTTGTTGGGGTATTGTTAATGAGAATATTTTATTACTTTGTTTAATATAATTAATATTTGCATAGGATATATACAAATACCATTGTTGGGTTCTTTAATTATTTTGTAGGAAGAGTTAACGATTTATTTAGATTTTTTATTTGTATAGTATGATTAACACTTGTTTAGGATGTACTCAAATACCATGGTGTATTGATTTGTTAAAATTTTGTAGGAAATGTTACATGGATTATTTAATTTAGTGTAGGAAGGGTTATATGTTTATTTAGAGTTTTTATGTGTGTAGTATGATTAACAATGTGAAGTATATATTCAAATACAACTTTATATTATGGATTCGTTTCAAACATGAACAGTTAATATTTGTACAATTAGTTTGTTTTATTTGTTCAAATGTGTAGAAGTGTATATTTTGAATTATTGTCTCAAAATATGGATTCTTCATATGTGAATGAAAGAGTTTGAGTGAAATAATCAAATTAATAATCATTGAATTAAACAAATAATCTATACATACTATTAAAGCAAAATGAGGTTTCCACTTGTCAACATTCTAGCCTGTCCACATCATTGCCATGTCAATGTCATGTCACCAGTTGCCTTTCATACTAATGCCAACTCATCCACTATCCTATATTTAAACCTTAACATTTCACCATTTTTCACCCTAAACATTATTTTCTCTCTTTCTCTATTAGCCGGATCTCCTTTCATCCTCTCCCATATTCCGGCGAATCCAAATCTAGATATTTATTAATCGTTTTCCGGTAAGTCTCTATTATATCCGATTGTTGATATATGTATTTCCGACAATATTATATTTTCTTCCGGTTATTGTTTCCTCTAACCTTTTTATGTTTCTTTTCATTTTTAACTGATTTTTATTAAAATCAGTTTAGGTTGGAAATAAAAAACGGCGATGTCTATAATATTTGGACGTGTTTACGTTTTTCCGGTAAGTATTACTGGTAAGTTTTTCCGGTTATGTGTTATACCTATAACAATGGTTGTTTTATATTTGTTTGAAGTTTTTTATTTTTCGTAATATTTTGTTTGACATGTTGTTAATCTATATTCTAGATGAAAATTTTTTTCATCCATCGACGGTATCATTATTTCGTTTTTCCGGTAAGCTACATTTAAACTATCTGGTTATAAATTATAATTATAATTTTCCATAATATGAATGTTATAACAAAACTTTATTATTTCAGGTTATTTACTCGATTGATTTACGCAAGACTTCTTTTAACTTTGTGTAAGGTCCCGTTACCGGTGCCGCACATTTGGACGTTGGATTTACTCATTCACATAGTTCTAAATATCAGAGTTAATAAAAACATTCGTGGAATATAAAAATCTTCACAAAACTTTACATTAATCCATAACTTGTTTCAAACAAACACCTTGTCGTTCAAAATGAACAAAACATTTAAACATAACGTCTTTGAGTCTTCCAATGCCAGCCTCCTATTCAATGCCACGCATTCCCTCAAGCGAGCTGCCTCATCCTACTCACCTGCATGCATACTAAAAGTCAGCTACGCTGAGTGAGTTCAAGTTAATCATACAACATACAATACATTCATACTTACATACTTCCATTCATACTTTCATACTTTATATTATACTTACTTACCTTCATATCTTACATTATAAAGAGCATTACGCCCTACTTTCCTCGAGTATTATTAGGCCCGGTTCCCTCCTACCTCGAGTATTATTAGGGCTCAGACCCTTCTTACCTCGAGTATTATTAGGGCTCAGACCCTTCTTACCTCGAGTATTATTAGGGCTCGGTCCCTTTTACCTCGAGTATTATTAGGCTCGGTCCCTCTTACCTCGAGTATTATTAGGGCTCGGTCCCTCTTACTTCGAATATTATTAGGGCTCGGTCCCTCTTACCTCGAATATTATTAGGCCCGGTTCCCTCATACCTCGATTCCCTCTTCGTTACCATACAACCATACATCATTTTGCATTCGAACATATATACATACATATCATACCTTCATTTTACATGGCATTAAAACTTGACAACACGTGCAATATCCGAAGATCGTTCACGTATTGACAAGCAATAATTCCTAACTTTCACATAATCACATAAGGCATACACTTATCACTTAGGAAAAATGTATTAACAAACAAATCGAGTGTGCACACTGCCCCGAAAACATAACACATAAATGGGGCTAAAAACTTACATGGATCCTGTTTCTTTCTCCATTTACTGTTATCCCCCTCTTTAATTGAGCTCTGCTAACTGTATATAGGTTACACGTATTAATACTCGTTCTAGTGGTATATCAGCCAAAAGGGCTAAGTCTGGTTTAATCTAATGGTTTTGTTTTAGATTATATTTTACTTAGAGTATTTTCATTCACTTTAATATTTCTTTCTTTCACTTTGTATACATTAGCATGGTTTATATTATTTTTCATTTTACTTAGATAATTTATCCTTAAGCGTCTATCCTATCCATTTATTCTTTTATTAGCTTATCCAGTTGGGTGTCTCTAAGTGTTCGTTGTTGCATGATAGTATGCATTTAGAGATCGGGTATTGCTTGTAATAACATTTAGGGTGTAATCGGTCTCTATGTATGTGTGCATACATAATGTAATCGGGTTGGGTATTGCATGTGAGCTCTAGTTCGTATTTGAACATTTTCATGGACTCGAGTCCCTCTTGTATGAGAGCTTAGCTGTAAACGAGTCATAAGAGTAAGCGAATGACCCTTATGCATTCAACTCTTCGTGGTGATGGAGGCAAAGGTGTAATTTAATCGGGTCAAAGTAACCGGATTCAAGATGTAATCGAGTTATATGGGTGAACGAAACCTGTGTTATTCAAGCTCAAGTAATCGAGTCCCCGGGCATTCGATTACAATGTAATCGACTTATATAACTTGTATGCGATTTCAGATTTCAACGACATGCAATCGATCCTTAATTGTAATCGAAGTCTAAAGTGATTGATTTCAATTGTGAGCAACTTAAATGCATCGATTTGGCAGCTGTAAGAGTTCCTCCTTTATAGTTGAGTCCCCCAATGCGATCGATTACAATTGTAATCGATCCAATATTGTAATCGATTAGCCAATATATGCGAATATACATATATGTATACATTGTAAACGATTTCAGTGTAATCTATTCATTGTAATCGAGTATAGATTGACTGATAGTTAGCTTGTATTCAATTTATGTAGAAATCGCATACATTGTATGCAATTCATTTGGCATCGATGGTTCATTACAGCCGGATTAAATTGTATTCGAGTTAAGGATTTTAAGCTAAGGGCTGCACCATGTAGCCGAGTTCAGTTGTATGCGACTGGGTTTGTAATCGGGTCTTGTAAGAATTCGAATCCATTTGTAATCGACCCCTAATGTGTCCAAATCCCTTGTAAACGAGTCTGATGGTGATCGATGGTGGTCGTATGCGACTTATTGTCTGTGGCCATAGGAATGGCGGCTGGTCTGCACAAAAATGGTCACGGTTCGATCCTTTATCCGCATTAAAGCCACTCGTTTTGTTCCTAACACCTCGTTGTGAATTGGCATTAGACCACCATCGTTCCCGGTCACCTTCCTTGCCCAAACTTGACCCGAAAGAATCATAAAGTTTGATCTTTTAAGCTAAAATGTTCCAACTAGATCTAAGGTTCATTTTAAACGAGCCGTTTCCATTTTTTTTTCGGGTTTGTTACATTCATTTTTAACATCAAGATTACAACTTTATATATCGTTTAGACCCGATCTACTCTCGTTTTAAGTTTTGAGATTAACCGTTCATAAAAACGTAAGCTTTAGGACCAAGAACATACCTTTAAGTTTTCGTTTGGTCTCGGTTAGCTTGGTTGTGAACTTTAAATCTTGTGTCTACTTTGTATATCAAATATCTATCATGAATAAACGCTTGTTTGATATTGCTTCTCTTTCTCTCACACGGTCGCGTATGGTTTGGGTGTAAGTGTGTGTTTGTAAGTGTGTAGAGATTATGGAAGATGGAATGAGGATTTAGGGTTTTAGAATGGTTTAAGAGGGTATTTATACCCCTTAAAGCCTATGGACCTAAGGCCCATGACCCTTTAATCCATCTTAATTAATCCAAGTCCATGATCTTCTCCTTATTAGATGCTAGTTAATATTATTTAACACACGACAACTTAACACAATCTTTCTTTGTTTAATATTATAATATTTAGGATGTTACACTTTGTTAATCAAAATCGGATATACCATGGTTATTATCATTATTTGTTATTTTCCGGTAAGACATTCAAATTTTCCGGTTAGAAATTAATTATCAAATGTTCCATAATATCAACATTAATATTCTACTTTATAATTTCAGGTCAATTCCAAGACTGATAGAATCTCATTTCTCTTGAAATTCTACCAAAAAAATCCAACATACCATGGTCATTATCATAATTTCGTTCTTCCAGTAACACCTTTAAAAGTTTTCCGGTTATTAATTATAATTAAAAAATCCATAATATCAATATTAATTTTCGATTTTATTGCTTCAGGTTATTGTCCGACTCATATAATATAATTTCACGATTGAGCAAGACTTTATAAGATGTATTTTTATTATATATTCATGTATAGATTTACTTTTATTTATATATTCATGAATTTCAATTTCAATTTCATAAATTTTAGCTAAAAGTAATTATTAATGTATACCTAAGTTGTATTCCATTAATAAATGACACAACTAAGTATTCCATTAATTCGAATTATTTAGTTTGACTTTCCTAATTTGTTTAAATAATCGAATTCATATTTTATATATATTGACTTTCCTCAATTAAATATTTCCTAACTTCATTTCTTTCCTCATTTACTATTTGACCATATAAATGGTAATTACAAAATAACATTTACATATATATAATACTTTGTTGAGGAAAATTTATAATATAATTATTGTACTCCCTTTTATATAAAAATTTAAATCTTAACGAATTATAAATTAATTTAAAATTATTTCACCCAAGTCAAAGTTAATATCAGTTTACCGTAATTGTATATAGTTTTTGGTATATCATAAAAACTTAATTTGAAATTAATTATCCATAATTTACATAATAATAAGTTCTCTAAAATTAATGGTCCATAATCTATACATAATAATAAGTTTACTAATTTACATAAATAAGTAATTCAAGGTCTCGAATTTGTCTATGGTATTTCTATACATTTTTGGTATATGATTTAAATTTGAATTTCTAATTTGTAACATCCCGTTTTCTCGTTTCGGTTAATAAAATAATAATGTTAAGTAGTATGAGTTGGGCTTGTGTTGTGTTTAATAGATATGAGTTATGGACTTGGGTTAAAAAGGAAAGGAACAAAGAACATGGGCTTAAACCCATGACCCATCATATATAAACAATAATTACCCATTAATCCATTCATTTCCACTATCTCCATACACCATCAAAAACACACACTTAGCTCTCTCTCATCCTACTTTCTCTCTCTAGCCGAAATCACCAAGAAACCCGAGCATCAACCCGAGGTAATGATTGTATGATATTGTATAGATCCAAACCCGCTAGATCTAGTCGTGAAACAACGATCCAACACCTTTAAATCGTTAAAGTCACGAGATCCGGGTGGAATCGGGTATATACCGATCAAAATATGAGCTTAGGGGTCATCCTAGCTCAGATATGGATCGAACGGGACGAAAAACGGTGAAAACGGTGGAAAACAAGCAAGATCTCGCTTTTCCGGTGAGATCCCGGTTTTCCGACGATGACGACGCCGGAAAAATGTGTACGAGGATGTCAGAGAATGTTCTGACATTCTGACCTAACCCTAGTTCGTTAGCGGGGAAAGGACGAACTAGCAAGTAATTCGTTAAGGAAAGATAACGAATTAGATTCATTCGCTAAGGTCCAATTCGTTATAATAACGAGTTCATTATAAGGTCTAATTCGTTATGAGGATTGGTTCGTTATAAGGGTTCAATTCGCTAAGAAGTTCAATTCGTTAACCAGACCAAATGAATAAGGTCCAGTTCGTTATAAGGACCAATTCGCTATAAAGGCCAATTCGTTATGAAGTAACGAATTAGCCGATTCGTTATGGAAGATAGAAGTAACGAATGAACCCCAATTCGTTAAAGAGCAGAATAACTAAGTAGACTTTGAAAGAATTACAGAATGGTCCCTAAACTTAGAAAAGAATGAACTAATTACAAAATAGCCCTTGAACTTTACTAATTTATAGAAGATACCTTAAAGGATTGAGAGATTAACAATAAAATATTGTCATGAAATCCTAATGGAAAATGTGTTAAGACAGTTAATGAAAATAAAATTTTTCCAAGCTGACCTGGCAGCTTAACCCCAGCCACGGGCTCTGCCCTTGGACCCCGCTAGGGGCTGCCGCCCCAAGAACCCCGCTGCCAGGGGCGCTGCCCCCGGACCCCCGTTCGTTGAGTGTTATAATTAAACTTGAAATACGATATGGGTAGTGATAGATAATTGATACGTGTAATTGTTATACAGTTAGTCGCGCACAGCTAAAGAAGGGAATAACTATTAATGGTGAACGTAACCGTGTTCAAGTGAGTTTCTAGCCCCATTCCTTGTTATGTTTTCGAGGCTGTGTGCATACTCGATGTGATTAGTTAATACACTTACCTTAAGTGATAAGTGTATGCCTTACATGATTATGTATAAATGAATGCTTGATGGTGCGTGAACGATCTTCGGATATTGCATGTACCGGCGGGTGATAGTTTGAAGATATGAATGATATGTATATAAAGTACGAACGATTTCCAGTTGATACGTGAACGATCTTAGGATATTGCATGTACTGTCAAGTTGTAATGTTATGTATAATGTACGAATGATATGTACGTATGTTGTGAATGAATGCAAGAGATAGTCAGGTACAGAAGAAAGGGACTGAGCCCTAATAATACTCAAGGTAGACAGGGACCGGACCCTAATAATATCCGAGGCAGAAAAGGGACCGGGCCCTTTATAAATCTCAAGGCAGAAAAGCGACCGAGCCCTTTATAAATCTCGAGGCATAAAGGGACTGAGCCCTAATAATACTCAAGGCAGAAAAAAGGGACCGGACCCTAATAATATCTGAGGCATAATAGATTAATGTAAAGTATAATTTAATGTAAAGTATGAAGGCATGTATGTTTATTATGAACGAATTATGAAAGTATGAAATACGTATGGAAGTACGTAGTTATAAATGTATTGTATGTTGTATGATTAACTAGAACTCACTCAGCGTAGCTGACTTTTAGTATACACGCAGGTTAATTGACTGAGATAGCTGGTTTGAGGAAGACACATGGCAAGATCCGAAGAGGCTGGCATCTGAAGATTTGTCATGATGTTTGAAATACTATGTTTTATGTTATGTTTTTAAAAGACAAGTTTTGGATGTTTGTAATGAATGGTTGACTTTATATTATTCCGCGAATGTTTTAATTAACTCTGATATTAGAACTGTGTTTATGAGTAAATCCAACGTCCAAATTAGGGCACCGGTAACGGGGCTTTATATAATTAATGTCCATAATAATTGTTTGACTAATATTTACACGGAATATTAACAGGTTTCCTATTTAACAAGTTTCCTTTTATATATAAACTCTATGTTTCAATTGTTTTACACAGAAACATTTACACGGAATATTAACATTTACACCGATAATTTAACAGGTTTCCTATTTACACATAAACTTTTACACGGGATATTAACATTTACACCGACATTTTTGTATATCCAACTTTTTTTCCAATATTATATTTACTATAACCGTATCTTAATAATTACAAAGATTTATAGTTCAGATTATGTTAAATTATGACATTATTAAATTTATACTTTACAACTATGTTATTATTTTTATATTTTACATAAATAAGTAACTAATTTATAGTATATATTAGTTAATTTCTTAACTAATATATTGTAATTTATATACTTTAATACTTTCTTAATTGTTTAAATAACCGAATTAACATCAATATTGTAATTTATATACTTTAATACTTTAATTATCCCATTATCACACTTTAATTAACATCAATATTGAATATTGAGTTTCCTTATAAATAATTGTCGATAATAATAACTATGATTTGACTTCAATATATTATTTTATATAGATTTAAATTTTGACAATATTTTAAAACATAACTTATATTACCGTATTTTGATTATTTACAAAACTATTTGTTTAATTAACCGAATTAACATGACCATTGTAAATTATATAATTTAATTATCCCATCACATTATATTTATATTGACTTTCCTTAATATTTAAAGAAACCGATTTTAAAAATTAACTTCATTTCACCCAAGTCAAATCTAATATGAGTTTACCGATTACCATATATATGTAATCATTTTTCACCATTCATTAAGGTATATCGTTTTAAATATAAAATAACATTTACATATTTATAGTACTTTGTTACTACCATTTATAATATAATTATTGTATTTCCTTTTATATAAAAAGTTAAATCCGAACGAATTATAAATTAATTTAAAATCATTTCACCCAACTCAAATTTAATATGAGTTTACCGTAATTGTATATAGTTTTGGTATATCATAAAAACTTAATTTGAAATTAATTATCCATAATTTACATAATAATAAGTTCACTAAAGTTAATGATCCATAATCGACATATAATAATAAGTTCACTAATTTACATAAATAAGTAAATGGAGGTCTCGAATTTGTCTATGGTATATCTCTACATTTTTGGTATATGATTTAAATTTGAATTTATAATTAATCTCCATAATAATGGTTTGACCAACATTTACATGGAATATATATCAACAGGTTTCCGATTTAACCTATATTTTGATTTAAACCATTCATATTAGTTTACATTTTTAGATTTACACACATTAAGAATCCCATTATGACAATTTATAAAGTTTGACATTCCTTATTTATCTTAAAAAACCGAATGAACAACATTTTTTATGTTTTTAATTCTTTCCATTTTTATAAACTCATTCCTTAATATGGTTTGACCGAAATAATAACTTAATTAATTCATTATTACAATTTATATGGTTTGACTTTCTTTATTAAAAAAAAACGAATGAAGAAGTTATAAATTAAATAAATATCCGACCGATTTATGTATTTGACCATTCACATTAAATCGTTTTTGACATTTCATATTTAATCGTTTTAAATTTTAAATAACATTTACATAGTTAATATAACTTTCTAGAAAAATATCAACATGATTTAAGTACTTTTAAATTTAAGATTTGTACTCGCAAATTATGTCCATATAAAAATTAACATACATTTATTTTGACTATTGTATCGTTTTTAATTAAATATTCTCTTACAATCCATTATTATGTTATTAAGAGTTACTAATAATGTTGAAAATAGTAACCGTAAATTTTTTTAATGGTCTTTAAGTGAAGCATAATTTATACATGTTTATAAATATATTTGTGTATTTATCAATAATAATAAATTGAAATTTAATTATGTTTTGACCGAAATTAAATAATTAATTAGTATTAATTGTGTTAAGTTTGCATCAAGCAAAAGAAAAAACAGTGGACGCATTTAGGATTTTAAAAAATGCATATATATTATGTTGACATTTTGAAGTCAAAATATGATATTTTAAAATTAAAAGTTAGACATTTTAATTTAAACATGGTTTGTTAAATTTTTTTCAAGATGGTAGATTACTAACTACAAATTTTTAAAGATGTTAATATTTAATTCAAACATGGTTTGTAATAAATGTTTTAAATTGATGTGAAAATAAACACGAGTATTATCTTAGATTAATAAATATTACAGTTATTGATGTGTAATAAATGTCTTAGATAGAGTTCATCTTTTGAATCAAAATTGATATAAAAATTTTGTTGAATCGACATTGTAGAATTGTTTTATTGATTTGAGACTAATTTCATTTGTTTGCTTATTATTGTACTAATGATATAAGTTATAAAATATATTAACTTTTCATTTATCTTTGTTAGTCTTTGTATGTTTTTGTATTTGATTCAAATTAGTTATGATGTCTTATAATTCATGTAAAAGTATCATTTATTTATAAGTACAACATTCATATTTCATTAAATTTATATTATGTTATATATATATATATTATTTTTTTAAATATGTTCCACCGTGTATAACACGGGTACTATCCTAAATCTATATTTGAATCCAATGATCTGTTTCTTTTAAGAGATTTGGATCAGTTAAATCATGCTAAGATTATAAAAGAAAGGGCACATTTGGATTTGGAAAATGAAGTTAGTGATAAATGTTTTTCAAGATGGTAATATTTAATTTAAACATGGTTTATAATAAATAATTTAAATTGATGTGCAAATAAACACGGATACTATCTTAAGTAATAAATATTACAGTTATTGATGTGTAATATATGTCTTAGATAGAGTTCATCTTTTGAATCAACATTGAGATAAAAGTTTTGCTTTATCGACGTTGTAGAATTGTTTTATTGATTTGGAGACTAATTTCCTTTGTGTGCTTATTATTGTACTAATGCTAAGTTATAAAATATTTTAACTTTTCATTTATCTTTGTTAGTCTTTGTATGTTTTAGTATTTGATTCAAATAAGTTATGATGTCTTATAATTTATGTAAAAGTATCATTTATTTATAAGTACAACATTTGCATTTCATTAAATTTATATGATGTTATATATATATATATATATATATATATATATATATATATATATAGTGTTGGTATCATTTAAGAACTCCAAAAAAGTTAAGAACTCTTAGGAACTCTACAGAACCAAACATTTTTAAATTTTTTTTATATATTAACATAAGTTAAGAGTAGTTTCATCATACTTTATAAAAAAAAATTTGATTAAATATATTAATTCACAAGTTTACATATGTGTAAATTTATGTACTAACAAATTTACATATGTGTAAAACAAAAAATAGATATGTATAAAAACTAATTTTCAAAATTGTAATCGTAAATATATATACAAAATGATAAAACTATACTAAAATAATATTAACATATAAAATTTTTTTTAAAAAACATTAGTTTTCCAGGGTTCCTTCAAGTTCTTAAATAATTTATCAGTTCTGTAATGATACTCATCCTATATATATATATATATATATATATATATATATATATATATATATATATTATGTATTTAAATATATTCCAACATGTGTAACACGGGTAACTATCCTAAATCTATATTGGAATCCAATTATCTATTTCTTTTAAGTGATATGAATCAGTTATAGCTTGCTATGGTTATAAAAGAAAGGGCACATTTGGATTTGGAAAATGAAGTTAGTGATAAATGTTTTTCAAGATGGCAAGATTTAATTTAAACATGGTTTATAATATATGATTTAAATTGATGTGAAAATAAACACGGGACTATCTTAGATTAATAAAAATTACAGTTATTGATGTGTAATAAATGTCTTAGATAGAGTTCATCTTTTGAATCAACATTGAAATAAAAGTTTTGCTGAATCAACCTTGTAGAATTGTTTTGTTGATTTGGAGACTAATTTCCTTTGTTTGCTTATTACTGTACTAATGATATAAGTTATAAAATATTTTAACTTTTCATTTATCTTTGTTAGTCTTTATATGTTTTTGTATTTAATTCAAATAAATTATGATGTCTTATAATTCATGTAAAAGTATCATTTATTTATAAGTACAACGTTCGCATTTCATTAAATTTATATGATGTTACATATATATTATGTTTTTAAATATTTGTTCCACCGTGTATAACACGGGTACTATCCTAAATCAATATTGGAATCCAATGATCTGTTTCTTTTAAGAGATTTGGATCAGTTAAATCTTGTTATGGTTATAAAAGAAAGGGCACATTTGGATTTGGAAAATGAAGTTAGTGATAAATGTGTTTCAAGATGGTAATATTTAATTTAAACATGGTTTGTAATAAATGATTTAAATTTAAGTGCAAATAAACACGTGTACTATCTTAGATTAATAAATATTACAGTTATTGAATTGTAATAAATGTCTTAGATAAAGTTCATCTTTTGAATCAACATTGAGATAAAAGTTTTGTTGAATCAACATTGTAGAATCGTTTTATTGATTTGGAAACTAATTTCTTTGTTTGCTTATTATTGTATTAATGATATAAGTTATAAAATATTTTAACTTTTCATTTATCTTTGTTAGTCTTTGTATGTTTTTGTATTTGATTCAAATAAATTATGATGTCTTATAATTCATGTAAAAGTATCATTTATTTATAAGTACAACGTTTGCATTTCATTAAATTTATATGATGTTACATATATATTATGTTTTTAAATATTTGTTCCACCATGTGTAACACGGGTACTATCCTAAATCAATATTGGAATCCAATGATCTGTTTCTTTTAAGAGATATGGATCAGTTAAATCTTGTTATGGTTATAAAAGAAATGGCACATTTGGATTTGGAAAATGAAGTTAGTGATAAATGTGTTTCAAGATGGTAATATTTAATTTAAACATGGTTTGTAATAAATGATTTACATTTATGTGCAAATAAACACATGTACTATCTTAGATTAATAAATATTACAGTTATTGAATTGTAATAAATGTCTTAGATAAAGTTCATCTTTTGAATCAACATTGAGATAAAAGTTTTTTTGAATCAACATTGTAGAATCGTTTTATTGATTTGGAAACTAATTTCATTGTTTGCTTATTATTGTAATAATGATATAAGTTATAAAATATTTTAACTTTTCATTTATCTTTGTTAGTCTTTGTATGTTTTTGTATTTGATTCAAATAAATTATGATGTCTTATAATTCATGTAAAAGTATCATTTATTTATAAGTACAACGTTCGCATTTCATTAAATTTATATGATGTTACATATATATTATGTATTTAAATATATTCCAACATGTGTAACACGGGTAACTATCCTAAATCTATATTGGAATCCAATGATCTGTTTCTTTTAAGTGATATGAATCAGTTATAGCTTGCTATGGTTATAAAAGAAATGGCACATTTGGATTTGGAAAATGAAGTTAGTGATAAATGTGTTTCAAGATGGTAATATTTAATTTAAACATGGTTTGTAATATATGATTTAAATTGATGTGAAAATAAACACGGGACTATCTTAGATTAATAAATATTACAGTTATTGATGTGTAATAAATGTCTTAGATAGAGTTCATCTTTTGAATCAACATTGAGATAAAAGTTTTGCTGAATCAACCTTGTAGAATTGTTTTGTTGATTTGGAGACTAATTTCCTTTGTTTGCTTATTACTGTACTAATGATATAAGTTATAAAATATTTTAACTTTTCATTTATCTTTGTTAGTCTTTGTATGTTTTTGTATTTGATTCAAATAAATTATGATGTCTTATAATTCATGTAAAAGTAACATTTATTTATAAGTACAACGTTCGCATTTCATTAAATTTATATGATGTTACATATATATTATGTTTTTAAATATTTGTTCCACCATGTGTAACACGGGTACTATCCTAAATCAATATTGGAATCCAATGATCTGTTTCTTTTAAGAGATTTGGATCAGTTAAATCTTGTTATGGTTATAAAAGAAATGGCACATTTGGATTTGGAAAATGAAGTTAGTGATAAATGTGTTTCAAGATGGTAATATTTAATTTTAACATGGTTTGTAATAAATGATTTAAATTTATGTGCAAATAAACACGTGTACTATCTTAGATTAATAAATATTACAGTTATTGAATTGTAATAAATGTCTTAGATAAAGTTCATCTTTTGAATCAACATTGAGATAAAAGTTTTGTTGAATCGACATTGTAGAATCGTTTTATTGATTTGGAAACTAATTTCCTCTGTTTGCTTATTATTGTACTAATGATATAAGTTATAAAATATTTTAACTTTTCATTTATCTTTGTTAGTCTTTGTATGTTTTTGTATTTGATTCAAATAAATTATGATGTCTTATAATTCATGTAAAAGTATCATTTATTTATAAGTACAACGTTCGCATTTCATTAAATTTATATGATGTTACATATATATTATGTTTTTAAATATTTGTTCCACCGTGTGTAACACGGGTACTATCCTAAATCAATATTGGAGTCCAATGATATAAGGCCCTTCCCCGGTGCCCTACATTAGACGTGGGATTTACTCATCAAAACAGTTTTAATTATTATAGTTAATTTAACCTTTCGCGGAATAAATAAAACTTCAAACAGTCATTACAAAACATTCGTAACTTGTCTTTTAAAACATAACATAAATGATAATATCAAATCATCATGACCAATCTTCATATGCCAGCCTCTTCAATCTTGTCATGTGTCTTCCTCAAACCAGTTGTCTCAATCTGTTAACCTGCGTGCCTACTAAAAGTTAGCTACGCTGAGTGAGTTCTAGTTAATCAGACAACACACGATACGATCACCTACATACATATGCACCCGAAGGTACATACCTTCATATTTACTTACATACTTACATACATACGTAATTTCATTCTTCCTTTCATACTTACAAACATACTTTCATTCATACGTATACATTTTAAAGAGCATTCCGCCATATAACCTTCGTCGATATTGTTAGGGTCGGTTCCCTACATTCGCCGATATTATTAGAGTCAGTCCCTACATTCGCCGACATTATTAGGGTCGGTTCCCTACATTCGCCGACATTATTAGGGTCCGTTCCCTACATTCGCTAATATTATTATGGTAGGTTCCCTACATTCTCCGACATTATTAGGGTCGATTCCCTTTTCTAACTATACCTTTCATACCTTTTTATGCGTTCATAATTATAACTTCCATACGTTCATACATTATTCATACATCATATAAATATCAATCATATCTTTAAACTATCCCTTGACGGTACATGCAATATCCGAAGATCGTTCATGCATCGTCAAGCATTCATTCATACGTAAATCATATAAGACATACATTTACCACTTAAGATAAGTGTATTAACTAATCACATCGAGTATGCACACAGCTCCGAAAACATAACAAGGAATGGGGCTAGAAACTCCCTGAACGCGGTTACGTTCACCGTTAATAGTTATTCCTTCTTTAGCTGTGCGCGACTAACTGTATAACAATTACACATATCAATTATCTATCGCTACGCATATTGAGTTTCTAGTTTAATTACAACCCTCAACGAACGGGGGTCCGGGGGCAGCGCCCCTTGCAGCGGGGTTCTAGGGGCGGCAGCCCCTAGTAGGGTCCAAGGGGCAGAGCCCCTGGCTGGGGTCGTAACATATTTTCCATTAAATGTCGTAACACATTTTCCATTAGAATTCTAATTTATTATTTTATTTGCTAAATCAAAAGTTCGATGGCTTCTTTGTAAATAATCCATTTTATTAAAAGTCCGGGGACCTTTCTGTCATTCTTTTAAACTTTAGTTCGTTATCCAGTTCTTCAACGAATTAACTCCTTCGTTATCTCATAACGAATGGTCCTTTATAACGAACTGGCTTCTGTAACGAACTGGCTCTTTATAACGAACTGACTTCTATAACGAACTGAATCTTATAACGAATGACCCTTTTATAACGAATGGACCTTCTAACGAATGAGGGTTCATTCGTCATTTCCCCATAACGAACTGTATGACGAATTTCTTAACGAACTGCTTAACGAATTAAGCTAATTCGTTATTCTTCCTTAACGAATTACATGCTAGTTCGTCGGTTTCCCGCTAACAAATTAGGGTCAGAATGTCAGATTATTCTCTGACATCCTCGTACACGTTTTTCCGGCACCGTCGACGCCGGAACACCGGGATCTCGCCGAAAAAATGAGATCTCGCTTATTTCCCACCGTTTTTCGTCCCATACGATCCAGATATTAGCTAGGGTGACCCCTAGGCTCATCTTATGCTCGGTTCATACCCGATTCCACCCGGATCCCGTGACTTTAATGGTTTAAACGGTGTCGGCTCATCGTTTCGCGACTAGATCTAGCGGGTTTGATCTATACAATATCATACTATCATTACCTCGGGTTGATGCTCGGGTTTCTTGGTGATTTCGGCTAGAGAGAGAAAGTAGGATGAGAGAGAGCTAAGTGTGTGTTTTGGGTGGTGTATGGAATATGTGAAATGAATGAATTAATGGGAAATTATGGTTTATATATTATGGATCTTAGGCTTGAGCCCATGGTCTTTTCTTACTTCCTTTTAATCCAAGTCCATAACCCATATCTATTTAACCCAGCACTAGCCCGACTCATAATAACTCATACTTTATTTTATTAATCGAAACGAAAAACAGGATGTTACGAATGATCTGTTTCTTTTAAGAGATTTGGATCACTTGAAGCTTGCTAATGTTATAAAAGAAAGGGCACATTTGAATTTGGGAAATGAAGTTAGTGAGAATGTAAAATGGTTGTTAGAGTGTGAGAACTATGAGCCAAATTTTGATGATCTTCCAAACTCTTTGGAATCTAAAGATAAAATTTAAGGTAACACCAATAACTTAGTTATGCAGTTGATTACTCTAAATTTTTTACTTTCATTGTTTACTTTGTGTTTTCTATTTAAGTTATTAGTTTAGTTCATAACTAGAAACTTCCAAAAAACATACAATGAACTTCCATAATCGTTTATTTTGTTTTTGGCCTCTCCATTATGTGTATATTTAGTTTGTCCTAGTTTAAGCTTGTATTAAGACAATATGAATGATCAATAGTTTGATTACTAAGTTATGTTTATTATGTGTGTTTGTAAACGCAGTTCTAAATATTAGAGTTAACAAAAACTTTTGCGGAATAATACAACTTCAACCATAAAATTTTACATAACCATCAAATCATGTCTTATAAAACAAAACATAGTCTTTAAAACATCACAACATTTCTTCGAGATGCCAGTATCTTCGATTTCCATGCCATGTGTCTTCAGTCACGCGAGATGCCTCAACCTATTTGCCTGTGTGCATACTAAAAGTCAGCTATGCTGAGTGAGTTCTAGTTAATCACATAACTTACTTTTCATACACATATACGTGCCCGAAGGTACGCATTACAACATATCAAGATCAACATTCGTCCATAAACATTCATATCTAACCATACATTATAAAGGGCGTTTCACCCTACATACCTCAGATATTTTTAGGGTCCGGTACCCTCCATCCTCGGATATTATTAGGGTCCGGTCACTCTTCATCCTCAGATATTATTAAGGTCCGGTCACCCTTCATCCTTGAATATTATTAGGGTCCGGTACCCTTCATCCTCGGATATTATTAGGGTCCGGTACACTTTCTTCCATAGCTTCACACTATACCTGTCCATAAATATTTTTCATGACAATACGTGCAATCTCCGAAGAGCGTTCACGTACCATTAACTTATCATACGTACATTATGCATACATCATAAATATTAATACATGCATCTTATCTTACATCATACATAGCAATCACGTCTTTAGCTACCACCTGACGGTACATGCAATATCCGAAGATCGTTCACGCACCGTCAAGCAATCATCATACATACATCATACAAGGCATACACTTACCACTTAAGGTAAGTGTATTAACTATCACATCGAGTATGCACACAGCCCCGAAAACATAACAAGGAAGTGGGGCTAGAAACTCACCTCAATGCGGTTGCGTTCATCGTTTACGGTTATTCCCTTCTTGAGCTGTGCAAGACTAACTGTATAATAATTATACATTTCAGTAAACTATCACTACACATATCGCCTTTCTAGTTTAATTATTACTCTCAACAAACGGGGGTCTGGGGGCAGCGCCCCTGGCAGCGGGGTTCTAGGGGCGGCAGCCCCTATCGGGGTCCAAGGGGCAGAGCCCCTGGTTGGGGTTAAGCTGTCTTAACACATTTTCCATTAGCATTTTGAATCATTGAATAATATGCTACTTAAAAGTTCAAGGGCTTATTTGTAATTAAATCATTCTTTTCTAAGTCCAGGGACCATTCTGTCAATCTGTTAAACTTCTAATTCGTTACTTATCCTTAACGAACTGACTTGCCATGACGAACTGGTTACTTACACGAATTGGACTTTTAAGGAACAGGACTCTTAACGAATCAGTCCATGTAGCGAACCAGTCCAAGTAGCGAATTGGACCTTCTAATTCGTTATCTCCTTTAACGAACTGGTCATAACGAATCAAGGGTAATTCGTTACCCTTTTCCCTTAACGAATTGGGTACGAACTACAGCTAGTTCGTTAATCTTTCCTTAGCGAATCAGCAGGCGAATTACCTCTAATTCGCTAGTTATTCCTTAGAGAACTAGGGTTAAGTCAGATTTGTCAGAACATTCCCTGACAACCTCGTACACGTTTTTCCGGCGGCCCTTCCGGCGCCGCCATTGCCGGAAAACTGACCGGAAAAACGTATCTTCACCGTTTTACACCGTTTTTCATCGTTTTTCGTCCCGTTCGATCCAGATCTGAGCTAGGGTGACCCCTAAGCTTATATTAGGTTCGGTTTATACCCGATTCTACCCGGATCTCATGACTTAAACGGTTTAACGGTGTCGGCTCGTCGTTTCATGATTATATCTAACGGATTTAAGCTCAAACAATAAAATACTATCATTACCTCGGGTTGGTTCTCGGTTTCTTTCTTGATATCGGTTTAGAGAGAGAGAGAACTAGATAGAGAATCTTAAGTGTGTGTTTTGGATGGTGTAAGGGATATGTGTAAATGAATTAAATGGAGGATTAAGGGTATATATATTTTTGATCATGGGCTTAAGCCCATGGTCTTTCCTTCATTCCTCCATAACCCAAGTCCATAACCCATATCCATTTACCCAACACAAGTCCCTCTCGTATTCTATTAAACTAAACCGATAACGGCCCGCTATAAAATAAACGAACTTTATTTTATTAATATAACTGAAAGTAGGATGTTACAGTGTTTGTTCAATATGACATTGAAAAAATATTATGATTTTGATGACCAGTTTGTTGCATTTTTTTTAAAAGCATATGAATTTCTAAGATTGTGGTTATAAAATTATGTTAAATTTTATGATTTTTTAAATGTTTTCTTGTGAAATTTTATGATTGTCTATATTTATATGGTAATTATTACATTCACACATTTTGTTTTTAGTTTTACATAATCTTTTAGATATTAATGTTAACATAAACTCATTATGAAATGCATTAAAATTTTAGTTTAATACTTAATTAATTAGGTTGCATGGTTTGTTTTGTTTTTCATGTTATATAGCAAAATGCTTTTGTTTTTGGACGAAAATTTTTTAATTTCATACTTGGATAATACGATGTAAATATTTTCATAACTTTGCTAATATAGACAAGTTTGTGTAACTATTAACTTTTTATTTGACAATGTTACTCTCTAATATTTTGTTTATGCCATCCTAATGTTAATATATGGTTGTCTATTTAAAAAGTTTTATGGTTGTCTATATTGATTTTGTTATTTATCTAAACACGGGTACTATCCTAGTAACTATATAAATTAACATCCAACTAGTTAGCATTACATAGTAATAAATTCCAAATATAGAACAAACAAATTTGACTAATATAATCTTGTAATTAACTAAAAGTAAAAAAGAAAAAGAAAAATTTTGATTGGTTGAAAGAACATCTCACATTTCTCACAATAATATCATTTCTCTCTTGAACTTAAACCTATATATATATATATATATATATATATATATATATATATATATATATATTAGGGGAGGAATATTTTAAGAAACTTGATGAGTTGTAAGAACTTTAAAAACTCAATATGGACCACACATTTGTAAGGCCCCGAACCCGGTAGCCCTACTTTAGCGTCGGATTTACTCATAAACACAGTTCGTACAAATCAGAGTTCATTAAAACTTTAGCGGAATATAAAAACTTTCATAAAACATTTCATAACAAAACACGTCTTGTCTTAAAACATCATTTTGTCTTTCAAAATAATCGAAACATTTAACTTAAACGTCTTGAGTCTTCCGATGCCAGCCTCTTATTCAGTGCCACGTGTCTCCTCAAGCGAGCTGCCTCATCCTACTCACCTGCGTGCATACTAAAAGTCAGCTACGCTGAGTGAGTTCTAGTTAATCGTACGCCATACAATACAACACATACATACATATCCGAAGATACATATCCATACTTCACTAGTTACTGTTGGTGCATAGATGTCAGTAGTTCATATGTATAAAGTCTGTAATCGAGTCTGTAATATTGTTTATGTAATTGTTTGTTTATAAGCGAAGTTGTTGACAAGTTCGCTTAGGCGAACTTGTTAACCAAGCGAAGTTGTTGACAAGTTCTCCTAGGCGAACTTGTTCAACGAGCGAAGTTATTGACAACTTCGCCTGAGGCGAAGTTGTCGTGTATTTAAGTAGTTTAACTGTTTACGGTTTAAGAGTTAATCAGTTGGTCAGTTTGTGCTTTGGTAGATCGAGTTCAGTTACGTGTGAGTCTATTGACGTGAGTCTGTAAGCATCTCGGTTTGAGTTATCAATATAACGTGTGGTTGTTCGTATTGTGTGTACGTGAGTTCGTGAGCTAATATTATACGTCCGTAACGATCAACACAGGGATTCCGCACCTGTGTATATCGGGATATCTCGTGTGATCCGTCCAGGGAACCTACAATTGGTATCAGAGCTTTTGCTCGATTGTGTGGTTCGGGATATTCACGCGGGTGTAGAATTCGTTTCATTTCGGGTGTTACCGGGACGAGTTTGTGGTGTGTTTGCTCATTCTAGCTTCCTACCAGTGTGTTTAAGCCTTCAAACCGTCAAAATCGTCGTTAGAATCCGTTTTTCAGATCTGCAGAAAGTTCAAGTTCGTCAGGCGAAGTTGCTGTTCATCAGGCGAAGTTGCCGTCAGGATTCGTAGGGTTTCAGCGAAGATATAAGGAGAAGCGAAGTTATTCACAACTTCGCCTACCTCCTCAACTTCGCCTAACTCAGCGAAGTTCTTCTCAAGTTCGCCTCGTTCAGCGAAGTTCTCTTCAAGTTCGCTTACTTTCTAAGTTCGCTTATCCTAAGCGAAGTTATTCTCAACTTCGCCCATTTACGCGAATTTACGAAGGATCCAGCGAAGTTATTACTTAAGCGAAGTTATACTTAACTTCGCCTACAGTACTGTTTCGAAGAAAATTTTCTAACTTCGCCCATTTCAGAATTTTTCGGGTTTCTTAGTCTTCAAGAAGAATGTCGTCAATCAATATTTCAGAGCTTGTCAAGATGGAAGTTGAAGCGGGGTCAGCTACAAAGGCCCCAAGGTTGCTGAAGGGAACCGACTTTGTTGCGTGGAAGGATCGGTTCATACAGTATGTTAAGTACCACGATGCAAAGATGTGGGTATGCATCCAAGATGGATATATTCCACCGATCATGGAGTATGAGGGTCGAGACCAGATCAAGAAATACAGTAAAATGGAAGAAGAGGAGAAGAAGATGTATGAAGCCGAAAGCAAGGCTCATGCTGCAATCACAATGGTTCTTCCACAGGAGATCCTCCATACTTTCAGAAAGTATACATCAGCTAGAGAGCTTTGGGAAGCTCTTGAGAGCAGATTCGAAGGAAATGTAGGCATTCGGGCCTCAAAGATAAAGTTACTCAAGACTCAATTTTCAGTCTTTAAGTACCTAAAGAACGAATCTCTTGATGATATTATCACTCGATATTATCATCTAATGACTGAACTGAGTAACTACTCCATTTCCTACAGAGAAGAAGAGATTGTAGAAAAACTTCTCGATGCTCTCCCACCAAAATGGGAGATGTATACTGTATTGATGAGGGAAGACAAGGACTTCTCTACGTATGATCTTGAAACCGCTGTTAACAAGCTCAGAACTTTTGAGCTTAATATGGTTAGAAAAGAAACATCTACGGATCAGGTTCAAGATCCAGGCATGTACGGTGCGAAAGTGAACTCCAATACAAGTTCAAAGACTGACTCTGCCGCCTACTACTTGAAAGGTGAGTCGGGTGCCAATTCTTCACAGGAGGGGCATGTGTCAGTAAATTCAAATGGGGATGTTTGCTTTGTTGCGGGTGGATCAAGTGGTACTCAGCAGACAGCAAGCCAGAGTAGTGGGTCTTCAAGTTCCTCAAGCAATAATTACTCAAAGATGCCAATGAGCGTCAAATCTGCTGAAGAGCAGTTTGGCCTCTATGCTTCATTTATTGCTTCATACGAAAACTATATTCAAGGAAAGGTGGTTGATCCAGCAATGCTAGATGAAGACTACGACCAGATCGATGCTGATGATCTGGAGGAGATGGATTTACAATGGCAGATGGCCATGATAGTGAGGAGAGTGAAGAAGTTCATGAGAAAGACGGGGAGAAAGTTTGTGGGTGGCGGCCAGGGTTCGACAAGTCCAAGGTAAGGTGCTATAACTGCCAACAAAACGGGCACTTTGCCAAAGATTGCAGAAACGAGAGAGTTGAACGTGGTCAAGGAAGGCCTGCACAGCACACTGGGAATAATAAGGAAATCAATGCCATGTTGTCCAGGGAAGCAGGTGAATACAACTAGAACCTGCATTTGAATGAAAATAATGAACAGGCAAATATGGCTAAGGTTGAGACTGAAGAACGTGAGAAGACTACCGGAGATGAGAAAGCTACTAGTAAGGAAAAAGCTTTCATGGCAGATAACAATGATCAAGTCTCCGAGGTAAGTTCTAAATTTGTTTGTACTAAATGCGAGAATTTGTCTGAGCAACTTGCTACAATAACTGATCAGTATGTTCGTTTAGATGCTGAATTTAAAACTCTTAAAGAAGATCATCACTTTACAAAAGCAAGAGAAAACAGTTACAAAGTTAAAATTAAAGCGTGTGAAAAAGATGTTAAAAGCTTAAAAACTAAACTTGCTGAAAAAATTGAAGTTATTGATCTTAGTTATGAGGTTTTAGAAGAAAAAACTAAACTGATTGCTGAACGAGAAAAGCAGATTGCTGACCACCAGGTGAAAGTGGTGGAACTGAACCGAAAACTGGAGCAGTTCCGAAATTCCTCAGCTATTCTTGATCACCTTGTTAGTGATCAAGGTACCTCTACAAAGAGAGGAGGAATTGGTTATCACGAGGTTCCACCACCGTATAACCACAATTACACTTTTAACCCTAGTGTACAGAAATCTGCTGATTTTGAAGTTCCTCAGACAGTTCCTATCAAGGTTACAAGTAAAGAACCGAGTGTTAGTAGTGGCGAAACGAGTTCGCCTGTTTCAAGTGTAAATATTTCTGTTACGAGTCCGGTCTCATCGGATTCGGATAAGTTGTCCGAATCGGGTAAGACAAAAGAGAAGGTAGTGTTACCCACTGGTGGAGATAAAGATAAAACTTCTAAAAAGAGTACTCCACTCAACCCGTACGTCCCACCTTATGTGAGACGAACGGCTGGTAACACTGCCTCTACATCCAAAACAACATTTGAAAAGAAAATGGAATATAGGTGTTGTTTTAGGTGTAATAAGGTAGGACATCTTGTTGCAGATTGTCCTCTGACGCCGAAATTCAGAGGCGTGAGGCCTATTAAAACTGAGCATAAGATTAATGGAAATTTTAATAATGCTAAAAATGAAAACCCTTCAAAGTTTCAAAATGTAACTAATTCAGGTTTTCAAAGAAACAAACCTCAGTTTTACAATGCTAATCACCAAACCGTAAGATATAATACTTTCAATACACATAGGTTTGGAAGGCCTCACATTCAATTTCCAATGAGATTTCCTACTAGGACTGACAGGAATTATTCAAATGCTAACTTCGGAAAGCAGAAGTAAGGGATGTATAGATCCAAGACCAATTGGTCTTGGGTCCCTAGATTCTAATCATTTGCTTTATTGTGCAAGAACAGTTGAACAGGGCTGCCCACAGTCTTTGGATTGTAGATAGCGGCTGTTCCCGGCACATGACGGGCAACAAATACTTGTTGCACGACTTAAAACCTGTTCAGGGAGCCAGAGTTAGTTTTGCTGGTGAAAGTGGAGGAAGAATTACGGGAAGAGGAACGGTGTCCAATGGGAAGATGACACTTGAGAATGTGAATTTTGTGGAAGAGCTGAAGCACAATCTGCTGAGTGTGTCGCAGATTTGTGATAAGGAGTATACTGTTCACTTCACGAAGAATGAGGCGATCGTGTTGAAGCCTGGTTTTCAGATACCAGAAGAGTGGATAGTGATGACAGCTCCACGTGATACAAATACATATGTGATGGATATGACGTCTACTGAAATGGCCTTAGGAGAATCATGTTTGATGACGAAGGCAAGCGAATCAGAATCCGAACTATGGCACAGGAGAATGGGGCATATTCATCTTCGGAAGATGAACCACATTGTCAAAAATGGGCTTGTGATGGGCGTTCCCTTGAAAAGTTTCAACTTTGAAGACAAATGTATTGCATGCAAGAAGGGAAAGCAACACAAGAAATCCCATCTCACCAAGAAGGTCAACTCAATTGCCAGTACTCTAGAACTGCTTCACATGGATCTCTTCGGTCCCGTGAATGTAAAAAGTCTAGGAGGTACTTCTTACTGCTTGGTGATCACTGATGACTACTCGCGATACTCGTGGGTATATTTTCTGAAATCGAAAGATGAGACGGCTCAAATGGTGAAAAGTTTGATTACTAAAGTTGAGAACTTCATGAGTAAAACCGTTAAGTTCATCAGAAGTGACAATGGGACGGAGTTCAAGAACTTTGAAATGGAGATCTTCTGTCTTCAGAAAGGAATTGAACATCAATACAGCGCTCCGTATACTCCGCAACAGAATGGAGTGGCTGAAAGGAAGAACCGAACTTTAATTGAAGGAGCCAGGACTATGCTGGCAGATTCGAAGCTTCCTGTGATGTTCTGGGCTGAAGCAGTTGCTACAGCCTGCTATGTTCTGAATAGGGTGTTAACCGTTAAGAGACTTGGTAAAACTTGCTACGAGCTTATGCATGGAAGGAAGCCCAACTTGAGTGGTCTTGAACCATTCGGGTCTCCTTGTTCGATCTTGTAGGTTCCTGGATGGATACCAAATTTTGAATCTAAAATGGTGGAATCTTAGTCGGTTATGTTGTTGGGACTCCCAACAGGCGTGTCTTCAATACTTCGACCTGCAAGGTGGAGGTGGTGTGTAACACTGACATCACAAGTTACCAACCGCCAAAACCTAGCAATGGACCTGCTGAGCTTTTCGACTATGTTAAGCTTTTTAAGTCGTTTAACGTACCGGATTTGGAGATTTCTGAAGAAGAAGAAAGAGCTGCGACGAAGATGATACTCGATGAGGAAGAAAATTTATTGCAAAGACAGCTGCTTGAAAAATGTCAACCTTCCTCATCAAACACTATCGGTACCCCCAACAGCCTCAACTGAAGAAGAGTTTATCAATCCTCTTCACTCTCAGCATGAAACAACCATTGATGAGATCTCTTCTAACTTGGAAGATAATTTGCATGTCGGTTCTGTTCCGACCACGAGAATTCATAAAGATCACCCTTTGGATAATGTGATTGGTGATGTGTCCTCAGGTGTACAAACGAGAAGCAGCTTGAATGAACACACCTGTGTTTATACAAGCATTAAGGAGACAGGAATAATCGATGAATGCCTGTATACCTGCTTTATAAGCCAGATTGAACCGAAAAATTATCAAATGGCTTTAAAGGACAGCTCGTGGGTCGAGGCCATGCAAGAAGAGTTGGCTCAATTCGAGAAGATGGAGGTTTGGACTTTGGTTGAAAAACCAAAGAATGTGCATGCGATAGGCACAAAATGGGTGTTCAAGTGCAAGAGAGATGATAAGGGGATCATTATAAGAAACAAGGCGAGGCTTGTCGTGAAAGGTTTTAATCAACAAGAGGGGATTGATTACAACGAAGTGTTCGCTCCTGTTGCTAGATTGGAAGCCATAAGATTGTTCCTGGCGTTTGCTGCTTATGAAAAGATGAAGGTGTTTCAGCTAGATGTGAAGAGTGCGTTTTTGAATGGGAAAGTCGATGAGGTTGTGTATGTTGAGCAACCTCCGGGTTTTCCTGACCCAGACTATCCAGATCACGTGTATAAGTTGAGCAAGGCTTTGTATGGATTACATCAGGCACCTCGTGCCTGGTATGCTACTTTATCGGATTACTTGCTCGAGAATGGTTTTGAAAGAGGGAAAATTGATAGCACGTTGTTCTTCAAAAGAGATGGAAGCGACATCCTGCTGGTTCAAGTCTACGTGGGTGACATAATATTTGCTGCATCAAAAGTCTCCATGTGTCAACAGTTTGAAGCCGTCATGAAGAAAAGGTTTGAAATGAGTGCTATGGGTGAACTAACTTTCTTTCTAGGATTGCAGGTTGATCAGAGGAAGGACGGGATGTTCATTCATCAGACGAAGTATGTTCATGATGTGCTCAAGCGTTTCAAGATGGAAGACAGTTCTCCATATGATACTCCAATCTGCGTCAATCACAAATTGGGTGCTGAAGTAGACGGTGATGCAGATGTGGACCCAACTCAATATCGGGCTATAATAGGTTCTTTAATGTACTTAACTGCATCTAGACCTGATATAATGTTTGCTGTTTGTCTTTGTGCACGTTTTCAGGCAAATCCAAAAGAATCTCATTTGAAAGGTGCAAAGAGGATACTGCGGTATCTCAAGGGCAAGCCGAAGCTGGGGTTGTGGTACCCGAGAGGAGGTGACTTGGAGCTGGTCGCTTACACAGACGCTGATTATGGAGGGTGCAATCAGAGTCGGAAGTCAACAACTGGAGGATGTCAGTTTCTTGGTGGCAGATTGGTGTCATGGCAATGCAAGAAGCAGACTTCAGTCACAATCTCAACCTGTGAGGCAGAATACATGGATACAACAACAGCTGCGCGACTATGGTCTGAATTTCTTACTTACTCCTATTTGCATTGATAACACAGCTGCTATCTCAGTAACTAACAATCCCGTGAAACATAGTAAAACTAAACACATTGACATACGTCATCATTTCATACGGGATTGTGCTGAGAAGAAACTGATAATACTGGAAAAGGTGGATACGCTTGATAATTTCGCTGATTTATACACTAAAGCGTTTGACAAATCCAGATTTCAAAACCTTATTGAACTAAATGGGATGATCAATCCCGAGTAACCATGTTTTTCTTGTTTATTTATTCAAAAAAAAAAAAAAACGTCACTAATCGCTTAAAATTATGTCGGTTACATTAGTTTGAAGGACTTGTCTTCGGATATGTTTTGGTCCTCACTTTCTGCTTGTAGATTTTGAGGATAGCCATTAACCAGATTACTGATAGTGACCGGGGCGGTTTATGATGAGTTTTTTCTTTCTTTCGCTTAAAATTAGTCGATCAAACTTAGTTAGAAGGACACATACTAGTATGTGGTCGGTCCAGCTGATCCATTGGATCTTCGGGATAGCCGTTTACCTGAAGACTTTGTTTTGGTCGGGGCGATTTTTGTTTAAAATTTTGAAAGAGAAATGGGAAATGAAATTACTTTTCAAGTCTGTTACTTCGTAAGAAGTTCGTTAGCTATGTTAAACGGAAAATTGATCCAACCTTGGAAAATGATAGATATACTAATTTTGTGTGCTTAACTAGTGAAGTTATTAGGTTTAAAAGGCTTTAGGACAATCATTGTATGTCATGGTAACTTTTTATGGTGCGTAAAAGTAGATGTGATACAAACTAATTTTACTTGATTTTACGTGAAAACTCCTTAAGAGCTTTGCGTGTCTTCATATATATCTTTCCGAATGATAGGCAGAAAAGCGATTACCCAGTCATACACGAGCCTATGTGTGTTCTGATTCCCGTGATGATAGCGTTTCAAGATACTGCAGTGATCCAGATTCGGGACTTGCAGTTAAATTTCTACTTTGAAGTCTATGTTAAAAAAAAAAAAAATATTTGAAGTTAGTGAAACATATTAGTGATGATAAAATCAAGACTTCTCTATCTTAGAGTAAGAAGAAGAACGGGAACCAGAAGAAGAGTACATACATGTTTAATCAGACACTATGGGTCGAAGTCAATTCGGGGTGACTTGGGGAAAGCCAAATACGCTTTGAGGATAGATAGGAGGCATCAATATTTCTGAGTTGTTGCCCACTTAAATTTTAAGGATTAATTGAACCTAACTCGTATCACAGAAACGATGAAAACCATCTTAAGTATATTACCTGCTTACAACCTGTCTCTATATGTCATAATATAGCTAAACACGGATCTATGTGACAGTCACGTAGTTAGTATGATTCCTGTTCGGATCTTTTCTAAAACGTAGCAGTCCCTAGCAAGACTGAAATTTGATCCCTTATACTTTAAATTTTTTTTAAGTTTTTGTACTTAGATATTTTATGATTTTTTAACTGGTTACTTAGAATTGATCATGTTATTTATTTCTTCTGGGAAAGTTTTATAACTTAATTGGAAAATTGTTAAAATTATAAGGTTTGATTTTGTAAATATATAGGCGATGTTGTTGAACAGGCGAAGTTGTGGTTAACTTCGCCTAGGCGAAGTTATCCGTAACTTCGCCTGAATAACTCCGCCTATATATAAGGCAGATAAACAGTCAATCTGTTCATTATTCTCAGCGAACATATCCACAGTTACACATTCTCCGGCGAACTTGATATTTAACCTCGATTACGTGTTATTATTCCAATTTTTTCACCGATCAAAGGTTCGGATGTTGTTTTATCATATATGATAAGGTCGTTCATGCTAATCAAGGGTCGTTTCGACCCGGTTATTAACCTCGAACCAATCGGTTTCGAAACCGATTCTCTTAACTTGTGTCTTTACGTGGTGCACTATAAACTGATCGTCAACATGTCTTTAAAACTTGTGTTTACGAGTGCTTAATCGTCTAAAACTAGCCGAAAACATCAACTGCACGTTGTTCCATGAATCTCACTGTCGCCGATTCAGATTCAGGCGAAGTTAGGGTTTAGGCGAAGTTATCTGTAACTTCGCCTGGAGCTTAAGTTCGCCTGTGGCGAAGTTATCCGTAACTTCGCCCGAAGCTTAAGTTCGCCTGAGGCGAAGTTATCCGTAACTTCGCCCAGAACTTAAATTCGCCTGAGGCGATGTTGTGATGAGGCGAAGTTAATTTTAACTTCGCCTAAGATCAATTTTACTTGGTATTATTTAGACGAACTTAAATCTGAAGCGAAGTTGTTCCCAACTTCGCCTCAACTTTAACTTCGCCTATACAGAGTTTATCACAACTTCGCTCATGGTAACAAAGCGAACTTGTGCTATGTCTTTGTGTCGTTCTAACTTGGTTAGTTTGTTGCAGATATGGCTGCGATAGCGGGTGCTGGTGGTGCAGGAGGCGATGATGGAGAAAATCAGAGACAGTTTTTCCCGGGTCACAATATGTACATCACTCTTGACCCGGAGGCAAGCGGTGTGGACGACTACCGCGAGATTATCACGTTCCTCCTGCGCTCGAGGATCTTTCATGCGATCACAAACACGCTGCCGATATCTCTGCCGAATATTGAAGACTTCTGGCAGACGGTAGAATATGATTGCCGTGTGGAGCCCTCGGTGATGAGAGCAACGGTGAACAATCAAGTAGTTCAGTTCAATTCTGAACAGATCCGGGTGGCGCTACGATTTGGAGAAGAGACACGAGACGATCCAACTGAGTTCGTAGCTCCTTTTCGTGATGGAGCGTTTCTTCGAATGGGCTACTCTGGTCCATTAGGAGACACCCAGAGGAGGAAGGGTTTCCTTCTAGACCAGTGGTGCTTCCTCATGCACGTTATGATCGTGTGCATGTCGGGGAGGAAGGCGGGCACAGACGGTATGGGTGCGACCATGCAGTCTGCCATGACTGCACTGACCTATAACAAGCGTTATAGTTTCAGCCAAATGGTCTTTTACGAGATAGACAGGCAAAGAAGGGCGATGTCTCGGGAGCGGTTCATCATGTACCCACGTTTTTTACAGATGATATTGAACCATGTTGCTCCGGCTCTACCTCAGAGACGCCCGATTAGATACGTCGAATCAGTGAGCAAACGTATCTTTGCTCAGTGCCACACGTCAAGTGCGAGGAGCAATCCTGAATGTCGTCCCAGGCATACTCCTCTATTTGGGTTTTTAATCAACCCAGAGTATGTTCCTGCTGGCGGGGACGAGTTCAGAGATCCTCAACCGCGACAGGCAAGAGCAACTCAAGCTGTTCCTGCTCCTGCTGTGCCTGTTGCGTCTACTGCAGAGGATATAGACCTTGACGCGGCTTTTGGTGGTCAAGGTTATTTTGACATGGATCATGTGGAAGAGGTGCAGGTCTCAGCTGCACAAAGTTTGGGGGTGAGTATGACTAGAGCAGCCACGTCGATGGCTGACTCCGATTTAGATGAGATTATGAATGAGGGGAGACGGTTGATGGTGTCTCGGGAAAGAACGATTGGGAAGAGGAAAAGAACAGAGGATGATGATGAGTCGGAAGAAGAAGAGGACATTCATAAGCTGATTAGAAGATCAAGACGGGAGAGGACAGGTGCTGGCATGGGAGCTGGAGAGACTTCAAGGACTGTACGATTTGCTCCGGCCGCACTGTCTGGTATGACCATTGTTCCTTCTTCTGTACAGGTGACGAGTACAAGCGCTGCGGATGTTTCCGTGGTGGCTACATCAACGGCTGGCATTCCATCCACCACTATCATCCAGACGTCGACTCCGGAGATCGTGTCTCTACCGCCGCCAACGCTTACTCAATCGGTGGTAGCTGCTCGCTTTGTGGAGTCAACGGTCGTCACAGCTGCAGGGTTATCAGGTATGATACCACCTGCGGTTACGCCTGCTTCTGGAGTCTCGCCTTCGCCAATGTCAGACTCAGAAAGAATAGCTTCACTAGAGCGGATCGTGGCAGAACAATCAAAGACTATTCAAAGCCTAGTGGAAGCAAATCAACTACAGGCATCCCTCCTGGTCGAGCATGGGAAAATCATAGATGCCTTGAAGGAGTTCTTGGCATCTCAGGGGGAGATGAGCTGTAAGGGCGACGAGCTCAGAACGAAGAAGAGGAATGACCGAGACGATGATCCCAATGCATCGAAAGATGCAGGTGGTGAGCTGCCAAGAACTTCTGAAGCTCTTGGTACTTCCACAGCTGAGGGGGAGTCTACTGACGTGGCTGGTGGTTCTGGTGATGATGTAGTGTTGGTGGAAGATGATGTTATTGATGCGCTGAAAGAGCTTGACGATGATATGTTCAGCGACGATGTGCTGTTTGATGAAGATGTTCTGCCGAATGACATGATTGAGAAGATCGGTGAGCAGATAGAGATTGAAGATGGAATAGAAGAGGGGGAGATAGTAGAAGAAAACGTTGAACACGAGATCCCTGAGGTTGAGAAAGCCGACGTGAGGGCTGAGATGGATGAGACTGAGTGGGAGGAGCAGCCTACGTGGAAGGAAGGTTGTGCTCATTGGTTTATCAAGACCAAGAAGCCTGCTGTTCCAGCCATGTTCAAGAAGAGCTATAACATTAAAGGCTATGCTGAGTCGAAGAAGGGAATCATCTGTTGGATTTATGATGAACAGATCAAGTTATTTGTGGTGAAACGTTATGATGGCATTCAATACTTCAAACGAATGTTGAGATCTCTCAATACGTTGCCGGAATGTGAGGTGAAAGATTTGGCCAGGTTGGGCCTGATAAACAGAAGTGACAACAATATGGCAAGAATGATTGAGAAGATTGTGTGGAAAGAAGGAATAAAAGAAAAGAAGTTTGAACTATTAAAGCCACAGAAGGGTAAACTCGTGGAGGATACAGAGAGGGGATTGAGAGCAGATGGCAAGCCATGGATGGTGATGAAGTACAAGCCGATCCGATGCATCAAGGAGGTTCCGATGAAGAATATGCCTCAAGATGTGTTGAAGAATCTAAAATGGTGGTACGTTGATTGCCAGACTGCTGAAGCTGTGATGGAAGATGAGGATGAACAAGAGATACTTAGAATTTACGATCCGATGCATCTTGTCAACTTATCGCAAGCTGATCTGAAGATGCTCAACGAGAAAAAGATCTTTTATATTCCAGCTTGGAAGGATGAAGCAAGAAAGTATCAACGAGTTGTGACGGTGTGTGTGAGAGAAGGAGTGCATGCATGAAGATACAGGATTACGAGACAAGAGCTGAAAGATCAAGATATGAAGCTACTGCCAAGGGGGAGTCTGTTGGTGCATAGATGTCAGTAGTTCATATGTATAAAGTCTGTAATCGAGTCTGTAATATTGTTTATGTAATTGTTTGTTTAGAAGCGAAGTTGTTGACAAGTTCGCTTAGGCGAACTTGTTAACCAAGCGAAGTTGTTGACAAGTTCGCCTAGGCGAACTTGTTCAACGAGCGAAGTTATTGACAACTTCGCCTGAGGCGAAGTTGTCGTGTATTTAAGTAGTTTAACTGTTTACGGTTTAAGAGTTAATCAGTTGGTCAGTTTGTGCTTTGGTAGATCGAGTTCAGTTACGTGTGAGTCTATTGACGTGAGTCTGTAAGCATCTCGGTTTGAGTTATCAATATAACGTGTGGTTGTCGTATTGTGTGTACGTGAGTTCGTGAGCTAATATTCTACGTCCGTAACGATTAACACAGGGATTCCGCACCTGTGTATATCGGGATATCTCGTGTGATCCGTCCAGGGAACCTACAGTTACCCTTCTGTTCTACATACATACTTGCTACCATACATACATACATATCTACAATCACTAACCTCAGTCTACTGAGAGTACGTTCATAGTCCGCCGTCTATTCCTGTACTCACGATCGTGAACACGTAAAAGGTCCGCAGTCCTTACCTATGTTCACCATTCATGGTACGTACAAGGTCCGCGGTCCTTCCCTATACCATCATACATCCACAACACGTACAAGGTCCACGGTCCTTCCCTATGTTGCAACCTAATTCATAGCACGTACGAGGTCCGCAGTCCTCCCCTATGCTAAAGCACGTATAAGGTCCACAGTCCTTTCCTGTGCTGACGCCTATCTATATTACGTATAAGATCCGCAGTCCTTATCTACGTTACGTATAAGGTCCGCAGTCCTTATCTATGTAACACCCCGACCGACGGCGGATTATACATCGGGGAGCTACGAATTGTTTCATTACTCGTGACACTATTTGGGTGTCAATATTTAATAAATACATTTCATTGCGCATGCGCAGAACACGCCATAAAGTAACATAAATCACATATCATAACTCTTAATATTTAAATACATAAATTTGTCTTGTTATATTTTAAACTAGGTCCAAAGTAAAAGAAAACATCCTACGTGTCCTCGAGTTTCCAAAAGCAGCTACAGCAAACCTGAACATGTGTTAAAATAAAACGTCAACACTTGCGTGTCGGTGAGAAATCAAGTTTAATAGATATAAATAGATAATAACAAACACTGCGCGCAACATGTGTATAGCTGGTGTTCAACATAGTGTGTAAACAGATTGTGATCAAGCCTAAATAGATCATAGCTCATAGTTCATAACGTGCTCCAAATCGAGCAAAAACAAGTAATCATTCGTGTATGTGCAAACAAACCAAGAAAATCACAACAATAGGTCTCCCGTGTTCATCTAATGGATCCATGAAAACTTCGGAATAGGCCGATCAAAGCGGTTAATGATCCACACATACAAATATACAACACTAGTAAACGTCCATAACACATGGGTTTTGCGCACAAAATTTCATAAACAAGTTTAAGACTCAAGTTGTACGAACACATGAACATCCCAAAACGTTAAAAAATAAAAGGGGATTAGGTACGAGATTACTCACCTGTAAAAGGTGTGTTGAAAGATAATGCAAGAACCAACTTTTAAACAAGCAAAAGTTAACCTATAAGTAAGAGGTTATTGGTATTACGATTGGTTTTTGTGTCTTGAATATATGCAAGTTACTTAAACAAATTAAAAAGAAAATTATATTTTATAAATTTACCGAGATTTCTGGGCAGAAAAGAAGAGAAGACGGATTGCAAAGAGGGGAGTTGGAGGCGTCGCTGAGGATCTTCGGCCGAGAGTAAGGGAGAAAGATTTTGGGGAGTGTTTAAGTGTGTGAGTGTAGTGTTTAATTATTCAAGAAATTAGCTTTATTTATAGGAAAACTTTAGGGAACACATCCCTTGAAATGGGGAAAAGATCTTATCAAATCAAAGCAAAAGATATCAAAAGCAAAAGATATCACAAGCAAAAGATATGGTGGCAGCTGCAGGGGATGGGGAAGGCTGACAGGTTACTGTTCAAAGCATGGGAGGGGTCAGACAAAGTACTGCTCAAAACAAGGAAAAGAAGATTTTAAAAGATTATGTCAGTTACTTTTTCTGACAACCAAGAGGGTTGGTAAGCAAGCTGCGCCAAAAGTGACCTTTCGGACATATGTCAGATCTGGCCTACTGTGCCCATACCTTGGCAGGTATAGCACAGAAGATAAGATATTTCAAAAGCATACAGGCTGGCTTAAACTGGAGAAAAGACTTAAGTGTCTAGCGCGAGAAGGCTTGAGAGCGCGAGGGCGAAGGCAGACAGAACAAACCTTGGCGCGCCGCGGGAAGAAATACAATCCTTAGCGCGCCGCGGGAAGAGCTACAATCCTTAGCGCGCCGCGGGAAGAGCTAAAATCCTTAGCGCGCCGCGGGAAGAACTACAATCCTTAGCGCGCCGCGGGAAGAACTAAAATCCTTAGCGCGCCGCGGGAAGAACTACAATCCTTAGCGCGCCGCGGGAACAGTTCGTCTCGCGTATCGCAGGAACAGCTGGTCTTCACGCAGGCTTCCTTGTAAGGAGTCTGGCGCGTGGAGCTGCGCAGACATCCTTAGGCGGGAAGAACCAAAGGACAAGCAAAGAGTTAAGAGAAAAAGGGGGGTTCAAGGCTTAAGGGTTAAGCAGAGGGGCGGGACGGCGACAAGAGAGAAAAAGGGGCGGGACGGCGACAAGAGAGAAAAAGGGGCGGGACGGTGGAAAGGAAATATTATTATTAGTAATATATATAAAGATTATAATCAAATTTTAAATCTTAAAATCGGATTCGAAAACGGGTACCTGGGTCGGGTCGGATTTGGGCAGTTGCCACAGTCTCCCCTACTTTAAGAAATTTCGTCCCGAAATTTATCTCGAAGTAGGATACGCAGATAAAAGGTGCGGGTAATTGATCTTCATTTGATCTTCCCTTTCCCAAGTGAACTCGGCTCCGCGCTTGGACTGCCAGCGAACTTTGACAATAGGGATGCGACTGCGCTTGGTTTGCTTCATCTCGCGATCCATAATCTCAACAGGCTTCTCAACGAAATGCATAGACTCATCAACTTGAACTTCATCAAGTAGTATGTGGAGGTTCTCGTCAGCTAAACATTTCTTGAGATTGGACACATGGAACGTTGGATGCACATTGCTGAGCGCGGGCGGCAGGTCAAGCTTGTAGGCAACCTTTCCCACTCTCGCAAGAATCTTGAATGGACCAACATAACGAGGTGCAAGCTTACCTTTCTTCCCAAAGCGGACAACACCCTTCCAGGGCGACACTTTGAGGAGAACAAGATCACCAACTAGAAATTCGAGAGGCTTTCGCCTGCGATCTGCGTAACTCTTCTGTCGGCTTCTGGCAGTCAGCAGATGATCACGGATCTTGGCGATTTTATCGTTTGTCTCTTGAACTAGTTCGGGTCCTGTGATTTGAACTTCACCCACTTCGTTCCAACAAATCGGTGAGCGGCACTTTCGACCGTAAAGTGCTTCAAATGGGGCCATACCGATGCTGGAATGATAGCTGTTATTATAAGAGAACTCGATCAGTGGTAGGTGTGAATCCCAATTACCTCCAAAATCAAGAATACAAGATCGAAGCATATCCTCAAGGGTTTGGATGGTTCGCTCAGACTGTCCGTCAGTCTGAGGATGATATGCAGTACTCATGTCCAAACGAGTTCCTAACGCAGATTGGAGAGATTTCCAAAAGCGAGATATAAAACGGCCATCGCGATCGGATATGATGCTCAAGGGAGTACCATGACGGCAGACAATTTCTTTGACATATAGATGCGCAAGTTGTTCAACACGGTAGGTTTCACGAATGGGCAGAAAATGGGCAGACTTGGTCAATCGATCCACTATTACCAAATGCTATCATGCTTGCTTGCGGTCAAGGGTAACTTGGTAATAAAGTCCATTGCTATACTTTCCCATTTCCACATAGGAATTTCTGGTTGTTCGAGCAAACCAGATGGGCGTTGATGTTCAGCTTTTACCTTAGAACAAGTTAGGCATTTAGCTACGAACACAGCAATATCCTTTTTCATACCGGGCCACCAATAAGTAAGGCGCAAATCCTTGTACATTTTGTCAGCGCCAGGATGAATGGAATACCGTGTTTTGTGCGCTTCACTCAGTATGACAGTGCGAAGAATCTCATCATTGGGAATCCAGATGCGATTGAGATAACAGAGAGTTCCATTCAGGTTAGGGACTAGATGTGCTTCCGCACCACACGCTAACTCGGCGCGTAGGTGGCCGTTGCTGATCGATGCGCGCTGCGCGTCGCGAATGCGCGATTCAAGATTGCTTTGGATCGGCGCGAAGTGAAGCTGCGTGCGCGGCAAAATACAGTTGAGTTGACTGGGTTTACGGCTGAGCGCATCGGCTACCACATTAGCCTTTCCAGGGTGATATCGGATCTCACAATCGTAATCGCTGATGAGTTCGTTCCATCGGCGTTGTCTCATGTTATGTTCCTTTTGATCAAAAATGTGCTGAAGGCTTTTATGGTCGGTGTAAATGATGCACTTAGTACCATAGAGGTAGTGTCTCCAGATTTTTAAGGCAAATACAACTGCACCAAGTTCGAGGTCGTGAGTCGTATAATTCTTTTCATGAATTTTGAGTTGCCTTGACGCGTAAGCGATAACCTTGCCTCGTTGCATAAGTACACAACCGAGACCTTGGTTGGAGGCATCACAATAAACGACAAGGTCGTCAGTACCCTCTGGTAACGTTAAAACAGGAGCTTCGCACAACTTTCGCTTGAGCGTTTGAAAGGCTTCTTCTTGCTTCGAGCCCCAAATATACGGTTTGCCTTTGTGCGTTAATGCTGTTAAAGGCAAGGCGATTTTTAGAAGTTCGAAATGAATCGCCGGTAGTAACCAGCTAAGCCCAAAAAGGAATGGATTTCGGTAGGAGTGGTCGGTGTAATCCAGTGCTTGATTGCTTCAATTTTGGATGGGTCGACATGAATACCCATCTTGTTTACAACATGACCAAGAAACTGTACTTCGTCAGACCAAAACTCACACTTGGAGAGTTTGGCATAGAGTTGTTCGGTTCGAAGCTTTTGCAACACCAACAGAAGATGTTGTTCATGCTCGGCCTTGGTTTTGGAATATACCAGAACGTCATCGATAAACACGATCACGAATAGGTCCAAGAAAGGCCTACACACCCGGTTCATTAGATCCATGAAGACAGCGGGTGCGTTGGTTAAACCGAAGGGCATGACCAAGAATTCAAAATGACCGTAACGGGTTCGAAAGGCAGTTTTGGGAATATCTTCATCGCGGATACGCAACTAGTGATAGCCAGAACGGAGATCGATTTTGGAGAAACAAGAGGCACCTTGGAGTTGGTCAAAGAGGTCGTCAATACGCGGTAAGGGGTACCGGTTCTTAATGGTGAGCTTGTTCAGCTCGCGGTAATCGATACACATGCGAAACGAACCGTCTTTCTTTTTAACGAACAAAACCGGAGCACCCCACGGCGAAGAGCTAGGGCGAATGAATCCTTTATCGGTCAACTCTTGAAGTTGACTTGCTAATTCTTGCATTTCAGCGGGTGCAAGTCGATAAGGAGATTTGGCTACTGGGGATGCACCAGGAACAAGATCAACACGAAACTCGACTTCCCGAGCGGGAGGTAAACCAGAAAGATCTTCGGGAAAGACTTCAGGGAAGTCACGCACGATGGGGATTTCATGAAGTTTCTTCTTTCCTTCATCGGGTTTGACCACATGGGCTAAGAACGCGACACATTTCTTTCGTAAAAGTCTTCGGGCTTCAGTGCATGACATAAGTTTAAGACCGTTAGATGGTTTCTCGCCGTAGATATATAGATCTTGACCATTTTCCCGAGGAATGCGAATCAATTTCTTGGCGCAGATTACTTCAGCGCGATTTTGCGAGAGCCAGTCCATACCAATAATAACATCAAAACTTCCAAGAGGCATGGGAATGAGGTCGATTAGAAAATCGTGTTCATTAAGGTTAAGCGTACAATCTTTGATCACGGAGTTTAATATAATTGTTTCACCGTTAGCCATTTCAACTGTAAAGTTTTCGTTTAAGTTTATTCGCGGTCGCGCAAGTTTTTGTTCAAATGCGCGAGAAATAAAACTCCTATCGGCGCCAGTATCAAAAAGTATAGATGCATATTGTCCGTTAAGTAAAAATGTACCATTAACCACGTCATTATTCGCTTGCGCTTGGTGCGCGGTTATATTAAAAGCTCGTCCGCGCGCCACTTGGTTTGAAATTTGGTTAACCGGATTAGCTTGCGTAATTTGTACTTGCAGTCTCCGGCACGCGTTCCGGAAATGACTGGGGTCACCGCAGTTATAGCACGACCTGGGTCGTGGATTATGGTATGTTGATTGTGGGTTTTGCGGGTAGGTTGGTGGTGTTTGCGCGATTGGGTTGGCGGGAAGGACTCTACAGTACTCAGCAGTGTGACCAACACGGCCACATCGGTTGCATTGTCGACACGGGGTTTGAGGTGGGTGATGAAGTTTACAGGTTGGGCAAAAGGGTTGGTTTCCTGTGTAAGGTTTCTTAGTTGACGGGGCAGGGAGCGCAGAATTGGTTAAGGCATAGTTATGGACTACAGGGGGTGTTGGGTAGGTTGACAGTGGGTTAGGAGCGTGTACTGGAGGTTGGTAGGCGGGTTGCTGGATAATGAGCGGGTTGGTAAGCGCGTAGGCTTGATGATTGGGTTTGCGCCTGCGTTTGAGGTTGTTACGGTTTGAGGGTTCTGGCCTGGTTTCTGTTGGTTCTGGGACAGTCCTGGTGAGTTTGGTCTTCTCGGCTCCCCGCAGGAACAGGGTTCCTGCCCTGACATGGTTGTCGCTGAGCACAGCGGCCAACTCGATGGCGTCAGAGAGGGTTACTGGGTTCCTGGCCCATACAGAATCTTGAATTTCCATGGGGAGACCCCCAAGAAACTTTTCGATGGCGCGGCGGGAAGGGGTAACTAGGTGCGGGACAAGCAAACTTAGTTCGTGAAAGCGCGTAGCGTACTCGCGCGCTTCGCCACTGTACTGTTTCAAGTTCCAAAATTCCTCATCAAGGCGCTTTACTTCGTTGGGAGGGCAGAATTCTCGAGTCAAAAGATCCTTGAATTCCTCCCAGAGCATGCTAGAAGCAGCCTCTGCGCCACGCGCACGAGCTACTCCGTTCCACCATGTAAGCGCCCTTGATTCCAGGACACTTGAGGCGTATAAGGTTCGTCGGTCTGGAGGGCAATGGGTATGGAGGAAGGTGTTCTCAATTTTCTCGAGCCATTGGAGCATTAAGGTGGCTCCTTCGAGCCCTGTGAATTTCGGAGGGTTACCCGCATTAAAGGACTTAATATTGTATCCGGATGGGTTGGTATTATTTTGATTTAAGGCTTGGGCTATTGCGGCGGCCATTTCCTGGGAACGACGCTGCATACGTCCGCGCGAGGCTTCTCTCCTCTGATGACGGCGAGCTGATAGCGGAGGCATTCTATAAAAGTTTTAGTTTTTGTTAATATCTTGGTGTGGGAAATCGTTTTAGCGCAAAGTATATCATTGTAAAGCTTGTTTCGCGGAGTTAAATGCTATCAAATTTTGAAGTAAAATATGAATTTAAATGCAAACTTAATACAGGCAATGAATTCGAATTGAAAATCGACAATTCATGTACCACCATGACTTTTCAAATCTTCAATTTAAAATATACGAGTAAACGAGCATTGAAGGTTGACAATTCATGTATCACCATGACTTTTCAAATCTTCAATTTAAAATATACGAGTAAACGAGTATTGAAGGTTGACAATTCATGTATCACCATGACTTTTCAAATCTTCAATTTAAAATATACGAGTAAACGAGCATTGAAGGTTGACAATTCATGTATCACCATGACTTTTCAAATCTTCAATTTTAGAACATAAAGTTAATGGGGATTGAAAATCAACTATTCATGTATCACCATGACTTTTCAGATTTTCAATGTTAAGTCCCAACAACAAACGAATATGTAAGTAAAGAAACGAATTGAAATTTAACAATAAAAATCGAAAGATCGCGGATAAAACATGAAATCATGTGCTGCGTATGCGCAAGCATATTTTATAAATATCGAGTAATTAACAATTAGCGCGCAATCATGAGATTTTTCTCATGCGCGAGAAGGGACTCTTAGGTATTCTAGATCGTTACGTCTAACCACCTAATCCTAAAGTCACGGAGCTCTGATACCAATCTGTAACACCCCGACCGACGGCGGATTATACATCGGGGAGCTACGAATTGTTTCATTACTCGTGACACTATTTGGGTGTCAATATTTAATAAATACATTTCATTGCGCATGCGCAGAACACGCCATAAAGTAACATAAATCACATATCATAACTCATAATATTCAAATACATAAATTTGTCTTGTTATATTTTAAACTAGGTCCAAAGTAAAAGAAAACATCCTACGTGTCCTCGAGTTTCCAAAAGCAGCTACAGCAAACCTGAACATGTGTTAAAATAAAACGTCAACACTTGCGTGTCGGTGAGAAATCAAGTTTAATAGATATAAATAGATAATAACAAACACTGCGCGCAACATGTGTATAGCTGGTGTTCAACATAGTGTGTAAACAGATTGTGATCAAGCCTAAATAGATCATAGCTCATAGTTCATAACGTGCTCCAAATCGAGCAAAAACAAGTAATCATTCGTGTATGTGCAAACAAACCAAGAAAATCACAACAATAGGTCTCCCGTGTTCATCTAATGGATCCATGAAAACTTCGGAATAGGCCGATCAAAGCGGTTAATGATCCACACATACAAATATACAACACTAGTAAACGTCCATAACACATGGGTTTTGCGCACAAAATTTCATAAACAAGTTTAAGACTCACGTTGTACGAACACATGAACATCCCAAAACGTTAAAAAATAAAAGGGGATTAGGTACGAGATTACTCACCTGTAAAAGGTGTGTTGAAAGATAATGCAAGAACCAACTTTTAAACAAGCAAAAGTTAACCTATAAATAAGAGGTTATTGGTTTTACGATTGGTTTTTGTGTCTTGAATATATGCAAGTTACTTAAACAAATTAAAAAGAAAATTATATATTATAAATTTACCGAGATTTCTGGGCAGAAAAGAAGAGAAGACGGATTGCAAAGAGGGGAGTTGGAGGTGTCGCTGAGGATCTTCGGCCGAGAGTAAGGGAGAAAGATTTTGGGGAGTGTTTAAGTGTGTGAGTGTAGTGTTTAATTATTCAAGAAATTAGCTTTATTTATAGGAAAACCCTAGGGAACACATCCCTTGAAATGGGGAAAAGATCTTATCAAATCAAAGCAAAAGATATCAAAAGCAAAAGATATCACAAGCAAAAGATATGGTGGCAGCTGCTGTAGGGGATGGGGAAGGCTGACAGGTTACTGTTCAAAGCATGGGAGGGGTCAGACAAAGTACTGCTCAAGACAAGGAAAAGAAGATTTTAAAAGATTATGTCAGTTACTTTTTCTGACAACCAAGAGGGTTGGTAAGCAAGCTGCGCCGAAAGTGACCTTTCGGACAGATGTCAGATCTGGCCTACTGTGCCCATACCTTGGCAGGTATAGCACAGAAGATAAGATATTTCAAAAGCATACAGGCTGGCTTAAACTGGAGAAAAGACTTAAGTGTCTAGCGCGAGAAGGCTTGAGAGCGCGAGGGCGAAGGCAGACAGAACAAACCTTGGCGCGCCGCGGGAAGAAATAAAATCCTTAGCGCGCCGCGGGAAGAACTACAATCCTTAGCGCGCCGCGGGAAGAACTAAAATCCTTAGCGCGCCGCGGGAAGAACTACAATCCTTAGCGCGCCGCGGGAAGAACTAAAATCCTTAGCGCGCCGCGGGAAGAACTACAATCCTTAGCGCGCCGCGGGAACAGTTCGTCTCGCGTATCGCAGGAACAGCTGGTCTTCACGCAGGCTTCCTTGTAAGGAGTCTGGCGCGTGGAGCTGCGCAGACATCCTTAGGCGGGAAGAACCAAAGGACAAGCAAAGAGTTAAGAGAAAAAGGGGGGTTCAAGGCTTAAGGGTTAAGCCGAGGGGCGGGACGGCGACAAGAGAGAAAAAGGGGCGGGACGGCGACAAGAGAGAAAAAGGGGCGGGACGGCGACAAGAGAGAAAAAGGGGCGGGACGGCGGAAAGGAAATATTATTATTAGTAATATATATAAAGATTATAATCAAATTTTAAATCTTAAAATCGGATCCGAAAACGGGTACCTTGGTCGGGTCGGATTTGGGCAGTTGCCACAATCTACGTTGGCGTCTATCTCCTATAACACGTATAAGGCCCACCGTTGGCGTCTATCGAATCGCCTTTGCCTTCTGGGTTATCCTTCTTACTCCCGACTTTGCAGCCATCGAATGGTGGTCATGTGTTTTAGCTATTTAAGGTAGCTCGTCCATGAGACCCTCGATGTACCAAGACTCATCTCATCCTTCCAACGCTTCGATTAGTACTTTTAACACTATTGTCTAAAACAACCTTTCATCATAGCATAATAATCATTCATAACCAAACTCAATATATTACACGTCACTGATAAACATAAGTTTTAAACCTTAACACAAAACAAGTCCTTAAGCAAAAGTAACTTAATAAAACCATTGCATGAGCAATTATTCCTTCATCAAGTGTTCCTCTCTGCAGTTTCCCCAAGTCTTTATCCTTTCGCACCTCCCGCCCCTGATTCCTTGCAATCCCTAGCCATGTGGTCAGCTTTTCCGCATTTGAAGCACTTTAGACGATCAGGGCATTCTCGAGAATAATGCCCACTCTTTCCACACCGATAGCACCTGTCTGTCCCAGTCTTGCATTCTCCCCGGTGCACTCGCCCACACGTCTTACATGCATCCTTGTTCCCAACCTTGGCCTTCCTCTCATCAGTTGTTGTCACCATCTCGCCAGACCGCTTAGCAGAGGTAGCCCATTTCTTCTCCTTCTTTTCCTTCACCACCACATCGTCCTCAGCCAGGTCAGCGTAAACCACTTCTGCAAGTTCAACAGCAGAGTCAAAAGTAGCAGGTTTATTTGCCCTGACTAACATGCGGACTTTTTGTGGCAATCCCCTCACATAACATTTGATTCTCTGGACCTCAGTGTCAACCATATCAGGCACCAACCTAGATAGTCGGTTGAATTCAGTAGTATACTCACGATGCGTCATCATACCGGCCTTTAAATTCAGGAACTTCATCTCCGTCCTTTCAACCTCGGCATCTGCACAAAACTTCTTCATCAGCAACTCTTTCAGATCGTCCCATCTCAACGCCTTGATCTCGTCCCTAGTCTTTCTCTGCTCCACACTTTCCCACCAATACATAGCTTCTTCCTCAAATGACTGAGTAGCATAACCCACAGCTTGGTCGGGACGGCATTCTCTAATGCGGATAATCTTGTCCATAGTGGTTATCCATTGGAGAGTAGCGATTGCATCTCCCAACCCAGTCAGCTTTGGGGGGTCGCATCCTTTGAAGGACTTATAGTTGCACCCATCTTGGCCTCTTTTCTTGTCATCGACCTTCACAGACTTATCCTCACTCGAGGCCTCTCTTTCTCCTCCCCCATCCTTCCCACCATCACCACCTGCCCCTTCAGCAGTTCGTTCACGGCTTCCAGCAGATCTTTCGGGATTCAGGTTCTTCACAGCAGCAACTACAGCTTGAACAATGGCTGCTTGAACTGCAAGGCTAAGTTGAACCTCTTCGTTGTTGTTCTGGTCTCCTCCAGCTGCGCTTCCTTCATCTTCGGTGTGGGAAGCTTCTTCTACCGAGGGTTGCCGGACAATACGAGGCCTGCCACGACGTCCAGTGCGACCCCCAGTTCCAACAAATTCTCCAGCTCCAGCCATTAGTATTCTAAAAGGGAAAACACAAACATCATCACTCAAGGAACTATTTAGTACAAGGATAGCAAGGCTAACAGGTAATAACAGTGGCCAGCTATGACTAGCTGATCACGTTGCTTTCCGTGTCCTATACACTTCCCTTTATGAGTCTATTTGTGCTGGTTCTACTTAAGCAGTTAGTCAAATCAAACAATCAATTATTCCTATCCCTGCCGTTCACGTATCTTTTCTTTCTCATTAACATATATCATTTAATCATACGCTTTACCTTTACTGATCTTGCTTGAGCGACACATGGCATTCTTGAACTGGCATCTTCTTTCTTTTCTTACTTAAACCCCATTCTCTGTTCGAGTCCAAGCATGTAGGATGCTTAAATCTCTCGAACTTTGCTCTGATACCAACTTGTAAGGCCCCGAACCCGGTAGCCCTACTTTAGCGTCGGATTTACTCATAAACACAGTTCGTACAAATCAGAGTTCATTAAAACTTTCGCGGAATATAAAAACTTTCATAAAACATTTCATAACAAAACACGTCTTGTCTTAAAACATCATTTTGTCTTTCAAAATAATCGAAACATTTAACTTAAACGTCTTGAGTCTTCCGATGCCAGCCTCTTATTCAGTGCCACGTGTCTCCTCAAGCGAGCTGCCTCATCCTACTCACCTGCGTGCATACTAAAAGTCAGCTACGCTGAGTGAGTTCTAGTTAATCGTACGCCATACAATACAACACATACATACATATCCGAAGATACATATCCATACTTCACTAGTTACCCTTCTGTTTTACATACATACTTGCTACCATACATACATACATATCTACAATCACTAACCTCAGTCTACCGGAAGTACGTTCATAGTCCGCCGTCTATACCTGTACTCACGATCGTGAACACGTAAAAGGTCCGCAGTCCTTTCCTATGTTCACCATTCATGGTACGTACAAGGTCCGCGGTCCTTCCCTATACCATCATACATCCACAACACGTACAAGGTCCACGGTCCTTCCCTATGTTGCAACCTAATTCATAGCACGTACGAGGTCCGCAGTCCTCCCCTATGCTAAAGCACGTATAAGGTCCACAGTCCTTTCCTGTGCTGACGCCTATCTATATTACGTATAAGGTCCGCAGTCCTTATCTACGTTACGTATAAGGTCCGCAGTCCTTATCTACGTTGGCGTCTATCTCCTATAACACGTATAAGGCCCACCGTCCCTATCTACGTTTACATCTATCATCTACATCACGTATAAGGCTCGCAGTCCTTAACTACGCCATCACCTGCCAAGTCTATGTCCAACAGAAGTTAGAGGGATTTGCCATCCTAACTTACTATGTCGAACGTAGAACTCACATACCATTCGTGTACCTGTATACACATACTTCACATATACAATAATTACATTATAGCATAAAAACACTCTAGGCGTTCTTTACATCATTCATTAACAACCATACCCCTTGTCGATACGTGCATATCCGAAGATCGTTCACGCCCTGACAAGTATTCATTTGTAATGTTCATACATCTTCGATATATAGTATTCGTACTTTTATTTTTATCCTGACAGTACGCGCAATATCCGAAGATCGTTCGCGTACCGACAAGCAATCATTCATATCCATCACATATATCACATATTGCATACACTTATCACTTAGGATAAATGTATTAACAACACATCGAGTATGCACACAGCCCCGAAAACATAACAAGGAATGGGGCTAGAAACTCACATGAACTCTGCTTCTTCCTCTGATACTTGTAAATCCCTTCTTTAACTGTGCTCGGCTGACTGTATAAGTTACACGTATCAATACTCGCCTGATCTAATCCGGTGGCCTAGTATTAGCTTACTTTTACTTATCGTTTTAATCTATTCTCTAATCGAACTTGACTTTAAGCGAAGTTAAACCTTAGGCGAACTTAGCTTTAGGCGAAGTTAAACCTTAGGCGAACTTAGCTTTAGGCGAAGTTGTCATCAGGCGAACTTGGCTTTAGGCGAAGTTGTCATCAGGCGAACTTAGCTTGCAGGCGAAGTTCATCAGGCGAACTTGGCTTTAGGCGAAGTTGTCATCAGGCGAACTTGGCTTTAGGCGAAGTTGTCATCAGGCGAACTTAGCTTGCAGGCGAAGTTCATCAGGCGAACTTAGCTTGCAGGCGAAGTTGTCGTCTGCAGCTACTGTTCGTTCTTAAATCCCTTAATCACCTTCGTTTCTTAACCAAATAACTCGATTTAGGTACCCACGGGATCGTCTGACCAGCGCCTACAAACCCCAACCATCAAATCGACCTAACATCGATGTTTAATGGGTGCGATTTAGGCATATAGGTTACGGGTTCTTTTCATCAATCGATTAACCCATCAAATCATAACTATTTCCAGTAAGATTAGCTTTGTTGGATTCGTTTTTACCATACAAACTCAGATCTATCATTTCTCAAATCAACCCGAACCTACACGAACGATTTCTAACTATAAACGTACCTTGAACGAGTCGAACTACGAACACGGTTAAGACTTGATGTTGTTTTGGTCCGTCACAACGTTCCAGCACCGACAAGCTCGGGTTTTCGCCTTCGGATCTTGGTTCGGGTCGTGTGTGTTTTGGGTGTGTGTGTATGGAATATGTGAGAATGAGGATTAAATGGTGGTTAATGGTATTTATATTTAGGGATCATGGGCTTAAGCCCATGGACTCTCCTTCCTTCTTTCATAACCCAAGTCCATAACCCATATCCATTACCCAACACTAGCCCGACCCATACCAACTCCTACTCTATTTATTTATTTCCCGATAACCCGAGTAAACTTTCCCTCTATTATTAAGTAATATAATTAATATCATTTTGGAAATTTCGGGATGTTACAAGTCTTCCCCCCTTAAAGAGGTTTCATCCCCGAAACCAAACTTATTCCCTATAAAAGGAAAACTTCTTATATTTACACACTTTTTCGAATCGCCTTTGCCTTCTGGGTTATCCTTCTTACTCCCGACTTTGCAGCCATCGAATGGTGGTCATGTGTTTTAGCTATTTAAGGTAGCTCGTCCATGAGACCCTCGATGTACCAAGACTCATCTCATCCTTCCAAGGCTTCGATTAGTACTTTTAACACTATTGTCTAAAACAACCTTTCATCATAGCATAATAATCATTCATAACCAAACTCAATATATTACACGTCACTGATAAACATAAGTTTTAAACCTTAACACAAAACAAGTCCTTAAGCAAAAGTAACTTAATATCATTAACCCGAGTAAACTTTCCCTCTATTATTAAGTAATATAATTAATATCATTTTGGAAATTTCAGGATGTTACAACATTTAATTAAACGAGTATAAAATATGTGACTAAGAATAAATCTGTTTAAAAAAATTAATCAGGAGAGAGAATAAATGTTTTTAATAATTACACAAGTTTAAATGTTAGTTACACATGTGTAATAAGTCGATTCGGTGTGTACAAAAAGACTGCAATTTTTTTACGTTACTTACAACTACCTATTACATATATGTAAAAACAAATTCAAAATAAAATTGTTACGTTGAGGTTTTTTGAGTTCTTAAAACTCAAAGTGGTTCTCAAAAGAAATCAAATACACACACACACACACATATATATATTAGAAAGCAACCTATGTTTATCTCACGGAATGTAGTGTTCATGAAAATTAACAAGTTATGTTTTTACACGTGTACAAGACAATGTGAGTTTCAATGTGACAGTTATAATATATTTATGCATTTTTCTTTTTCTGTTGTCTTTCCACCATAACGTGTACAAGAAAAGCCCCCCCCCCCCCTACCTAAAAAAACCTAACCCAGAAAACCTAAACACCCTAAAAACCTATCTCTATTGTTAAACTAAACCCGAAGGCTAAACGAAGATATTTTTGTTTGTAACGGGGGATGATAAATAAACAATTTGGTTTTTTTACATTTTTCGTTTTCTTTGGTTTTACAATTTTTTTTAATTATTTTTGAAGGCTAAACCGAGATTTTCTTTTGAACGGGGGATGCTAGATAAACATTTCAGTTTTTTGTTTTAATTACATATTGAAGGTTTTTTTTCCTTATAAAAATGATGTGATATAGATGATTGAGGGTGCAATATAAGGATATGGGGAAATGATCAACGGTTATGAATGATGTTCCTCAGTCCCCCCACCTCTTTCTTTTCGGAGTTCTCCAATGAACTCATCGTTATATTATCTCTATTGTTAAACTAAACCCGAAGGCTAAACGAAGATATTTTTGTTTGTAACGGGGGATGATAAATAAACAATTTGGTTTTTTTACATTTTTCGTTTTCTTTGGTTTTACAATTTTTTTAATTATTTTTGAAGGCTAAACTGAGATTTTCTTTTGAACGGGGTATGCAAGATAAACATTTCATTTTTTTGTTTTTTTTTTTTAATTACTTATTGAAGGTTTTTTTTCCTTACAAAAATGATGTGATATAGATGATTGAGGTTGCAATATAAGGATATGAGGAAATGATCAAGGGTTATGAATGATGTTCCTCAGTCCCCCCACCTCTTTCTTTTTGGAGTTCCCCAATGAACTCATCGGTATATATATATAGTAGTATATAATTTACAAATAATGCAATCTAGTGACTTGAAATAATATAGTGAGCAACCAGAGAGCTTTTAAATGTTTCGTTTATATATATATAGAAAATGGTTCAAATAAAAAGAAAGAGTTTCCTAAAAATGGTAAGAACCAATAGATTCTTAACATGTGGCATTACAACAAATGGTGAAAGAACAAATCTAGGAAACTATGTCGGTTATAATGGTAAAAGAGTAATTCTAGGAAACTATGACGGTTTTTGATAATTTTAAATCTCAATCATTGATTAACATGATCCAATGGCTATGATTTATTCTTATTCTTCCTAGGAAACTACTTGTTTTTAGGATAACCCTCCTATATATATATATATATGATCAGGATCATGAGAGAACTTTTTTGAAATTGAGAACTATGAGAACCATTTTAGACCACAAAAAACCCAAAAAAAAAAAAAAAATCATAAAATAAAAAAAAAAAACACAAAATTCAAAAAAGTAAAAAAACCAAAATTCTTATTTTATCATCCCGGTTTCATAAAAAAGATAAATAAAAAAACTCGGTTTTGTTAAATTATATACGCATATGTATAATATATACATATATGTACATTTACATGTTTTTTTACACATGTGTATAATTTAAGATAAATAATACTGTACATATGTGTATATTACGTAACTAAAGATTATAAAAAATTATACATATGTGTATAATACGACGTTTTTTATTTATTTTTATTTTTTTAATGAAACCGGAATAAAATATAAGAATTTTAGTTTTTTTACTATTTTAAAATTTTTATTATTTTTTGTTTTATGATTTTTTTAAATGTTTTTTTAAATATGTTTTTAGTGGTCCAAAATGGTTCTCAAAGTTCTTAATTTGCAAAGGGTACATATATATATATATATATATATATATATATATATATATATATATATATATATATATATATATATGAGAAATATTTTGAAAACTTGATGAGTTTTAAGAACTTTAAGAACTCAATTTTGGACCACACATTTAATTAAATGAGTTAGAATATGTGGCTGAGATTAAATTTGATTAAAAAAATGAATCAGCAGAGAGAATAAATATTTTTGCTGATTGCACAAGTTTAAACTTTAGTTACACATGTGTAAAAAGTCGATTCGGTGTATAAGAAAATACGGTAAGTTTTTGTACATTGCTTACACTTACGTATTACACATGTGTAAAAAAATTCAAAAAATTTTTTTGTTACGTTGAATTCTTTCAAGTTTTTAAAACTTAAAACGGTTCTCAAAAAGAAACCAATTATATATATATATATATATATATATATATATATATATTATAGCAAAAGCACTTAAGTTCACTTTTGTAAAAAGAATTAAACAAAATAGCGGTGGGGAGTGGGGGTGGATGGTATAATCATAGTTTAACAAGGAAGATGTAAGAAAGCTCATAATTCAATAATGCTATATTATGTTTCTTGGGCTGTAAAAAGTTTGAACAAAATTTTTGACCCAGATTTCCTTCTCATTCTTCCATTTTGATTTGCTTTCCCTCTTTGGAATTGAGTGCTTTGTTTACCTTTTGATAAACCCACTTGCCTATACATTTCCTAATATTAAAAGACCTAAAAGATCTTAAATTTAACAATTAAATCACAAAATTAGTGATTGGTTTAGCATAATGAAAAACCTAAGATGAGGTTCTGATGTCTCATGATATTTCATTTGTCACACTAAAAATAATAAAATATATTAACCTATTTTAGTACCTATAAGTTTATATCATCACACTACAATGACTACATAATCAACAAAAGTCAAAATTAATTTATGATCGGTTTAGTTCGGGTTGAAACCGGTTTCTTAACGTGTTTATGATAAGTTTTTGACAAGTTCTTGACCGGTGTTGGCCGATTTTGGTTCGGTTAACCTGTTTGAAACCGATTTTGATAAAGAAATTACAAACCAGTTTCGAATCTACGGTTACTTAGTTTCAAACCGGTTTCTACATATTTGGTCTCAAACCGTTTCGATTGCGGTTCATTTTCGGGACAGTTCGGTTAACCAGTTTTTTTCTCACCTCTACAATCAACGATCTAGAAACTATGTTTCAGATTTGTGAATGTATAAACACATATTAACAACAGAATAATATGTAAGCATAAATCTAAATATTTTGGCCTTACTCTTATCTATTAAATTAAGTGATTTATGATTTATAACTACTTTTATAAATTATATTGTTTTATAGTTACCGGGCAATTTTAAGCTATTTATTTTAACTTTTCACATTCTTTTATAAGTAAATAATTTATTAAAATATTGTACAAGGATAAAATAAGAAGACCCACATTTCTAAGAATAAGTCAATGTAGGCATTGTGTTTTAAATTTTAGGCATGAATTTTGAATATTTTTGGTATTGTAATATATAAATAAAAAACATCAAACGTGACAATTTAAAACATAATAAAATATATTTTAGGCATGATTTTTAACACACTAGAAAATTGTTATATATATATATATATATATATATATATATATATATATATATATATATATATATATATATATATATATATAAACGAAAACCCAAAAATCATACGTGTTGCGATGTGGTCGCTCCCCCCTTTTATAAAAGCCACCAGATTGCTTATTCTTAAATAAAGACTTCTCATGCATTTGACCCGAATTCATGGGTATGGGTCTCACCAAACCCAGATATTCCTTAAAAATGTTATAACATCTCATTATATTACAAATTAATCACATCAATTATTTTATATGAAAAATCCTATAAAATAGGAATATACTAAAAATCAATATCCATTTTTAAAAAATATATATTATATATAAACGAATTCCTTAAATACTCTATGATTGCTTCATACATTCCCTCAAGTCACAAGATTGTTTTATTTATAAATGAAGGCTATTCATGCATTTGACCCGAATTCAGGTGTATAGGTCCCACTAAACCCAGATAACCTTAAACGCGTTATAACATCACATTATATTAAAAAATAATCTCACCTTGATATGAAAATCTTGTAAAATAGGGATATACTAAAAATTAATATATAATTTTTTTAAGAAAAATATATTTTTTATATTAAATAACAATTCTATAGTAAAAAAAAAAATAAGTGGGTCATGAGTTATACCAAACACATAGCTTTTAAACATGTTATAACATCTCATTTTTTGTGAAACCCTTTTATTATCAAACCCTAAGTATATTATTAACATTCTTACAATAAATAAAATTAAAATCCAAAAAATATAAATATTAGACACGAAAAGAAATACAATCCCCGTAATACGGGGGATAAAAACTAGTATACATATATATATATATTTACCTATATAATAAAAGAGTGGATTTTCAACGATTTTTTCCTACTTTTCATCAAAACTTTTTAAATTGCCACATGACATTTTGACATTTTTTTTCATTTTCATTAAAATACTTTTTATCAAATCTTTTTAAATTATCATATGACATTTTTTTTCCTTTTCATTAAAATACTTTACTTCAAATCTCTTTAAATTGTCACATGACATTTATTTTATTTTTTCATTTTCACTAAAATACTTTTCATCAAATCTCTTTATGATTATACCCTAATTCAAAGTATAAATGCGATTAGACTATACATATTCAGTTAACGATCGGCGTCTGCTTTTGCATTCTTCTACATTGGAATTATAATAGTTTGTTTGATTTTTCTTTTTACATGTGTTTCAATCGATATTCATCAACATATATAGGTATCGATTAATCAAATGCAACACAAAATTAAAACATTCATAGGAGATTCGTTGGTAAAAACATGGGTTTCGATAAATTAATTATATCATTTTGGTTCTTTGCTTAAATCCAATTTATGAAAATGGACATCTCAAATTTTATTACTTTGGTTTGAAATTAAAGAGTTTTATTCAAATTTCTATATAACTTTATACAAAATGACATATTTATATATATATATATATAGTTTCCATGAAAGTTTATCAATAGAAAACTTTGAAGTTTTGTAACGTTTGTTAACTACTATAAAACACTAATGTCTATTACGTGTATGCTATTGGTAATTTTTTTGATATTAAGAAAAATGTTTGTAATTGTTATATTATCATGTATTTATCGTTTTTGTTTTATTATTACCTCTGTGTACTACATGTGTTTTTTTTATTATATATCTTTTACTAACCCATGTATCACGCGAGTTCTAACCTAGTATATATATATACATGATGTTTATCAGTATAATATCATGCCCAGTAAAAATTCCAAGGGTTATTTCTAAAACTAAAAAACACAATACGTATATAAATTTCTCAATTTCTAGATTTTAAGTCTTTTTATTTTAACTCCACACATTAATATTAATATTAATAAAATAATAAACACATGATACTCACATCCACTGGTAGGTCAATATCATTTGGCCAAGAAGCATCATGCCCCGTAAATAGGAATAGTGGATATGCATCGTGGAACACAAAATAAGTAAATAAAAAACACTTATCAAAATTTTATATCAATTTAATATTTAAAAATAAAATTATATAATTATTAATGATTCGTTTTCTCTCTTTTAAAAAAGTTGGTAATGAATCTTCATGGTACAATGTCCCCATGAAGCATGGTGCATTTATTAATAATATTTTGTTCGCTTATATAAAGGAGATGCATGATGAGGTTCCTATTGTGGTGATTATATTTGTCCATAAATTTAAAGACATCATTCTTTTTTTGGGGGTCTTTTTTATAAACACCAAATTTTTATAACTTTGGGTTCTACAATTTGAAAGCTGCTTATAAATAACAAAATTTATAATTTTCATTTGGTAATTACATTATGGATTAATTATATAATATGTATATATTACAGTATTATTTCTAATTTTTGGAATTATGGGTTTCGTTCTCACTTTGTTTAAAATTCGTGACACTTTCGTTCTTCGGAACTAACCGGAGTTGAAAAAATATTAATTTTAAATGACCATTATGCTCTCATATTTTTTAAAACAAATAAAAAAGTTAGAAATAAAATAATTATCATCTTGTCGTTCCTTTATAGGTGAATCGCTATCACCACCCCACATATTGTCTTAAAACCTAAGCACCACAAGCTTGGGTCGTCCTCTCAGTATATTGCTTCCTTCTCTTGTATTTTCGGTGAAATTTGGTAATCAAGGTCGGCCATGGCATATGACAGGGTAGTCGACAGTCATAGGTCCGACTACCAGCTAGGGGCTCTGCCCCTTGGACCCTGCTAGGGGTTGCCGCCCCTAGACCCCACTGCCAGGGGCGCTGCCCCCGGACCCCGTTCGTTGAGGGTTATAACTAAACTAGAAACGCGATGTGAATAGTGATATTTAATTGATACGTATAATTGTTATACCTAAGTTAGTCGAGCACAGCTAAGGAAAGGAATAAAAATTAACGGTGAACGTAATCGAGTTCAGGTGAGTTTCTAGCCCCACTTCCTTGTTATGTTTTCGGGGCTGTGTACATACTCGATGTGATAGTTAATACACTTCCCTTAGGTGGTAAGTGTATGCCTCGTATGATTTATGTATGATGATTGCTTGACGGTGCGTGAACGATATTCGGATATTGCATGTGCCGTCAAGTGGTAGTTAAAGGTATGATTGATATGTATGATGTATGAATGATGTATGTATGAATATATATGATGTATGAATAATGTATGTATGATATGTTGATGGTACGTGAACGCTCTTCGGAGATTGCACGTATTGTTAAGGAAAGTATGTAAGAACAGGTAAGGTACAGTTGCATGAAACAAAGGGACCAGACCCTAATAATATCTGTGAGGATAGGGACCAGACCCTAATAATATCTGTGAGGATAGGGACCAGACCCTTATAATATATGTGATAGTAGGGACTAGACCCTAATAATATCTGTGATGTTGGGGACCAGACCCTTATAATATCTGTGAGGTTATAGGACGGAAGGCTCTTTAAGTAGTATGGATAGTTATGTATGTAAAGCAAGGTATGAATAACGTACACACCTTCGGGATCGTGTGCAAGTATGAGAATATATTGTATGTTGTATGATTAACTAGAACTCACTCAGCGTAGCTGACTTTTAGTATGCACGCAGGTGAGTAGAATGAGGAAGATTGCTTAAGGGGAGGCACATGGCATGGACTTGAAGAAGCTGGCATCTCAAGGAAATGTTTTGTTAATTTAAAGACAATGTTTTATGTTAAATGATTTGGAATGCTTGTTAAGACAAGAAATATGGTTATGTAATGAAATGGTTGAATGTTTTTAATATTCCGCCAATGTTTTTAATTAACTCTGATATTTAGAACTGCGTTTATGAGTAAATCCAACGTCCAATGTAGGGCACCGGAAACGGGGCCTTACAAGTTGGTATCAGAGCAAAGTTCGAGAGATTTAAGCATCCTACATGCTTAGACTCGAACAGAGGATGTGATTAAAGTAAGTAAGGAAAGAAGATGCCAGTACGAGAATGCCATGTGTCACTCAAGCAAGCTAAGTAAAGGTAAATTATGTGATTAAATTCACATGTAAAGTAGAATGATGAATGAATGTTTGCGTAATAGCTAAATAAAGATTGTATGAATGCTAGCTTAATTGCTAGGGATAGGGGTATGTGATGATATGAACTGTTTGATTGTCTAACTGTTAGAGTAGAATTAACACAAATAGACTCATAAGAGGAAGTGTATAGGACACGGAAAGTAACGTGAGCAGCTAATCATAGCTGGCCACTGTTATTACCTGTTAGCCTTACTATACTTGTACTAAATGGTTCCTTACGTGATGACGTTTGTGTTTCCTTATAGAATACGAATGGTTGGAGCAAAGAAAGCTACTGGAAGAGGAGGACGTACGGGATGTCGTGGTAGACCACGCGTTGTCAGAGAACCGTCAGTAGAGGCGGCCACTAACAATGAGGGAGAAGAAAGTGCAGCTGGTTGAAATCCGAGTAACAACGAGGGGGTTCAACTGGATCCCGCAATCCAAACTGCCATTTCTTAGGCGGTAGCAGCTGCTGTGAAAAACAAGAATCCTGAAGGGTCTGCTGGAGGCCGTGAAAGAACCGGTAAAAGGGCGGAAGGAGATGGTAAGAAAAATGATGAAGGGGAGGGGGAATAATCAAGCGTGGTTAAGTCAGTGAAGGTTGATGACAATAAAAGGGGCCGACGTGGGTGCAACTATAAGTCCTTCAAGGGTTGTGACCCGCCGAAGCTGACTGGCATGGGAGACGCAATGGCTACTCTTCAGTGGATAACCGCCATGGATAAAATTATCCGAATTAGCGAAAGCAGTCCCGATCAAGCGATGGGTTATGATACAGAATCATTCGGTGAGGAGGCAATGTACTGGTGGGAATGGGTTGAGCAGAGGAAGAGTCGAGAAGAGATCAAGGCTTTGAGATGGAATAATCTGAAGGAGTTAGCGATGAAGCGATTATGTGCTAATGTTGAGGTTGAAAAGGTTGAGATGAAGTTCTTGAGTCTGAAGGCGGGTAAGATGACGCACTGCGAATACCTCACTAAATTCAACCGTCTGTCAAGGTTGGTTCCAGACATGGTGAACACTGAGGCCAAGCGGATCAAGTGTTACCTTAGAGGAATGCCGCAAAATGTTCGCGTCTTGGTCAAGGCTGGTAGACCAGATACTTTTGATTCTGCTGTAGGGCTTGCAGAAACGGTCTTTGAGGACTTGTCGACGGAGGAGGTGGTAGTGGAAGAGAAGAAAGAGAAGAAGTGGGCCGCTCCTGTTAAACGACCTGGTACTCAGTTGTGGAACCCCAAGAACAAGAAGCCAAGAGTTTGGGAGAATAAGTCGTGTAAGACCTACGGAAGAATGCATGGTGGGGAGTGTAAGTGGAGTAGAAGTTCTGAAGTTTATAACAAGTGTAGAAAGTCTCATGGTGGGGAATGCAGGATGGCGTTTAATGCGTGTTACAAGTGTGGGAAGGTAGGGCATTATGCCAATGAGTGCAGTGCGAAGCCAGCATGTTACCAATGTGACAAGACAGGCCACATGGCAAGAGAGTGCACCGATGCTGAGGCTGGAGGTAGTGGAAAGAAAGATGCTGATCAAGCGAGGCCGAGGACTAGGGCCTACATGCTGACCCAAGAACAAGCTAGACAGATTCCAAATGTTGTGACCAGTACGTTCTTAGTAAACGGTATTTCTGCTTCAGTGTTATTTGATTCGGGTGTGAATAGAAGTTTTGTAGCTACGACATTTAGTAAACTAGCTAAAATGAAATGTATCCGAGTGTCTGAAACCTTCATAGTAGAAACTGTTAGCGACACCTCGGTGAAAATAATGAAAATGGTTAAGAATTGTAAGATAGAATTAGAGGGACATGAGTTCCCTATTACTTTGTATGTTATGGCCTTAGGAGGGTTCGATGTAGTTTTGGGGATGGATTTGTTGTCTGAATACGAAGCTCAGATAGTATGTAAGAGTAGGATAATAAAGCTAAAGTCCTTGGATGGTAGTGCCGTGACGGTTTATGGCGATAAGGAAAGTTCAGGGTTTAACGTCATTTCGACGATAAAAGCTGAAGGGTTATTAAGGCGAGGGTGCGGTGTCTACCTAGCGTATGTTGTCAACGCTACGGCCGAGACGAAGGAAATGAAAGATGTTCCTATCGTGTGCGACTACCCAGAAGTATTCACTGAGGATCTTCCGGGGTTGACACCGGAGCGTGAAATAGAATTCCAGATAGACTTAATACCAGGAGCCCAGCCCGTTGCGAAAGTGCCTTACCGTATAGCGCCGTCCAAGATGAAAGAATTGATGTCCCAACTGCAAGAACTCCTCGACAAGGGTTTTATTCAACCAAGTATTTCTCCTTGGGGCACGCCAGTGTTGTTCGTGAAGAAGAAAAATGAAAGTATGAGGATGTGCATAGACTATCGTGAGTTGAACAAGCTTACAGTGAAGAATAGATATCCTTTGCCCAGGATTGATGATTTGTTTGACCAACTGCAGGGTTCAAGTTGGTTCTCACGAATAGATCTTAAATCAGGGTATCATCAGCTGAAAGTGAAATAGACAGACATCCCTAAAACAGCGTTCCGGACGCGGTATGGACACTACGAGTTCCTCGTGATGTCATTCGGTCTAACAAATGCTCCTGCAACATTTATGGATATGATGAATAGGGTGTGTCGGCCAATGTTGGATAAGTCAGTTATCGTCTTTATCGATGACATATTGATTTATTCAAAAAGTGAGTCTGATCATGCCGAGCATCTAAGGGAAGTATTGGAGACTCTGAAGAAAGAGAAGTTGTATGCTAAGTTTTTGAAATGCGCATTCTGGTTGCGAGAAGTGCAATTCCTAGGTCACGTGATCAATCCTGAAGGGATTACCGTGGACCCAGCTAAGATTGAAGCGATAACGAATTGGAAAACTACACAGAATCTGACTGATATACGAAGCTTCCTAGGGTAAGCTGGCTACTATAGGAGATTCATCAAAGGTTTCTTCAAGATAGCCGCACCGTTGACCGGTATGACCTGAAAGTCGATAGTTTCAGTTGGGGTAAGTTTCTAGAAGAGTCTTTTCAGGAGTTAAAGAAGAGACTCGCGCAAGCTCCAATCCTTGCTTTACCCGATGGTGACGAGGATTTGGTTGTTTAACTAATTCTTCGCATCGTGGGTTAGGTTGCGTGTTGAAGCAACGATGAAAGGTGATAGCTTACGCGTCTAGACAGTTGAAAGTCCATGAGAGTACTTAGCTGACGCATGATTTAGAGCTAGCAGTAGTAGTGAATGCCCTCAAGATATGGAGACACTATCTGTAAGGTACTAAGTGTACCATTTACACAGATCATAAGAGTTTAAAGTACTTCTTCGAGCAGAAGGAATTGAAAATGAGGCAGAGAAGATGGTTAGAATTGATAAAGGATTTTGACTGTGCTATTAAGTACTACCCTGGTAAAGCTAACGTGGTCGCTGATGCGCTAAGCCGTAAGAATGAGGAAGTCATTGCAACACAAAAGTCATATCAGCTAATTATGAACTCAAGCTTATTTGAAGAAATCATCAAGGTGTAGATAGAAGTGCTGGTAGATGAAGGGCTAGTAAAGAAACAAAGGATTTTCGGTCAGCAAGACGAGTTAATGGAAAACACGCATGGTGTTAAGACTAGGTTTGACCATATGTGGATTCCACGCCATGGAGATCTCAGAGGTTGAATCTTAGATGAAGCTCATAAGCAAGGTATTCGATTCATCCAGGAACTACGAAGATGTACCAAGATTTGAAAAGAGACTATTGGTGGCCAGGAATGAAGAATGACGTGCTAGATTATGTCAGTAAGTGCTTAACTTGTTTACAAGTCAAGGCAGAACATCAGAAGCCTTATGGGAAGACGCAACCTTTAGAGATACCAGAATGGAAATGGGAACACATCACCATGGATTTCATAACTAAGCTACCTCGTACAGCTAAGCATCATGATACCATCTGGGTGGTTGTGGACCATTTGACCAAGAGTGCTCACTTTCTGCCTATACGAGAGGCTATCTCGTCAGAAACGTTGGAAAACTTGTTCATTTAGGAGGTTGTATCCAAGCATGGAGTACCGTTATCGATCGTGTCTGATAGAGATACTCATTTTACTTCGAGGTTTTGGAAGAAGTTCCATGAAGCGATGGGAACGAGATTGAACATCAGTACGTCGTATCATACTCAAACAGATGGACAGTCTGAAAGGACGATCCAAACCCTTGAGGATGTGCTACGTGCTTGTGTTTTAGACTTTGGGGGAAGTTGGGACGATCATCTGCATCTGGCAGAGTTCTCTTATAACAACAGCTACCATTCAAGTATTGGTATGCCACCGTTCGAGATGTTGTATGGAAGACGTTGTAGAACTCCGGTATGTTGGGGAAAGATTGGTCAAAAGGAGATGGGAAGTTTGGAAGTTGTTCAAGAAACTTCTTCAAAGATTGATCAGATTAAGGCAAGAATGAAAGCTGCTCAAGACAGACAAAAGTCGTATGCTGATAAGCGGCGACGACCGATTGAGTTTAACATTGGTGACAATGTGATGCATAAGGTCTCGCCTTGGAAAGGAATTATTCGTTTTAGGAAGAGGGGAAAGTTGAGTCCGAGGTACATTGGACCGTTCAAGATTTTAGAGCGAGTAGGTGAAGTGGCTTACAAGTTAGATTTGCCAGAAGAGTTAGAAGGAATTCACTCAACCTTCCATGTTTCCCATCTGAGAAAATGTCTGGCTGATGACACGTTGCACGTGCCATTAATGGACATTGAGGTTGATGAACAGTTGAACTACATTGAGCAACCAATCGAGATAGTTGACCGCAAGGAAAAGCAGCTTTGTCATAAAGTTATCCCACTAGTGAAATTGATATGAAAGCATCGCAAGGGATCAGATGCTACATGGGAAGTTGAAGAAGAGATGCGCAAATTTTATCCAAATTTGTTTATGTAATAGTTAAGTTTCGAGGACGAAACCTCTTTAAGGAGGGAAGACTTGTAACATCCCATTTTCTAGTTTCGGTTAATAAATGAAAATACGAGTTGTTATGGGCCGGGCTAGTGTTGGGTAAATGGATATGAGTTATGGACTTGGGTTATGAAGGAAAGAAGGAAAGACCATGGGCTAAGCCCATGATCCATAAATATATAAACCTTTAATCACCCATTTAATTTCATTTCACACATATTCCATACACCATCAAAACACACACTTAAGCTCTCTCTGTAGCCGAAACATAAAAGAAGAACCGATCCTGACCTAAGGTAATGATAGTATGATGTTGTATGAGCTAAAACCCGTTAGATCTAGTCACGAAACGACGAGCCGACACCATTAAACCGTTAAAGTCACGAGATCCAGGTGGAATCGGGTATAAACCAAACCTAAGATGAGCTTAGGGGTCGCCTTAGCTCAGATCTGGATCGAACGGGGCGAAAAACGGTGAAAAACGTGGTAAACCGCATTTCTCCGGCCATCGCCCGGTTCTCCAGCACGGCGGCGCCGGTATTTAAGGATGTCAGAGAATGTTTCTGACATTCTCTGACAAAACCTAACCCTAATTCGTTATGGGAGGATAACGAATGAACTTCAATTCGTTATGTGGTTCGTTACGGAAGAACCCTCGTTCGTTAGGCTAGTTCGTTTAGGAAGAATAACGAACTAGTTGAGCAATTGGCTATGATTGCCAGTTCTCTATGAAAGACCACTTCTCTATGAAGTTCAATTCGTTAAGATGGTCCATAAGTGGTGATTCGTTATGATATAACGAATCAGAACTCCATTCGTTATAGAATTCTGATTCGTTAAAGAACTGAATAACGAATCAGATAACTGGATAACGAACTAAGTTTACAAGAATGGCAGAAATGGTCCATAGACTTAGAAAAAGAATGATTTTATTACAAAGAAGCCCTTGAACGTTTAAGTTAGCAAATTAATTAATGATTCAAAACTCTAATGGAAAATGTGACCCCAGCCAAATAACGAACTAGTTGAGCAATTCGCTATGATTGCCAGTTAGCTATGAAAGACCACTTCTCTATGAAGTTCAATTCGTTAAGATGGTCCATAAGTGGTGATTCGTTATGATATAACGAATCAGAACTCCATTCTTTATAGAATTCTGATTCGTTAAAGAACTGAATAACGAATCAGATAATTGGATAACGAACTAAGTTTACAAGAATGGCAGAAATGGTCCATAGACTTAGAAAAAGAATGATTTTATTACAAAGAAGCCCTTGAACGTTTAAGTTAGAAAATTAATTAATGATTCAAAACCCTAATGGAAAATGTGACCCCAGCCAGGGGCTCTGCCCCTTGAACCCTGCTAGGGGTTGCCGCCCCTAGACCCCGCTGCTAGGGGCGCTTCCCCCGGACTCCCGTTCGTTGAGGGTTATAACTAAACTAGAAACGCGATGTGAGTAGTGATAGTTAATTGATACGTGTAATTGTTATATAGTTAGTCGAGCACAGCTAAGGAAAGGAATAACAATTAATGGTGAACGTAATCGAGTTCATGTGAGTTTCTAGCCCACTTCCTTGTTATGTTTTCGGGGCTGTGTGCATACTTGATGTGATAGTTATTACACTTGCCTTAGGTGGTAACTGTATGCCTCGTATGATTTATGTATGATGATTGCTTGACGGTGCGTGAACGATCTTCGGATATTGCATGTGCCGTCAAGAGGTAGTTAAAGGTATGATTGATATGTATGATGTATGTATGAATATATATGATGTATGAATAATGTATGTATGATATGTTGATGGTACGTGAACGCTCTTCGGAGATTGCACGTATTGTCAAGGAAAGTATGTAAGAACATGTATGGTACAGTTGCATGTAACAAAGGGACCAGACCCTAATAATATCTGTGAGGATAGTGACCAGACCCTAATAATATCTATGAGGATAGGGACCAGACCCTTATAATATCTGTGATGGTAGGGACCAGACCCTAATAATATCTGTGATGTTGGGGACCAGACCCATATAGGTTATAAGACGAATGGCTCTTTAAGTAGTATGGATAGTTATGTATGTAAAGCAAGGTATGAATAACGTACACACCTTAGGGCTTGTGTGCAAGTATGAGAATAGATTGTATGTTGTATGATTAACTAGAACTCACTCAGCGTAGCTAACTTTTAGTATGCATGCAGGTGAGTAGAATGAGGAAGATTACTTGAGGGGAGGCACATGGCATGGACTTGAAGAAGCTGGCATCTCAAGGAAATGTTATGTTAATTTAAAGACAATTTTTTATGTTAAATGATTTGGAATGCTCGTTAAGACAAGAAATATGGTTATGTAATGAAATGGTTGAATGTTTTTGATATTCCGCGAATGTTTTTAATTAACTCTGATATTTAGAACTACGTTTATGAGTAAATCCAACTTCCAATGTAGGGCACCGGAAACGGGGCCTTACACCTTATCATCTTTACATTTGTACCGTTATCTAATTACTTTCGGTTCTAGATTATGACACACAATTGTACGCATTATGATTTCCATGAGAGGACTTCGATAATTATATTCCGGAACATTATTATTTTCATCGTCGGTTGGTCCACATGATTCGTCCCATTGTGTGGATTTACAAAAACCTTTGAAAATATAATTTCAATAGAAATCTTTTAGGGAAAAGAGTTATAAGAGAGAAATCTTTCAAATAAAAATTATAGTGTGGTTATTTAAAAATGGGGAATTTTATAAAACAACTCTCCGATAATTTTTTAAACTCTACTCGGGAGACATAACAATAGGAAACCTTGATTTAGTAATTCAATAATTCATAAAAACGTTAATCCAAACTTTATTAAAGAGTCGATACAAAACAAAAATCAGAATAATTAAGATAGAATACGACGAGCGACAAAGTCTTCTAGTAGCTTGAATCCTCAGTTGCGCATGACTTGAAACCTTGGGACTTAAGCATTCGTGGTAAATTGATTCGACATTGCTTGAATAACTTGAGATTTAACAGGTTGCAAGAGTGTTGTTTGATTAGTGTTGCCTTGGGTTAAGTATGAATGATCTTGCTTGATGAGTGGAGCTTGAAGGATGAGGGATCGATGGGTTTGGACTTAATGGGTAGTGTAGTAGGGTGTAACTATAGTTTGAACTTGATTAGTTTGGATAATTTGAGGGCACATATCGCGGAGAGGATTAGGGTCTCCTGAATGGTAGTAGAGCATCAGGTTGAGCATGAGGGGTAGGCTATTGCGGGACGGCTTGTGCATTAGGCGGGGCCCAACAAGTATTAGCAAAATGGCTATAACAGTTACAATGGGTGCAACGACGACATAGGGATTAAACCGGGCGATGATGGTTACAGATGAAGCATAACAGGAAAAGACCGTGGTAAGGTTTCTTGTTTGGAAAAGTTGAATAGGCTTGAAGTAGGGTAGGATTTGTTGCAACAAGGTTCTTACATTTCTTGTGGTGAGGATGAGTGGTGGTAGATGGTTCGTCGTTACCAGCAGAGAGGTTAGGGTAAAGGTTGGGCCGGTCACATTGATGTTTTGAATTTGTGTCACTATCCTAGGATCGCAGCAGCTATCTACTTGGCGATACATGCAGCCACACGATGTTCATGAGAAGCAGACGATTGATGTCGATGACGGCGATGGTTTATTAGATGAGAATTTTACGAGAATCAAAAATAAGATTTATAAACAGAAGGATAAGTTGAGGAAATCATTTAAATAATAAAAGTTTAATTTCTTAAATAACATATAATAACTTTGTTTTTATAGATGGGGGATTTGCGTCATATCATGAGGAATAAAGGAAAAAGATTAAAAGATAAGGGGTACACAGCGTAAATACTTATCAGTTGATGTAGTCAATACGATTAATGCATGATATTTAGATGAGGAGATGAGGTCAATTTAAAAATTAAATTTTTATTTGATTAAGTTAACTTTACAATAAACTAACGAAACATAATTTGTGTGTTGGCCTCCTATGAGATTTCCATGGCAGTTTGAATGGCCCAACGAAACTAACGAATAAATGTAACTGAGTTGGACGACCCATGAACGTTACATGGCATTTTAGTTATCCCAACTAATTAACGAATTAACAATACAATAGAGTTTGTCGGCCCATGAGCGTCACATGACGTTTTAACCGACTAAACTAAATAACGAATAAACGAGAGAAAAATATGAGTAGTTGGAGAATCTTGTGAACCACCACGTATGATGAACTCCAACAAAAAATACATTCAAAACAAGATGAGGAATGGATAGTAGGAGTGCCCATGGATACCATGGAGTTTTCACCCAACTAACCAATTAAATAACAAAACACAATAATCGGAATTTACCGAATTTAGACACGAACCATCGTGAATTCGGTTTAAAATCAATCTAAGGTATCAGTCGTATGACAGCTGTGTTCCGCTTTGGCCTAGAGGAACTTGTCATACTACCTAGCCTTAAGGTGAAAGAGTACAAACAAAAGTAGAGAATATTTAAGGAATTTCCCCAAAAATAAAAAGACAATCTACTTGATTTAGAATATTTAAGAAAATTATCTTCGAAAGTTGAGGCATAGCCTCGGAGTTGCGTATGTGTGCATGAAAATATAATAATAAACAATAATTAAACAATTATCTAAAAAGTTGTAAACAATTAATTTGAACACATAAGGAAAACAAATAAGCACATATAGGGATCTTAAGCATGTTACTAAGGGATCACTAACGACCTATCTTAAACCTTCGGCTCTGATATCAATCTGTCACACCCCAACCTATGACAGAAATGCCGGGGCGTGAGCTGATTTCTCACAACTCTCAAGGTACTATAATTCAATACTTGAAGTGATAATATCTATTATTCAAATTCAAATGATCCAACAAAGTTAAGATAAACAAGATACATAAATCCATTGATAAAACAAATAAGACGAAAATCTAAATTTAAATCTTGTATCTTCTCTCTAGCAGTCAACCCTAAGTTTCTTCAAAAAGATCATGAACAATCAAATCATTCGATGACCTCCATATGCTTTAAAAATACAATAATATTGTCAAAACTAGGTTGAATGAGTAAAACACCAGAATTTATAAATATATAATAATAAATAAAAGTGCAAACTATGTCAAGTGAGACAAGCAATTTAACCAAATGAACAAGTAAATATGTTGTCTGTAAGCTCGATGCCAAATGAACTGGACGATGGCTAACACGACGGGCGTATGATCACACTAGTATGAGAATATGTTGGACCTCTCCGAAATGTATTCAAGTAAAGCATATAAGGCAATACACACTTCCCCGGTCTTGGTCGGTGGAGTGTCGGGCATCGTAAGGCAATGCTTCATGGAGGACTTTCGTGGTCCTTGTTATATATTTCCCGCATCTAACCATCTAACCATCTAACTTTATTATTGCTTACTAACCATGCTTAACTTATGCTCATATTGCTTAATTATTAAGTTCCATGGTAATGGGTTTGAAGAGAAAAGCCTCGGTTTAACCGCAAGTAGCTCCAAACCGTAAACCGAACTTTGTTTACTAAATTGTTTAAACATGCTTATTGTTAGAATTAAGTTTCTAAAAATAATTTATATAAGTTCTATGGTTATGGGTTTGTAGAATCTTACCTCGGTCTTAACCCGAAACAAGATCCGAACCGAACACCAAACTTTCGTTTAAAGACTTTATTGTTAACTTTTTGGTTGTAAAACTTAAGTATCTTCATTTATAAATTATTATACAAGTTATTTGATATTTGGGCATGTAGAAACCATCTATGAACTTATTGTGAGATGGAAACCGAACCAAACCGAACTAAACCGATTTTCACTCACTTAAGACACAAAAGTGTGTTTTTAGCTATCAAGACTTGTATAAACTTTTAAAAATACTTTATAAACTGATTTTAATTATTTTCTTAAGTACTTGGAAATGATGGATCCAACTTGATCTCATAACAAATTTTGGACCGACAAAACCGAACACTCGCTTAACGGACGTTGTTAGTTCTAAAATAATAGAACTACATACTTGCTACCTTTGGGTTTGACCAATTATCAAGACCCGATCCAACAACCCGAAACACCCGTTAAAATCCGTTTTAGTATCTATATTATAAAGGGGCTTGCATTCTTGCATTTTTACCCACCTTATTACTTAACATAGGTTGAGTAAATATTAAGGGCTAGATACTTTAACCCGGTTTCGAGCAAACATATATTTTATAAGACTATTATTATGTTTTCCTTAAATATTTTCATTTTAAACCTTACACTTTAAATTGTTTACGTTTCCTATCATTTATTTTTATTTAAAGACTTCCTAGAAAACTTTTCTAATACAAAACTTCCTTTCATCTAGACTTTTCTCGTTAAAACTCATCCTTCCGGTTACTCATCATTTTACCGAATCAAGTTTGTTATTTGACCGTGAGTAGTTTTCATGCCCCGTTTTTCATCTTTCGTTTTGGGGGTGATGTTGCATACTTATTCGTACTAAATGCTTTATACTTGAGTCTTAAACCACAAACTTTATTGTATACTTTACTTAAATAAATGCTCGATTTGGTGTTCTATGCTCGCATGCGTATATGCTTATGTGTTTACCGCTTTTGGTTGGTTTATTAATATAAATCCGTGAACTATCTAGTATTCTCTTATAGCACAGTGTCGTTAATTTATTCTTATTAGCGATCTTATATAAATCCATGAACTATCTGGTATTCTCTTATAGCACGGTGTCTTTAATGTATTCTTATTCACGGTCTCATAGAAATCGAATCTATTTGGTATTCTCTTATAGACGGTGTCGCTAATGTATTCTTATTAGCGATCTCATTTTTATCCAAATTGTTGCTATTATTTATTGTTTTGTATACAAGTTGTGGAATTTTCTATCTTATACATATTGTTCAAAAACTATGAAATTGCTCACCAACCTTTGTGGTGATAAACTTTATTTTATGGAATGTTACAGGTTTGACTTTGGTTGACTCGAGAACTTGACGAAAAACGTTATCAAGACTATTAGGATATTAGCAAAACAAAAAATATATTATTTGTTATAGTTGAATTCGGTTATTGTATGAACAAGTTATGTGACGTGTTATGATTTTATGAATATAAATGAGTTGATTAAATATTGACAATTTAATAGTGTCTTGTGTTTTGGTGTAAGGCCCCGTTACCGGTGCCTCACTTTGGACGTTGGGTTTACTTATAAACACAGTTCTAAATATTAGAGTTAATTAAAACTTTACACAGAATATAAAACTTTCATAAACATTACAATAATAATTCATAACATGTCTTAAAACATTCTTTGTCTTTCAATATTAAAACATTAAACAGAAAACAACTTGCGTCTTCTGATGCCAGGCTCTTATTCTTCTGCCATGTGTCCCCGCTCAAGCCAGCTGTCTCATTCTACTAACCTGCGTGCATACTAAAAGTCAGCTACGCTGAGTGAGTTCTAGTTTACTATGCATCCGAAGATACATAATCATACTTTACTAATTTACTTTCATTACATAATTCATACATACTTTCATACTATATAATTACTGTCCATTCTATCTAAGATATTATTAGGGTCTGATCCCTCTGTCCTTTTCCATCTCAGATATTATTATGGTCTGATCCCTCTGTCTTATTTTAGCTCAGATATTATTAGGGTCTGATCCCTTTCTTGTCTATCTCAGATATTATTAGGGTCTGATCCCTTTCTTATCTATCTCAGATATTATTAGGGTCTGATCCCTCTTTTCTTCTCTATCTCAGATATTATTAGGGGTTGATCGATTTATTCTCTATCTCAGATATTATTAGGGTCTGATCCCTTACTTCTTCATCTTCGTACATACTGTCTTTACATACTCGTAACATACATATATTTCTTTAATCATTCATATGTACTCATATATTGTACATATATATATATATCATACACATCCATCTTTCATATACATACCTCTCTTGTCAATACGTACAACATCCAAAGATCGTCCACGTACCGACAAGCTTTCATTCACATACATAACATAATATCTATCACATAAATCATACACGGAATACACTTACCATTTAACGTAAGTGTATTAATTATCACATCGAGTATGCACACAGCCCCGAAAACATAACAAGGAAATGGGGCTAGAAACTCACCTGAATGCGGTTACATTCACCGTTAATGGTAATCCCTTTCTTTAATTGTGCACGGCTAACTGTATAACAATTACGCGTATTAATTGCTGTCACTTTCCATATCGTATTCCTAGTTTAATTATAACTCTCAACGGACGAGGGTCCGGGGGCAGCGCCCCTTGCAGCGGGGTCCAAGGGGCACCAGCCCCTGGTGGGAGTTAAGCGGCCAGGTCAGCTTGAAAAAATTTTATTTCCATTAAATGTCTTAACACATTTTTCACTAGGATTTTAAATTATTATTTTATTCTCTAACTCATTCTCTATAACGAATTAAGCCTAATTCGTTAACTGATTCGTTATCTTACATGTCTGATTCGTTATTTTGGTTCGTTATCTTAACATAGCGAATGTCGAGTAACGAATCACCTGATTCGTTATCATAACGAATTGGCAAGTAACGAATCACCGGATTCGTTATCTTCGCATGGCGAATTGGTGAAATGATTCGTTATCTCAACATAACGAATGGGTGAGCCAATTCGTTATCTTGACAGAACGAATGGGTCAGAACGAATGGGTGAGCCAATTCAACATAACATATTGCATCAATCTTATCCAACTTTGACTCAGAGGTCAAAGTCAAAATCGTTAAGAACAGTTGATGGTCAACAGACCCCCTAAATATGCAACTAACCTTCGATACTTAACGAAACAACACAAATTTGGTACCATTGGATTCGTATTCTCAGCGCCAACAAACCCCAATCCATCAACCATCCAAATATTAGGTTTTACAGGGTGCGATTTATGCATATATAGGTACGGCTTGTTTATCAATCGATTAACCCATCAAATATTAACCAATTTCAGTAAGATTTGTTGTGCTGGGTTCGTTTTTATCATTCTCATACAAATCTAAGATTTCCTAAACAAATCCTAACCTAAATGAACGATTTCTAATTATAAACGTACCATAAACGAGTCGAACTACAAACACGGTCAAGTCTTGATGTTGGTTTGGCTTGTCACGACGTTCCAGCACCAACACGCTCGGGTTATCGCCTTCGGATATTGTTTCGGGTTATAAGATAGTGTTTGTGTGTGTTTTCCAAGTTGTAGGCTATGGTGTAGAGATGGATAAAAATGGAAAGGTTTAGGGTTTAAGGGGTATTTATACTCCCTTAAGCCCATGGACCTGATGCCCATTTCATCTCTTATTCTATCTTCTCAAGTCCAAGCCCAACCATGTACAGTTTATTATCTAAACTGATAAACGAAACAATATAAAATAATGAAATTTATCTTATTATTTCTTATCGAAAGTAGGATGTTACATTTGGGCAATCCGTTACACCCCGGCATGTTCCGCCGCCTTTGGTCAGGGTGTGACAAATTAGTTTCAGAGCCACAAGACTATAGGATAGGTGGTTAGACGTAACGACCTAGTATAGTTTTTGCTTTAGGGTCCTTATAGGTTTTCCTATACGTGTTTACCCTATTCGATTGTTCATTACACTTATTTATTTATACTTATTTATTTCATCGAATCGTAAATATACACAAACACTTGAAATATACTAAGGTATCCTTATCTTACCGAAAAAAAATTAGTTTTTATTATGTTTTAGGGATCACGAGCTTAACTTGGATCCCATTGTTTCAAATCTACTTAAAGATTGTCTCATATGAGATGACCACTTTAAGTTGTTAAATGCGAGCGTTCCGGTCGCCATCCTAATTTTCGGTGTTGAAACAATATAACCACGGTGGTTCGTGGACTAGTGTTTTGACATGACGCTCTATTCCGATTTATTATTTTTGTTACAATCGTTATCTGAGTCGAAAACATGAAAAGACGCGGTGGTACGTGCACATGTTTAGACTCCAACAAGGTGTTTTTTTTTTTGTAAAAAGGTTTTTAGTGTTGGAATATCAAGTCATGGTGGTTCATGCACGATTTTTCCGCCTTTAAATCTTAAGGCATTATTTACAAATTTCAAAGATTTAAACAATTTTACCTTTTTACTTGTCATATAAGTTCTCATAAAAAATTTCTCATTTATATAATTTTATTTGTCCGTTATGATTAATTCTCATATGTTTTGAATTCACATAGTAAAGTTATTTTATTTTGATTTCACACCATTATTTTCATTACAAGATTTCGACTATTGTGATTTTTCTTCAGTTAAAGTTAATATATTTCGAATTACTCCTAATGACCTTCTATATGCCATATTTGTTCATTTAGACTTTTTATAAACAAAATTTTATCATATAAATTTCATCGTGTTAAAGGTTTTATGATAAATTTTACCTTATATTTTCAAGTAAATTCCCATTATATAGTTTTTAAATTGTCTTTAATGTTTTCATACAAGATTTCATAAAAATTATTTTTTTATAAAAATCCCGTTTATTTTAAACTATCATTTCACAATATCGATAATTTAAATTCTCACGACGTTTTAATTTCACTATATTATATAATGCACATGGTATAATTTTCATTACCCAAATTAATTTTCATAACAACTTTCATTATGCAATCTTTGGTTCATTATAAATTTTCACAAATAGAATTTGCATCCTACAACTTTCCTCGTTTTGAATTTCTTATGATAGTTTTGCCATGATTTTTCAAGAAATTCACAAACTCATAACTTGTAATTGTCTTGTAATTCTCATGCAAAAGTTTATAGAAATTCTAATTGTAAAGAAGATGTCGTTTAATTCGATTCCTCGATTTACAATGTCGGTCATTTTAACTTACCATGATATTTTAGTTATTCGATATTAAATAACAAACTTGGTAAAATTTCTCTTTACGCAAATTTGTATTCCCAAAACAACATTCATTATTCATATTGAAACCTCATAATGGATTTCGACATTCAATTCACTTATTTTAATTTCCTTATAAGCAAAAATTTATTTTAAATTATAAAAATTTACTTTGCTTCCTCATGACAATCAGCTTCTATTTTACAATAAACTATAAAATAAGCAAACCTTATTATCCCAGTTACTATGATATTTTCCGCTACTTAGTTTTAAGCATTTCAAAAACGATTTACGTTATGCGGGTTGGTTATTCCAAATTTTCTCGTAAATTATTTTACAACCTAAGCTGACCCGACGTATCGTAACAACTCTCATTTTAGTGGAAAATGTTTAGCAAAAGAAATTTTTGTTGCGATTCACAAGCTTGAATCTTAATATTTTATTTTATACATATTAACTTGTAATTTTAAAAATATTTCATGAAAGTTTCAATCACTATTTATAAATTATGATAGTTTCAATATAAGGCGTATTATTAGTCGAAAAAATTTTCTAAATGCAACCCCAAGTTTCCAAACACTCGTATTCCAACTCAACCTACCACCTTAAACCAACCATCCTTACACTTCAAAAGTTTTCCCACGCACTCAAATCTTTCCCCAAGATGAACGAAACCTAACCCTCACCAACAAACCCCATGAAAATTCAAGGTGTACAACATCAACCCAACAAAAAGCCCTAAATACCGACACATTTACGCCATGAAAACCCATAAAAAAACTCACCATGTTGATACTCCGAAGACTCCGACAAACACCTCCACAAATGCCTTGAACATATATAAACCAAAGCTTACCCAACTATGACTCAATCCTTCGACCCATACTATGTCAAATCACCAACCATGTCGCCACACCGTTTCCATCCAACCATATAGTTTGATATCAAAATAGCAACCCCAAACACTCATTGCAAAATACATGTACAAACCAAATCTTAACCCAAACTAGTTAATTAATACTTATCTAACCCATCAACTTAACCAGAACTCAATTAACATCCAAATAGCCCTACCACTACTCACACAAGTCATCTAAGCCTAACCCACTCAAACAACCTAAACTCAACAAACCCCATCAACCCAACTCAAGAAAACTCAATTTCGCAAGACACCCGAAAACACAGTCACTCTTAACCAAATTTCCAAACCATTCACTGTTCAAAGCCAAAAATCTCTCCATACACACGCTAGCTTTCATTTTTCCCTTAAGTTATATATATATACACACACAACTAGCTTATTTATAACAACCACATGTGCTCAAATAGTCATTTTTTAAATTATAAACTCTTTCAAGGATAACGATTTACGTATTATGCACATATTTTATAAATCATCTTTGTAGATTATAATATCATCATGACAACAAAATTCGATTATGAGGAATTGTTTTCAAATATTATTAAACAATTATATGCTTGTTTTCAAGAATTATAAATATTTTCATCTAAGGTGATAATCCCATAATGACTTTATAAATTCGAGGTTTCATTTTGAATGTTGAATTCGAGATTTATTCAATAACAAGTTACAACTTTCATTATTTTTGCATAAACTCAATGACCCTGGCTTTACAAATCTTTTTTGGATACATTCATATATGCTTAATACATCAAATATTGTAACATAAATTTTGATCGATAACGCTTTATGCGAATTTTTACTCCTTATTATCACAAGCATCGTTTCTTTCATGATTTATTATCATCGCTACAGCTATACACATCCTAAATTCCTTTAAAAATTTAACTTACAAGATTTTCATTTGATAGCAATTTAAATGTGTCTATGGCTACGCGTTAACGCGATGTTTTGTTATTACATACATTTTCTTGGAACGATAAAATGGTTTTACCTGAGAATTCATTTTCGATGTTGCTTTCATTATTTTAAACGAGCATATAATACGCGATATACATATTTCGTCATTCTTCCGAGTCTCACTATTATTATGATTTTCTTTTCAATTGATGAGATGTATCGATGGTAATTTTATGCACATGAGATTTCATTTTGTGTTTCGATTATTCACGGCCGAATTTATGTTATTCAATAACAATTGGTGTCCTACTTTCATAGCCTCATTTTCTCTAAAAATTTCGTTGTTATGTGTTCATGTTGGGGTATTATAATTTTAAAGCAAGACACGATTCTATGTATCTTGCCACATCATTTCATTCACTCAATCAACGGCCTATGTATGGCTGTCCGCAAGTTTTGGCGTGTAACATCCCGTTTTCTCGTTTCGGTTAATAAAATGAAAACTTGAGTTATTATGAGTCGGGCTAGTGTTGGGTTAAATAGATATGGGTTATGGACGAGGATTAAGAAGGAAAGAAGAAAAGACCATGGACTTAAGCCCATGATCCATAATATATAAACCTTAATTACCAATTAATTCATTCATTTTTCACATATTCCATACACCACCCAAAACACACACTTAAGCTCTCTCTCTAGTTTCTCTCTTTTCTCTAGCCGAACCAAGAAGGAAAACCGTTCCCGATCCAAGGTATGATAGTATGATAATGTATGAACTCAAACCCGTTAGATTTAGTCATGAAACGACGAGCCGACACCTTTAAACCGTAAAAGTCACGAGATCCGAGGGGAATCGGGCATGAACCGAGCAAAATATGAGCCTAGGGGTCACGCTAGCTCAGATATGGATCGAACGGGGCGAAAAATGGTGAAAATGGTGCAAAAACACGCTTTTCCGGCCACTGCCCGGTTTTCCGGCTATGACGGCGCCGGAATGGCGGCGGGTACGAGGTTAACATGTGAGAGAATGTTTATGACATTCTCTGAAACATTCTCTAACCTAACCCTAATTCGTTAGCGGAAGCTTAACGAACTAGCCTAATTCGTATGCAAATTCTCTAAAGAAAGAATGACGAACTAGCCTTAGTTCGTATCCAAACTCGTTAAGGAAAAGAACGAATTAACCCCAATTCGTTATGACCATTTGTTTAAAGGAGATAACGAATTAGAAGGTCCAATTAGTTACAGAGGGGTCATTCGCCATGCTGACCAGTTCGTCATAAGGTTTCAATTCGCTATGAAGTTCAATTCGTTAACCAGACCAAACGAATGAGGTCCAATCCGTCAAAAGGACCAGTTCGTTATAAGGTCCAATTCGTTACAAGGACCAATTCGTTATAGTAGTCAATTCGTTATAAAGTAACGAGTAGGTTCATTCGTTATGAACCCAATTTGTTAAGAACTGGGTAACGAACTAGAAGTTTAATAAAATAACAAAACAGTCCCTGGACTTAGAGAAGAATGTTTTAAATACAGAGAAGCCACTGAACTTTATTAATATATGAAAGCTACCTTTAAAAGGTTAACGAGTAACAATTAACTAACCGATTATCGAATCAATGAAGTAAAACCGGCTTAGACACTTAATATTAACTAAGTAAACAATAAGAAGGGCTAGAGCAGTATTTATTATTGTGTCTATTAAATAGTTAGTCGTGTACAGCTAAGGAAAGGAATAACAATTAACGGTGAACGTAACCGTGTTCAGGTGAGTTTCTAGCCCCATTCCTTGTTATGTTTTCAGGGCTGTGTGCATACTCAATGTGATAGTTAATACACTTACCTTAAATGATAAGTGTATGCCATGCATGAATTTGTATGTTATTTATGTATATCTTAAACGTGAATGAAAGCTTGGCGGTGCGTGAACGATCTTCAGATATTGCATGGACTGCCAGGCAATGGTTTGATGATATGATTGTGTATATGATGGATGAATGATGTGAGAACGTATGAAACTTACTGATATACAAATGATAAGGCATAACATAATAATAGAAGGAAAGGGTGACCGGACCCTAATAATATCCGAGGATGGAGGGAGACCGGACCCTAATAGTATCCAAGGATGGAGGGAGACAGGACCCTAATAAAATCCGAGGATGGAGGGTACCGGACCCTAATAATATGCGAGGACGGAAGGTGACCGGACCCTAATAATATCCGAGGTATGTAGGGCGAAATGCTCTTTATAACGTAAGAGTAGTTATGAATATATATATATATGAAAGAATGACGAGCAGGTTAAGTATGTAATGCGTACCTACGAGCATGTATATGTGTACGTAAAGTAAGTTATTTGTTTAACTAGAACTCAATCAGCGTAACTGACTTTTAGTATGCACGCAGGTTAACATATTGAGACAGTTGGTTTGAGCAGGACACATGGAAAAATCGAAGAGGCTGGCATCTGAAGATTTGTCGTGATGTTTGAAATTCTATGTTTTATGAAATGTTTTTAAAAGACAAGTTGGATGTTTGTATGAATGGTTGGCAATTTATATTATTCCGCGATGTTTTTTTTATAACTCTGATATTTAGAACTATGTTAATGAGTAAATCCAACGATCAAAATAGGGCACTGGTAACGGGGCCTTACATGGTGCTATTGGAAACCGTTACTATAATCATGATTATGTAAATGGTTTCACAATAGAAGCCGTATTCACATTTTATCACATTTCATCGATTCGTTTGTTAATCAAAGATTATATTTATTTTTAGTTTGATACATATATACATCACCCCATAGAACTCACCAAATCCTCATGTTAACACATTTTACGCAATCATATCCTCAAATACTTATAGCCACAAGTTTGTTCACTTGTGAAACTCATCGTACAATGTTATTGTTAATTGTATAGTTTATCCCAACATTATGTGTTCATTCAGACTTCTCATTTTTTTCACTTATCGGATTCTCGTTTTTCATTTATTGGACTTCTCATTTTTCACTTATCGGATTCTCGTTTTCATTTATTGGACTTTTTATTTCCATTTATCGGAGTCCTCATAATTGGGTTTCATTTATCGATTTTATTTAGTACCTAGATTTATAGACTTTGGCAATTATCTTGATGACTTTTGACTTCAAATCCCATTTCGTATTGTTTACCCTAAAATTTATTTGTTAATTTATTTGATCGTCGTTACCGATTTAAACCGAATTGTTATTTCCATCTTGATTTATATCTTAGGATTTTTGTTGTTTCAATCATTTACCCCATTTTTCATTATTATCTTATTTAAAAGTCAATCCCATAATTTTCAACCGCTGGTAGGGGTGTCCAAAATACCCGAAACCCGATTAACCCGACCCGACCCGACCCGATCCCGAATAATCTAATTAGGGTCGGGTTAATAGGGTCAAAAAGTATTGATTAGGTTCTTCGGGTTTACCCCAATAACCCGAATTGTCGGGTTTCGAGTTCATTTTTGGAAAAAAGTCGGGTTTCGGGTTAACCCGAATAACCCGATTAGTGGTGATACTTAACTTCAAAGATGATGAAAATGTGAAATAAGCACTAAAAAGTCAATAATGTAAGTTTTATAGAGAAGTTAATTATTCTGCTTGTTCATGAATCGTTCGGTGAACACTTCATTTATGTTGTGTAAACGAACAAACATGAACACATGTTTCACTCGTTCATCTATGTTCGTGAATGTTCGTTTAGGATTGTTCATTTAAGTTTGTTTACGTTCGTTCATATTCGCTTACATATTAATAGAAAATTATCAATTACTATTTACATTAAGAAATTGTATCACCCTAATATGTTTTGTATTTGTTTGTTTATGTCTATTTAAATGTGTTCATGTATGTCCGTTTATGTATGTTTGTGTTCGTTAATGCATGTACATATATGTTCCTTCATGTTCGTTTATCTTTGTTAAATTATGTTCATTTATGTTCGTGAGCTATTTGTTTAGATTTTTAATAAACGAACATGAATGACCATGAACATGCTTATTTTTTAACCAACGAACATTAACACATATATTTGTTTGATTAAATGTTCATGTTCATTTGAAGTTAAATGAACGAACATGGACAATGTAATTATAACGTAACTACTTGTAAAAGAAATTGAAAATTATGTGGAACGATAAATTTCGCAGCCTACAAGTTACAAACACAAAAATCAATTTAAAATTATAAAGTAGCATGGTCAACCGACTAACCCGACCCGATTAACTCGAAACCCGAATAACCCGAACCTGACCAACCCGAACCTTAATAGGGTCGGGTTACGGGTTAGGTATTTTTTTAAGGAAGACCCGACTAACCCGACCAGATTAACCCGAAACCCGATCGGGTTGACCCGATGAAAACCCTTAACCGCTGGTATTGGCTTGTCAATATTGGTAGAATTCAACAAATTTATTTACACATCTATTATTTAAAGATTTCAAAATAAATATGTCTCTTAAACCACATAATGGAACAAACCATGTGGACCATACGACGATCTAAATAATTATGTGTGCACACTTAATTATCGAAATCCCCGTATGGAATCCATAGTAAGTGCAGTTGTGTGCGATAACTCAGACCCGATAATGATAGCAGAAAAACGGTAGAAATGCGAGTTATGATAAGGGCATGGTGGATATGCCACTGGTACATCCTATATATAAGTGTCTTTATTATGTTCTCATTTGTGGCGTTTTTCGAGTCATGCAAGGATTTGAAGTTATTATTTTGCTTAAATTTTTTCATACAATTGCTTTTCTAAAAACGATATTCTTTAATAATTACTTTAAGTTTATTTTAATTTCGAGACGAAATTTCCAAAAAGTTGGGGATACTGTGACATTCGTCAATTTCGGGTTTTGTTTGTATACGTTTTGTAACCGTTTATTATGTAAACCGACCCGTTTAGTAAATCGAAACCCTCGATATATTCAAAATGTTGGATTTTATGTTTCATATTTTTTTTACACTTGTTGGGTCTCAAAAACATCCTTTTCGGTCTTTAAAACACGTTAAAAACACTTAAAACGAACTTCAGGGGCCAAATTGTCATTTTTGAAACTTTGGAATTTCTTGGCCGACCACTCCTTCCCGCCATGCGATGGGGAACATCCTCCATGGTCGCGTATCATGACCAGTAGCAGACCGGGTCTGCAGTTTGGTGTTTACTGTTTGTTCTTTTGTCCAAAACTCGGTATTTACCCTCTAAACCTCTTGTTAACCCTCCAAACCTTGTCCCATAGATACAAGACCCTTTCTCACATCCATACCTGGTCTTATTTCATTTTCTCACTCAAATTCAAGAGTCTTTAAGCTTATTTTTCTTTGTTCTTGGTAGTTTGACTTTCAAAAGTCAAACCGACCATGTTCTTGCATTTTATTTAGCTTATATAGTCTTGTTAATACTTTAATATGGTTGTACAACATATATATATATAATATACACCCCTTGTTAATTTTTGTGGTCACTTCCCCGATCTCGGTCGGTAGAGTGTCGGGCCTCGTAAGGCAAGGCTTCATGGGGGACTTTCGTGGTCCTTGTTATATATTTTCCGCATCTAACCATCTAACCATCTAACTTTATTATTTCTTACTCACCATGCTTAACTTACTTTCTTATTTATTAAGTTCCATGGTTATGGGTTTGAAGAGACTAGCCTCGGTTTAACCGCAAAAAGCTCCAAACCGTAAACCAAACTTTGTTTACTAGCTTTGTTAAATAATTGTTTAAACATGTTTATTGTTAGACTTAAGTTTCTAAAAATAATTTATATAAGTTCTATGGTTATGGGTTTGTAGAATCTTACCTCGGTCTTAACCCGAAACAAAATCCGAACCGAAAGCCGAACTTTCGTTTAAAGACTTTATTGTTAACTTTTTGGTTGTAAACATAACTATCTTCATTTATAAATTATTATACAAGTTCTTTGATATTTGGGCATGTAGCAACCATCTATGAACTTATTGTGATATTGTAACCGAACCAAACCAAACCAAACTAAACCGATTTTCACTCACTTACGACACAAAAGTGTGTTTTAAGCTATCAAGACTTATACAAACTTTTAAAAATATTTTATAAACTGATTTTAATTATTTTCATAAGTACTTGGAAATGTTGGATCCAACTTGATCTCATAACAAAGTTTGGACCAACAAAACCAAACACTCGCTTAACGGACGTTGTTAGTTCTAGAACAATAGAACTACATACTTGGTTAAGTCTTATTAAATTTTATTGAGTTATCTCATAACATTCATTATTTTAGAAAGTTGTCTTTGGGTTTGACCAATTATCATTACCCCAACCAACAACCCGAAACACTCGTTAAAACTCGTTTTAGTATTTATATTATAAAGTGGCTTGCATTCTATCATTTTTACCCACCTTATTACTTAGCATAGGTTGAGTAAATATTAAGGGCTAGATACTTTAAACTGGTTTCAAGCAAACTTATATTTTAAAAGACTATTATTATGTTTTTCTTAAATATTTACATTTTAAACCTTAAACTTTAAATTGTTTACGTTTCCTATCATTTATTTTTATTTAAAGACTTCCTAGAAAACTTTTCTAATACAAGACTTCCATTCACCTAGACTTTGCTCGTTAAAACTCCTCCTTCCGGTTACTCATCATTTTACCGAATCAAGTTTGTTACTTGAACGTGAGTACTTTTCATGCCCCGTTTTCCATTTTTCGTTTTGGGGGTGATGTTGCATACTTATTCGTACTAAATGCTTTATACTTGAGTCTTAAACCACAAACTTTATTGTATACTTTACTTAAATAAATGCTCGATTTGGTGTTCTATGCTTACATGCGTATATGCTTATGTGTTTACCGCTTTTGGTTGGTTGATTAATATAACTCCGTGAACTATCTGGTATTCTCTTATAGCAAGGTGTCGTTAATTTATTCTTATTAACGATCTTATATAAATCCGTGAACTATCTGATATCCTCTTATAGCACGGTGTCGTTAATGTATTCTTATTAACGATCTCATAGAACTCCGAATCTATTTGGTATTCTCTTATAGACGGTGCCGCTAATGTATTCTTATTAGCGATCTCAATTTTATCCAAATTGTTGCTATTATTTATTGTTTTGTATACAAGTTGTGGAATTTCCTGTTATATACATATTGTCCAAAAACTATGAAATTGCTCACCAACCTTTGTGTTGACAAACTTTATTTTATGCAATTTTACAAATTTGACTTTGGTTCACTCGAGAACTTGACGAAAAACGTTATCAAGACTATTAGGATATTAGCAAAACGAACAATATATTATTTGTTATAGTTGAATTCGGTTATTGTATGATCAAGTTATGTGATGTGTTATGATTTTATGAATATAAATGAGTTGATTAACACGTTATGCATAAACTGTTAAACACACATGACTAACAATTGCAAGTTGTGTAATATATAGTAATAAAATATCTACGAACGCATATGTCCTCAAAACAGTAAAAAGAGGGGAGTGAGATACTCACCTTAGCAATTAAGCAAGAGATATACGAATGCGGTAAGAACGGTAGCAAACAAGAGTCACTTCTCTTCGGAAATTACCAACGAGAAATACTAATAAAGAATAATTACGGTAATAAATATAATTTCAACGACGAATCTAAAACTAGATAGAGGATTGGGAACTCGATGATGATCGGGTGTAATCTTAAAAAAGCTATTTATTTAATTAATTTATTATAAATTTTTAATATCAAGCGTTATCATAATAAATATGATTTAATTATATAAAATACATAAAAATACTTAAATAAATATTTATAAAGATTTCATAGTTTACATAAATAGATTTGTTTTCATTTAAACTAAAAATGCATTTAATACAGTTATACATATTTTTATTATTAACATAGATTTCTTTTAAATTAGTATTGTAAATATAAAATAATAGATAATATTAATAATAATAATAATAATAATAATAATAATATAAAACAATATATTTTATAGAATACTTAATAATAATGTAAAATTATAAGGTTTAATATATATGTTATTTATGTATTCAAAACCGTTTTAAATCTTTAACATTCATAAAAACCTTTACTTATTATATATATGTGTGTGTGTGTGTATATATATATAAATATATACGTACACATAAGTTTTAACAAGGTGCGGAAAAATGATCGGTTTATATGCCATCTTTAATAGAATAACGTTTATTTAATATTTAACATATTACATTAATAAAACCTTTTTGATTCATAAAACAATTAAATTAAAAAAAACCTAATCTGCCATGGCCGGGACTCGAACCCACGCCATTGGCCGTCCAAGTTAACACCCACACACAACAGCCAACTGGGCTGGTGTGCCAGATGGTTATGATCCAGATACAAAAACATATAACCAACATACATCGAAACCCAGTTCATTCTATAAACCCTTAAAATATTAATAGGTTAATCTCGTTTATGTTGTGGTTTAATTAATCATGGGGTTAACATATAGCAGAACATGACGAGCCAAACTTTGCATTTAATTACCTTTAACGATGCTGGATTGATGGTGTAATGCCAATTAAACCCGACGTTCGGAAAACGATCAAGAAAAGGTACAAACTGGTAACGAAAATAAAACTGATTATGGGGATTTGATTTGCGCTGGAAAGTGTTGGTGCATGTCGTGTAACAGATGATCTTTTGTGTTTGTTAGAATTGAGAGCAACGGTCAAAGGGGAGACTGTTGGTGCATTTTGTGACCGTCGCTATGCAATTCTGACCAGCGGAACGCCACAGGCGAAGTTAGCACAACTTCGCCTTAGGCGAAGTTAGAACAACTTCGCCATAGGCGAAGTTAGCACAACTTCGCCTACTGAAGCCCAGGCCCGAGAATGTTTTATATATATATACGTGTGTCTTGTTTAGGTTTAGTAATCCAGAAATTAGTGTGTGTTTTGAGCAGTTTGTTTGTTTAGCGAGAGTAAGAGACAAGGAGAGTCGTGTGAGACGACCCGAGGTAGAGCTCACCTCGGGTCAGTCGTGTTTTCTGTTTGGTTACGGTATGTAACGTGTTTTGATTATTATATAAGAATCTGCAGATTTGATTATCCCGTTCTTGTATTTGTTCGTGTATTTGTTCGTGTACGTGTTTGTGTTCTTCATCTTAACACCAATAAACGAGTCTAGGAGGATTCCGCACTCCTAGACCTCGTGCGGATCTCGTATCGATCGGCGACGCCCCGGGGGGACTTACATGTGGTATCAGAGCCTTAGGCTCTTATGCTATGGTTCGAGATCTGCGTTTTGGTGTTTCTGGCACGAATCTGATGTGTTCTTGGCTGAACAGCGCCGCAGGCGAAGTTATGGGGTTCAGGCGAAGTTGTCGCTTAAATTTTAGGGTTTAAGCGAAGATATAAGGTTAAGCGAAGTTATCCACAACTTCGCCTACCTCACAAGTTCGCTTATCAGTCAGGCGATGTTATGGAATAGGCGAAGTTGACTTTAGGCGAAGTTAACGAAAAAAAAAAAACATGTAAGTCCCCCGGGGCGTCGCCGATCGATACGAGATCCGCACGAGGTCTAGGAGTGCGGAATCCTCCTAGACTCGTTTATTGGTGTTAAGATGAAGAACACAAACACGTACACGAACAAATACACGAACAAATAATCAAATCTTCAGATTCTTATATAATAATCAAAACACGTTACATACCGTAACCAAACAGAAAACACGACTGACCCGAGGTGTGCTCTACCTCGGGTCGTCTCACACGACTCTCCTTGTCTCTTACTCTCGCTAAACAAACAAACTGCTCAAAACACACACTAATTTATGGATTACTAAACCTAAACAAGACACACGTATATATATATATAAAACATTCTCGGGCCTGGGCTTCAGTAGGCGAAGTTGTTCTAACTTCGCCTAAGGCGAAGTTGTGCTAACTTCGCCTTTGGCGTTCCGCTGGTCAGAATTGCATAGCGACGGTTACAAAATGCACCAACAGTCTCCCCTTTGACCGTTGCTCTCAATTCTAACAAACACAAAAGATCATCTGTTACACGACATGCACCAACACAAAGAGGATTGATTCTGCCACTTTAATTGATGATTAGATGGTATATCATCAATGGGTTATAGGCGGTGGTAGTAATATGTTAATACGCATCCTAGACGATCTTGTTTCCTAATTCCAGTGTCGGTGATACCGGATATGGTATAGGGAGCAATAGGCATAATTCAATTTTCATGTTTACGACGAAAATTGTGGTCCAAGCTAACTATTTGTGTAAATGGGTTATGGGTATGGGTTGAATACGGGTAAACGGGTCAGATGGTTATAAAGATCGGATTTTGCACTCTGGTCCATGATGTTTAGAGATTATTAAGGGTTAAACGTTTAGTTTAGGGTTAGATTTGAATATAAATCAAAGTGTTTATATATCTGTTAATTAATTTAATAAAAAATTATTAATAAAATAATATTATCTCGAATAACGCGATATTTTCTTGGATTAAATTTCCGAGCATAAAAACAGGTCGGGTTATAATTAATGAATATTCATTTAGAAAATCCGAGTTGTTACAGTTTAAAGGTTTGTTCCAATGTTTTTAAGTTTTTTGTTTCTGGGTGTTTAATTTTTTTATGTGAACTTCTTAAATTTTTATTCCGAACTTCTTAGTTTTGTTCTGAACTTCTTAAATTTTTGTTCGAAACTTTAATTTTTGTTCTAAACTCTCTAGTTTTAAGTTTTGTTATGAACTTTTTAGAAGTTTATTCTGAACGTTTTAATTGTGTTCATTTTCGTGGATATTTATTATTTCGTTTTTAGATCTTTGATCTGAACATTTAAAGTATGCAATTTGTGTTTGGTCAGAATTTTGTTCTTAGTGTTTTTCACACACTGTTTCAAGAATTTTATTAATTCTTGAATACGCAATTGACCCATTGATTTGCTGGAATACATAATTGAGAAATTTGGCATACCAGATTGAATTTTTGAGTTCTCACGTTGTTAGTTGAATTACTTTCAGCATCTGTTCTTTCAATTGATTTGATATGCGGATTTATATACGCCTGATGAATTAGTTTGTAATCGATGAAGATCAGGAAAATAGGTTTTAGGTTTAATTACAAATTTAACCCCACGTGAAATTGAAATCGATTCTCAGGAGTGTGGCATACGTAATGTACGATAAACCATTATATATATATACGAGTATCATTACAGAACTCTTAAATATATTAAGAATTTAAAGGAACCCTTAACAACTAACATTTGTTACAAAAGTTTTTATATGTTAATGTTATTTGAGTGTAGTTTTATCATTTTTTATATCTTTATGTATGATTACAATTTTGAAAATTAGTTTTTATACTTATTTATGATTTTTTACATATATGTAAATTTGTTAGTACATAAATTTTACACATATGTAAACTTCTGATTAATATATGTAATAAAAAATTATATATAAAAAATTCGCGCAAGTGTGTCCACACCCCTGTTTTGGACAAAAATCTACTAAGGATCAAGTATCCAAATCTGTTAAGTGAGGTAAGGTGCTAACTCGATAATGAAAAATGTATATGCGTAATGTTGGTGAACACAAAGGTTTGATCACGAGGGAAAAAACTCTTAACCAAGATACTTCGGTCAAAACTTATCGAGGTAATCTTTGAAGAAATGACGTCGGTCAAGGATTAATAAGCTAATCTTTGGTCGAATCACTTCAATCAAGGATCAACAAGGTAACCTTTGGTCGATGAGTATATGATTATCGTGGTCTCCGGCACAAAAAACCCCTGGATGGTGAAAACTATCACCGTCGATTATATTATTAAACAAAAGGTGGTTACAAATGCGGTGGAGTATATGATCGAGATTACAAAGTGTGCTAGTGTATAGAGAATGCTAGTTTCTACTCTAGTGTGTGTGATAATACATGTGTTTACCTACTCGATCATAGCTCGTTTAAATAAGATAACAACAATAACAATATTTCCTAATTATCCGGAAGTCTTCCACCTATCGGCTCCACGATCTTTGACCACGTGCCAATATCCGTCCAGTAGCGATATAAGCGGTAGACCAAGTCTTATAGCCGTTGTTGATATTAACGCGTTCATCTTCACATTAGTTCATCCATTAACAGCTATATTGAAGTAGGATCCTGGATCCATGCTCCAGCTAGAGGTTGCTCTATGAGGATAGTTGATACAAATACGTCTTAAAGTTGCCACACCAGTCTAACACATCACCATACTAAACGCAATCATTAGTAAACAAGTAATACCGAGGATCGTCGATCCTGTATATCCTGATACATATTTAAAGGATAACCTATTCATAAGACAGTTAAGGATAAATGATCCTCAGTATAAAATTCATGGCCTAACAATTGCGCCCAAAATGGCGGGTGACAGTGGAATACAGCTGTCATTTTGAATTTCAAAATCCTGCAAAACAGAAGGTGATTAGACGTGTGTCAGGCGGTTTAATATCTACAAACTATAATTACGCGCCGCCTATATATGTGATAACTATAATATTCTTATAATCACAGATCCAAGCGTCTTTCAGGTATCCTTCTCTCTTTTCGTCAATCTTCCTTCGATATGTCAACTACTACATCTTCTTCCTCTTCTTTTTTTCATCACGATGACCATTACTCACAAAATATCCTTCAATCACCTTCTTCCGAAACCTGTAAATTCACATATTTGGATATCGATGAAATCCGATCATACTTTCCAGCCGATACAGTTTCCGACCCTTCGATTCCGCAGTTCGTAGCGATAACATTTCAAAAAACTGGGTTTGCTTTCCGGCCCAACCGTTTCTCATAGGTTATAAGTATACTTTCCCTAATTTTACTCAAAGGTTCTTCAATTTGGTGGGAATTTTTATATCCAGGCCACGCCAATGTTGTGGAGAGTCCTTCATACCATAGAAAGGATAACCGTAGAGGAGGGAGTCGAGTTCGGCTTAGCAGAATTAGCATATATGTACAATCTTGTTACCCATGGTTCCAAACACTTTATCTTTAAATAGAAACCCCATCAAGAAAATCCTATTTTCAAAGTCACCCTTAATAATACCCTCTGGAAAAAAAAAATTTCTTCATAAAACGAGATTCTATTCCGGGTGGAACTAATCTTCCCAAAAAGTGGATACCCAAGGGTAGGATCCTGGATCCTTAGGTAACCAAGACATGATACTCTACTCTTCTGCTAATAATTTTTATTACTTGTGTAGTCGAAAATTTCGATTTGCTGGCTGATCTTCCGGGAGTTGAAGACAGAGTGAAGAGGTTTTTGTCACTGGATCCTGCAATCAGGACTTTTCAAGCAAAGTTTATTGAAGCTTTTCAAAGATCAAACTCGTAATCAATCATGTCAAGTAAGAATAATAACTCTTAGTAAGATATTGATTGCATGCTTACCAAGAAAAAGACCCCGAAATCAACCCCTACGTCCGAGCCTCGCCCGATCACAATTCGGACAAAATCTGGATCCAAGAGAAGAAGAGATTAGATACAGAGAATCCCTTTGATGCCGAAAAGCAGATTCTGGACATGCTTTCTACTGTAAGGATCCTTTATCTTTGTCAATTTCTATTATTCCAAGCTTATTCCGCTTTCATTCATAGGCCATCAATTCTGCCTGACACCACTATGTGAAGACTGTCGCAGAGCATAAAAGACCCTCGCTGCGCTGAGATCAACGGCTGCTGCTAAGGAGAAGGCCCTCTCGAAGATGACCAGAGAGAAAAGAGAGATAGAGGCACATGCTGCTGCCCTGGCCGTCCAGATGCAGGACGAAATCAATCTGGCTACCGAAGAGGCGAAGGTATGGGCATCCAAGTCGGTCCTCGAGGCCAGAATTAAATTGCTTACCGAAGCCAACGATCCATCTTTTGATAAGTCTTCATGGGAAATCAAATAATGGAAGCAAGCCATGATCAACTTGGAGGGAGGCGAGGATGAGACTGAAGCTATAATGGTTGTAGCGGGCGAAGTAGGAACAATCAGTGTGAAGGGTCTGGATGAAGCTGAAGGTGGAAACGAGGCACCGGTGGAGGCGGAGACAAACGTATGAACGGGCGATGAAGGATACAAAAGACAAGTCCTAAGCCCGTTCTATTTTGCTTTTATGGTGTTTTTATAAACAATTTCTATGGTCTGTAATAAACAGTAGTAACTAGGATAAAGGATCCATGATCCTTAAGATAATCTGCGGGGGTGAAAAAGGTGGAGGGATCCTCTGTTTGTGGGGATGAAGCCTTTGTTGCCCCTGTTTTTAAATTTCCTGCACTTATGAAGTATTAGTAACTCCCACTTAACCCGGATGGATGGTCCATCTTTTCATATGGTGAAGTCCGGGTTATGAATTTTGGATAAGTCTTTGGGGCTTATATTAATTAATATATAACTCTTTTGACTTTTGACTTGTTATTTATTTTCAAAAATTTTGTTAGATATAATCTTAACATTGTTGATACTTTGACAAATAATTTTAAGCAAAAGTTTGTTAGAATAAAAGATCCTTATTAAAATAGTTTAGGATAGAATATCCTTAAGGAAAAAATATTAGGAAAGAATATCCTTAACAGTTGATAAAATTTATACAAAAGAATTCCCTCAAAGGGAAAATTTTAGGATAAAGTTTCCTTAAGATAGGCAAAATTTTTAGTATTAAAATAATTTTAAAGGAATAATTCTTTTAAACTGAAAGATCCAAAACTATTGCAACAAATATCATACATAAGTTAATTAGCAGAGATCATACCAGAAGGTCAAGATAGACCTAAATTACCAGAAGTGTTGAAATCTCAGTTATCTTTGAAGGAATAGCTTTAGGATCCGGGATCCTTAGATTTTTGATCTTCACAAATACTTAGTTAATCTGTTGCATATAATTCACAATGTTAACTAGGATCAAACCCATTATGCTGGGGACAAGCCCAAATAATATACTGGGGACAAGCCCGTGTAATCTGGGGACAAGCCCGTGTAACTGGTGTTAAACTGGGGACAAGCCCGAACTAGGGACTGGCCCAAAGATACGGATGTTAACTGGCGACATGACCCTTGAGAAGAGGTGAAAACCCCTTAAACGTTAGGAAATGGTACGTCTACCAATTATTCGTAGGATCCTCCATACAGCCGGAGACAACGAATTGTCAGCCACTAAGCGTGTACTGGTCCCGCTGCCCCGAACTATACGTCGGATAGCGTGCGCAACTGGCGATCGTGAGAAAGGTGAAAACCTTTAAACCTTAGGGGATATGACCATCGGGGGTCATACCCAATCGTGGGCAAGGCCAAGGGAAATAGTAAAGTACCTTATATGTAAATGAGAGGTGGCCAACCTCTTAAACATTGAATCTCTTATTGAAATCTGCATTGTTACTTAAAACTTGGAAAAGATAAATGTTAAGAATATATTATCCTTAGAATAACAAGAATATAAAATGGATAAGTAATCAGATATAGGGGTGCAAACGAGCCGAGCCGAGCCCGAGCTTGACCAGGCTCAAGCTCGGCTCGTTTAACTTACACAGAGCTCTAGATCGAGCTCGGTTTGTTTCGAGCTCTATTTCCAAAGCTCGGGCTCGGCTCGTGAATAGATTTTCAAGCTCGAGCTCGGCTCGGGCTCGGCTCGTTTACCATTTATTAGTTATTTTTTAAATAATATAATTATTTTTATATATTATTTTCTATTATAATTTTCTGTATAAAATTATATATATATTATTTAGTTATTTTTATTTATTTTTTATAACATATATATATATATATATATATATATATATATATATATATATATATTAATAATTATTAAATATATATTTTAAATAATTATATAAATGGCAGGCTCGTTTAGGCTCGCGAGCTGGCTCGAGCTCGATAGGTGAAGCTCGGGCTCGGGCTCGTTTATTAAACGAGCTTACTTTTAGGCTTGAGCTCGGGCTCGAGCTCGATTAAGCTCGACTCGTTCAAGCTTTTTAAAGAGCCGATCCCGAGTAGCTCGCGAGCAACTCGGCTTGTTTGCACCCCTAATCAGATAGATATTACCGATTTTAGGATCCTTGTTCCTTTAAGGATAATATATCCTCTCAGGATACTGGATCCTGATTAGAAAAAGTACTTCTTTAGGTGGATAGCATTCCATTCTCTTGGTAGTCTATTTCCTTCCATTGTGAGAAAATGATATGCCCCATTTCCTGCTTTCGACTCAATCTGATAAGGTCCTTCCCATTTGGGCGCTAGCTTCCCATCAGCTGGATATGTTGTGTTTTGGAAGGCTTTCCTTAATACTAGATCTCCTTCTTGAAATCTTCTGATTCTGATATTTTTGTTGTATGCCCCAACTACCCTTTGTTGATATGCTGCCATCCTGATCTTGGCTAGGTCTCTGAGTTCTTCTATAGTATCCAAATCTTCAAAAAGGATTTCTTTATTGGCTTCAGGATCACGGATGCTCGTTCTTGCCGTAGGAACCACCTTTTCTGTGGGAATTACTGCTTCTGATCCAAACACCAATGAGAAGGGTGTTTCGCCTGTTGCATTTTTAGGCGTAGTCTTGTCAGCCCAAAGAACATAAGGAAGTTCTTCAGCCCATTTTCCCTTCTTGGATCCTAGCTTCTTCTTTAGATTGTTGATGATGATCTTGTTGCTAGACTCTGCTTGGCCATTGGCTTGAGGATGAACCGAAGTGGAAGTAATCATTTTGATGCCCCAACTGTCACAAAAATTAGTGGTTCTATTCCCGATAAACTGGGAACCATTGTCACAAACTATTTCAGCAGGAATACCAAATCTAGTTATAATATTTCGTTTAATAAAAGATATTACTTCCCTTTCTCGGACTTGTACAAATGTTTCTGCCTCAATCCATTTGGAGAAGTAGTCAGTCATAGCAAGCATAAAGACTTTTCCACTGGGTGCTTTTGGTAGCTTTCCTACAATATCCACCCCATTTCATGAAAGGCCATGAGGAGGATATAGGATATAAAGGCTCCACTGGCTGATGAAGGATGTTTGCATGTCTTTGACAAGCATCACATTTCTTTGAATATTCCATTGCATCCTTCTTCATCGTTGGCCAGAAGTATCCGGTTCTAAGTATTCTACAAAATAATGCTCTTCCTCCTCTGTGATTTCCGCAATCTCCTTCATGAAAATCCTTGAGTACTTCTTTGATCTCAGGATCCTCAACCTCAATTATGGACCTGCAAGAGATTTTCTATATAGCATATCATTTAATAAAATGTATTGTGATACCTTGAGTTTGAAGGACCTGGGATTCTCTGTTGTTGGAATTTCTCCTGTTTGGATGTGCCTCTTGATTGGAAGGATCCATGATTCTCTATTATTTGAGGATAACGGATCCTAGAGGACAATTTCTTTATTATTTGTTATCTCTCCAACTTCTTGTTCTCCTATTGCTGGTGAGAGAACATGAATGATTGGAATCTTCGTATCTTCTGGAATTTTCAAAGATGAGGCTAAATTTGCCAAAGAATCTGCCCCAGCATTTTCTTCTCTTGGTACCTGTTCAATGCTAAATAATTCAAAGAATTTTGCTAATTCCTTAACAACATCTAGGTATCTGATTAGTCTTTCTCCTTTAACAACATATGAGCCATTAAAGTGGTTAGTAATCAATAATGAATCTAAATATACTTGAAGATACCTGATCCTCATGCACTTAGCTAATTGCAAACCTGCGATCAAAGCCTCATATTCAGCTTCATTGTTTGTTGCTTGAAACTCACAGGCTATAGACTGGGGTAATATGTCCCCCTGTGGCGATTTCAGTCGGATCCCTAATCCTGTTCCTCTTACGTTGGAAGCACCATCGGTGAAGAGTATCCAAGGATCCTTAGTCTTTTCCAGTGGTTAGACCTCCAAGTCAGCTACTTTTTGTAGATCACTAGTGAAATCAGCCACAAAGTCCGCTAGTGCTTGAGACTTGATTGCTATTCTTGGCTCATATTGGATATCATATGCACTTAATTTTACAGCCCACTTGGCCATTCTACCTGATAACTCGGGTTTTCTAAGAACATTCTTTATAGGATAATTAGTTCTCAAAATAATAGGATGAGTTTCGAAATAATGTCTTATTTTAGTGGATGCCATAATGAGTGCAAGAATTAACTTTTCTAAATGAGAATACCTGGCTTCCGTATCTAGAAGACTTTTACTTACATAGTAAACGGGATGCTTTTCACCTTCATGATCCTTCACCAAGACGGCACTTACTGTGTTTCCTGAGACGGCTAAATACAAGTATAAGGATTCTCCATCCACATGCTTCATTAGGGCTGGAGCTGAGGATAAGTAATCCTTCAAGGCTGTAAGCGCAGCCTCATGCCTTTCCGTCCATTCAAACTTTTTTTCTTCCTAAGAATGTCGTAGAAGTCCTTGCACTTCTCGGAGGATCTTGAGCTGAACCTATTGAGGGCAGCTATTCTTCCTGTGAGCCTTTGGACATCCTTTGTGTTTGCAGAAGATTTCAAATTGAGGATGGCTTCAATCTGCTCGGGGCTTGCTTCAATTCCTCTCTTCGTCACCATATATCCCATAAATTTTCCAGCCTTAACACCAAAGTGGCATTTTGACGGATTCAATTTCATGTTATATTGGTCAAGGATGTTGAATGCTTCCTCGAGGTCTCTAAGGTGATCCTCAGATTTCTTTGATGTTACCACCATATCATCTATGTAGACCTCCATAGTCTTACCCAACTAATCCTTGAACATCATGTTGACTAATCTTTGGTATGTTGCCCCTGCATTTCTTAGTCCAAACGACATAGCAGTATAACAGTATATGCCGGTAGGAGTCAAGAATGTTGTATCCTCTTGATCAGATGGTTCCATCTGAATTTGTTGAAATCCAGAAGAAGCATCCATAAAGGTAAGCATTTCATGTCCTGCCGTTGCATCCACCATGGAATCTATATGTGGTAATGGGAAAGGATCCTTGGGGCATGCCTTGTTTAAATCAGTGAAATCGACCCACACCATCCACTTTCCATTCTATTTTGAAACAACAACCACATTAGCTAGCCATCAAGGATACCGAACCTCTCTGATCATACCGGCCTTAAGAAGTTTTTCAACTTCTTCTTGGATGATCTTGTTCCTCTCAGGAGCGAATTTTCTTTCGTCCAATGATACTTCTTTATGGTCTTTCTCCCGAGTTTCCAGCAAGTCCCTAGGATGTTGCTGTAATTGCTATGCTATGGTTGGCTTGGCTGTTGGCTTCATTGATGATGAATAATAGTTCTTGGCCTCCGCTTGGTCACCTACTATCTTTTCAACCCCCAAAGGAGTAGGTAGCTTGATGCACTGGTGATAAGTTGAGGCTACAGCCTTCATTCCCTGGAGCCACGGCCTACCTAAAATAATATTGCAACAGGAAAGGTTATCTATAACACAAAATTTTTGATATGAATTTAACCCTTCGATATAAATTTGGATGTTGATGTCCCCCAGTGTCTTCTTGGTTTCGCCACTGAAACCAACTAGCACCGAATTTCTAGGAATGATTTCTGAATCCGGGATGTTCATCTTCTTAAGGACATCATGTTGGATAATGTTGACTGAGCTGCCGCCGTCTACTAGGATCCTGCGTACATAATGGTTAGAGATAAATAAAGTCATAATCAAACCGTCGTGATGAGGATATTGTATGTTCATTTTGTTTTCCTCATCGAAGAAGATTCTCTTGTCTGTTGTTAGGGTGGTTGAAACCATTGGTTGATCTCCGTTATCCATCTTTATTTCTTTAGCGAGTCTTTTTGCTGCAGAGAAAGAAGTTCCATATATTTCTGAACCTCCTGAAATGAAATTGACCGTTCGCACATCCAGCTTGTCCTGGTGAGGATCCTGGATCCTTGAATTGAAGAAGATTCTCTGATCAGTCACTTGGGTAGTGGGGATGAGCGGTCTTTTCTCGTCGTCCAGTTCGAATTCTACTACGGGATCTTCTCTTATGGCACAAGAATCTTGAAATAATTCGTAGTCTCTGGAGACAAAGTTGATCACATGAGCATCTAGCGGTGGTGGTGTTGCTTTCTATCGAAGGTCTTCAGGATCTTGGATCTTGGATTTCTTCCTTCCCAGGAGTTCTTTAAAGTGACCCTTACTCAGGAGGTAACCAATTTCCCTCCTTAAGCCAATGCATTCGTCTGTTGCATGGCCAAAATCTTCGTGGTAAGCACACCACTAAGAGTTGTCCTTGAAGCCGACAACCTTCTCATTTTTTCGGGGCCACCTTGCTTTTTCTCCCAGATCCTTCATGGCATAGATCTGCCATGAGAAACAATAATCGGAGATGCAAGGATAGTCTTCATCGTCAACTGCCCGCACGTTCTGATTATTGAATTTGGTGTACGGATTTGAATTGTTGTTCCTATTCCAGGATCCTTTATTCTTCTCAGGAGTTTCTTGTTTCGTTTGTCCTCCAAGATGATCCTGGATCCTTTTGTCTTCTTCCAATCGGATGTATCTTAACGCCCTGTTTCTGACTTCGTCTAATGTCCTGCATGGAGTCATCACTAAATCATCATAAAAGGGGGAGCTCTTCTGAATTCCCATCTTGAATGCTTCAATAGCAGTAGTCATGTCAGGATTTGGGATTTCTAGAGCTTCCTTGCCGAATCTGGTGACGAAATCTCTAATGGACTCATCACTAGGTTGGACAACACGATATAAATCACTGGTTAACCTCTCAAATTTCCGACTACAACAAAATTGAGTGTTAAACAAGTTAACTAAGTGAGAGAAAGAAGTAATTGAAAAGGGAGAAAGACTTAGCAGCCATTTTAGAGCGGCTCCCGTTAGTGTGGATCCAAAGCCCTTGCATAGGCAAGCTTCTTTGAGTCTCTCCGGAATAGGATTGATCTCCATCCTTTCCCTATACTATGCTACATGTTCTTCAGGATCAGTGGTCCCGTCGTAAGTCTTCATATTCGGAGTCTGGAACCGCTTCGGGATTTCAGCATCACAGATAGGCGGAGCGAATATGGATACTCTATGGCTTCCCTCAGGTATCTCGGGAATTGGTCTTATGACCCCGGGAACACTGGATATCATATCCTTGAGCTTCTGCAGTTCCTTGGCCATAGCTTGGTTGATACCTGCATCCTGCATGGGACCACGGTTAGCATCTAAGGATAAAGGATCGTACAAGTTACCTCTTTGCTGAGTGAAGGTTGGCATCTCGGATGAGTAGATGGGATAGGAGGAGTCTGCGATAAGAGTTGGTCCTCCAGAGGCTATAGTCTGCATGGGGATTATGTCTCCTTCATGGACTTCAGAGGATCGTTGATGTTGGACGCCTGAGGATCCTTGATTCGGAAAGAAGGATCCTTGATTCGGGATGAAGGATCCTTGAGGTTGGGTACCATAGGATCCTTGTGGAAGGATGACTGATCCTTGCCGATAATATGAGGATCCTTGATTCTGCTGACCCATGGATCCCTGTTGTAGGATAGATGATCCTGGCTGAAATAGCGAGGATCCTTGAGTCTGTTGACCCATGGACCCCTGTTGAAGGATAGATGATCATGGCTGAAATAGCGAGGATCCTTGAGTCTGTTGACCCATGGACCCCAGTTGAAGGATAGATGATCCTGGCTGAAATAGCGAGGATCCTTGAGTCTGTTGACCCATGGACCCCTGTTGAAGGATAAATGATCCTTGAGAGAACTGAGCCATGGATTCTGGAGTGGTGAAATCCAGCATCCTTGGCATCAGAGGGTGAGATCCTCTGCTGGCCTCTTGTTCTTCTTGAGATCTTCTATCTCAAGAAGGATCCTCTGGTTAGTCTTGTTCTGCTGCTCCATGTATGCTTTAACCTGCAAAAACATAGATGAAACATCACTGTTAGTATTAACCACCGGGGCAGCAGCATTTTTTGAGCTCTAGAAGACTGGTAGTTGCGTCTTGCTTCCAGCAGCAGTAGGCCGTTGCGTTCCCGTGATTGGCGGAGGCATCGGTGGCAAAGTCCTTGATGAGAGAGGAACCATAGCCGGCATGGTTGATGAAGCAGAGGTTGATTGAGAGGCCATTGATAGTGGTACGGGTATGAAAAAGTTGAGAATGATAGGAATGATACGGATTATAGCACCAATTGCCCCACAGTGGGCGCCAAATTGTTTTGGACAAAAAGCAGCTAAGGATCAAGTATCCAAATCTGTTATGTGAGGTGAGGTGCTAACTCGATAATGACAAATGATATGCATAATGTTGGTGAACACAAATGTTTGATCACGAGGGAAAAAGCCCTTAACCAAGATAGTCTTACTTGGTCAAAACTTATCAAGGTAATCTTTGGTAAAATAACTTTTGTCTAGGATTAATAAGATAATCTTTGGTCGGATTACTTTAGTCAATGATCAACAAGGTAACCTTTGGTCGATGAGTATATGATTATCGTGGTCTCCGGCACAAAAAAGCCCCGGACGGTGAAAACTATCACCGTCGATTATATTAATAGAACGAAAGGTGGTTACAAATGTAGTGGAGAATACGATCGAGGTTACAGAGTATGCTAGTGTGTAGAGAGTATTAATTTCTGCTCTAGTGTGTGTGTAAGTACATGTGTTTTCCTACTCGATCATACTCAAATATATAAGGACAAAGTAATTAACAAACTTAACAACTTCATCCTATAAATCCGCTAGTCTTCCATTCCTCACCAACATGCTCTTTGACCACGTGCTGATAGCCACTCACTAGCGAACAAAGCGGTAGACCATGTCTAGATATCGTTGTTATTGTTTAATCGTCAATTTTCTAGAGAGTTCGTTCATAATCGGCTATGTTTAATTAGGATCCTAGATCCATGTTCCAGTTATAGGATGTCCCATGAGGATAATTGATTCAAGTTCGTCTTAAAGTTGATATACCTGTCTAACACATCACCATACTAAACTCAATTATTAGTAAACAAACAATACCGAGGATCGTCGATCCTTTATATCCTGATGTATATTTCAAGGATAAACTATCCATAAGACAGTCATGGATAAAGGATCCTCAGTATAAAAATCGTGACCTAACAATCGCCCCCAAAATGGCGGGTGATAGTGGAGCACAGCTGTCATTTTGAATTTCAAAATCCTGTGAAAACTGAATGATGGGACGGTTTTGCCAAAAAATTTTCCATTTAGCCCCCAAGGTTAATTATAACCGTCTATATATTCCGCCCTATATCTTGGATTATATACACCTTCATCCGACGCATCAGGTATTCTTCTAACCTCTGTATCTTATTTTCTTTAATCATGTCCGCCTCTTCTTCTTCTTCTCCGGCCCCTTCTAAACCTTCTGAACAGTCATCCGGTGGTTCCGAACTAGTCGAAATGGAACCCCAAGGTCTGCTTTCCAACCCATCTTCTGAAATTTATAAGCTCACGGATCCCGAGGTTGACAGTTTTCATACATTATTTCCTCCAGAAACCCTGTTCCGACCCTACGAATCCAGCATTAGATGCGATATTTACTCCAAGGTTCGGATCTGCTTTCCGTCAACTCCCTTTCTTATAGGCTATAAATACCCCTTTCCGCCTTTTACCAAAGTCTTTTCAATTCTACCGGAATATCTTACATACAAGCCATGCCGATGATTTGGAGAGTTCTTAGCACTATCGAAAGAATCATCAAGGAGGAAAAAAATGATTTTGGCCTTCCGGAGTTGTCATATATGTATACCCTCACTACCTTAGGTTCTTCCCGTTTTATCTTCAAATCCAAGCCCCGACAGCCCCATCCGATCTCCAAAGCCACGCTAAATGATTCCGTGTGGAAGAATCAATTTTTCTTCGTTAAACGCGACTCGATACCAGGGGGACTGATCTTCCTTCAACGTGGGTCATGAAGGGTAGGATCCTGGATCCTTATGGAATAGCAGGATCCTTTATTCTTTAGTTTTAAGACTTATTCTTTTCTGTTGTCTGCAGTTGAGAACTTCGCTTCATTGAGCAAGCTACCTGGAATGGAAGAAAAAGCAAAACGGTTCCTGGAGCTGGATACCGTAGTTAGAACTTTTCAAGCTCGATTTGTTGAAGGCTTTGTGATATCTCCTCAAGTTCAAGCATGTCAAGTAAGTTAATAATTTTAAAGTAATTAGAATAAAGTAGAATACTTATCTGTCGATTTTCCTTCTATAGGTACCAAGAATTTTGGAAAGTCTGCCCTCAAGTTCTCCCTAGACGATATCGATTGTATGGTGACCTCCCCCACTGCCAAGAAGGAAGCTTCAAAGGCTGGAACTAGTTCTGAACCATAGACCGCCACCACCAGGGCCAAATTTGCAGCTTCTAAGAGGAAAAGATCCTCCGATCCCGAGACTCATTGCGACATTATTTGCTCTGTAAGTATATCGTATTTTCGTATTTAATAATTTAGGATCCAGTATTGTCCCAATCTTGATATGAAAATTGTTGATAGGCTGTTATTGCTATGAGAGATTATTATGAGAAGACTATCCTTCAGATGAGCGAAAAGATGGCAAGTTTAGGGAAAGCTGCGGTTGCTAAGGATAAAGCCATGATCCAACTCAAGAAACAATTGGAGGATCAGATATCCTCAGCTGAAGCCCAACGTCAAGAGGCAGTGGAGCAAGCGACAGACGAAGCCAAGGTGTGGGCTGCCAGGTCGATCTTCCAAGCGCGGATCAAGATGGCGATGGAGGCTGGTGATCCCGCTTTTGACAAGTCTGCCTGGGATGTGGAGAAATGGAAGGCTGCTCTTGACGACCTTGGTGGTGAGGATGACGAGGAGATGGTTGAGAACACTGAGGCTGGGACCAGTTGCTTTAAAGAGCCGGTTGAAGCTAGCAAGGGGGAAGGTGATGCTGCGATAGAAGATGCAACTTAAGTGGGCGATGAAGGATATTAAAGACAATGCCCGAGCTCACTTTTTTATTTGGTGTTGATGTTTTTATGAACAAGTACTATGGTCTGTAATAAACAATAGTATTTAGGGTAAAGGATCTATGATCCTTAAGACAATCGGCGGGGGTGACAAAGGCGGCGGGATCCTCTGTTTGTGGGGACGAAGCCTTTGTTGCCCCTGTTTTTAATTTCCAGTACTTTATGAACAATTAGTAACTTTCACTTAACCAGAATGGATGGTCCATCATTTCGTATGGTGAAGTCCGGGTTAGGTAATTTTGGATAAGTCCTCGGGGCTTATCTTAATTAATATATAAATCTTTTGACTATTTACATGTTCATTATCTTCAAAAATTTGTTAGATATAACTTTTATCATTATTAATAGTTTGACAAATATTCTTAAGTAAAAGGTTTTTAGGATAAAAGATCCTGAAAAATTGTTTAGAATAAAATATCCCTAAGGAAGAAAATATTTAAAAAAGAATGTCCTTAAATCATAAATTTTAGGATAAAGTATCCTTAAGATAGACAAATTTTTAGTATTCAAATAACTTTAAGAAAATAGTCTTTCCGATCGGAATATCCAAATTTATTGCAATTAATAACAAGTCTAAGTTTAACGATAAAGATCATAACAGAAGGTTTAGATAGACCTAAGTTACCAGAAGTATTGAACTCTTAATGTTCCTTACAAGAGTAGTTTTAGGATCCGGGATCCGTAGTTTCTCGATCTTCAGTAATAACTTAGAAAATTCACTGCAAATAATTCATATTATTAATTGGGATCAAATCCGTTAAGCTGGGGACGAGCCCATAAAATAAACCGGGGACAAGCCCAACAAATATTCTGGGGATAGGCCCATAAAATAAAATGGGGACAAGCCCAACAAATATTCTGGGGACAAGCCAAATAAACTGGGGACAAGCCCAACAAATATTCTAGGGACAAGCCCAATAAACTGGTATTAACTAGCGACATGGCCCTTGAGAAGAGGTGAAAACCCCTTAAGCCTTAGGATAAAACTAGCGACATGGCCTTTGAGAATAGGTGAAAACCCCTTAAACCTTAGGAAATGGTACGTCTACCATATATCGTAGGATCCTCCATATAGCCGGCAACAACGAAATTGTCAGCCACTAAACGTTTACTGGTCCCGCTGCCCCGGACTATACATCAGATATCGTGCGCAATTGGCGATCGTGAGAAAGGTGAAAACCTTTAAACCTTAGGGGATATGACCATCGGGGGTCATATCCAAACGTGGGCAAGGCCAAGGGAAATAGTAAAGTATCTTAAATGTAAAGGAGAGGTGGCCAACCTCTTAGACATTGAACTTCTCATTAGAATCTGCATTGTTACTTAAAAACTTAGAAGAGATTAACGTTAAAAATATATTATCCTTAGAATAACAAGAATATAAAATGAATAAGTAATCAGATATTACCGATTTTAGGATCCTTGATCCTCTAAGGATAATATATCCTCTTAGGATATTGGATCCTAATTAGAAAAAATATTTCTTTAGGTGGATAGCATTCCATGCTCTTGGTAGTCTATTGCCTTCCATTGTAAGCAAATAATATGCCCCCCCTTTCCTGCTTCCGACTCAATCTGATAAGGTCCTTCCCATTTGGGTGCTAGCTTCCCATTAGTCGGATTTGTTGTGTTTTGGAAGGCTTTCCTTAACACCAAATCTCCTTCTTGAAATCTTCTGATTATGATATTTTTGTTGTATGCCCCAGCTACCCTTTGTTGGTAAGCTGCCATTCTGATCTTTGCTACATCTCTGAGTTCTTCTATCGCATCCAAGTCTTCAAGAAGGATATCCTCATTGGCTTGAGGATCACGGATGCTCGTTCTCGCAGTAGGAACCACCATTTCTGTTGGAATTACTGCTTCGGATCCAAACACCTGTGAAAAGGGTGTTTGACCTGTTGCATTCTTTGGAGTTGTCCTGTCTGCCCAAAGAACGTAAGGAAGTTCTTCAGCCCATTTTCACTTCTTGGATCCTAGCTTCTTCTTTAGATAGTTGATGATGATCTTGTTGCTAGACTCAGCTTGACCATTGGCTTGAGGATGAACCGGAGTGGAAGTAATCATTTTGATGCCCCAACTGTCACAAAAGTTAGTGGTTCTATTCCCGATAAACTGGGAACCATTGTCACAAATAATTTTAGCAGGAATACCAAATCTAGTTATAATATTTCGTTTAATAAAAGATATTACTTCCCTTTCTCGGACTTGTAAAAATGCTTCTGCCTCAATCCATTTGGAGAAGTAGTCAGTCATGGCAAGCATAAAGACTTTTCCACCGGGTGCTTTCGGTAACTTGTCTACAATATCCATACCCCATTTCATGAAAGGCCATGAGGAAGATATAGGATATAAAGGCTCCGCTGGCTGATGAAGGATGTTTGCATGTCTTTGACAAGCATCACATTTCTTTGAATACTCCACTGCATCCTTCTTCATTGTTGGCCAGAAGTATCCGGTTCTAAGTATTCTAGAAAATAATGCTCTTCCACCTGTGTGATTGCCGCAATCTCCTTCATGAAAATCCTTGAGTACTTCTTTGATCTCAGGATCCTCAATGCATCTCAAATATGGACCTACAAGAGATTTTCTATATAGTATATCATTTAATAAAATGTACTGTGATACCTTGAGTTTGAAGGATCTGAGATTAATAGTTGTTGGAATTTCTCATGTTTGTATGTACTTTTTGATCGGGAGGATCCAGGATCCTTGATTGTCCGAGGATAATGGATCCCAAAGCACAATCTGCTTATCATTTGTTATTTCCCCAACTTCTTGCTCTCTTATTGCTGGCGAGAGTATGTGGATAATTGGGATTTTCAAATCCTTAGGAATCTTCAAAGATGAGGCTAAGTTTGCCAAGACGTCTTCCCCACCGTTTTCTTCCCTCGGTACATGTGTAATACTAAATATTTCGAAGGATTTCGATAACTCCTTCACAACATCTAAATATTTCATTAGTTTATCACCTTTAACAGCATACGAGCCATTAAAGTGGTTAGTTATCAATAAAGAATCTACATAAACTTGAAGATACCTGATCTCCATGCTTTTGGCTAATTGCAAACCTGCGATCTGAGCCTCATACTCTGCTTCATTGTTTGTTGCTTGGAACTCACAAGATATGGATTGGGGTATTATGTCCCCCTCTGGCGATTTCAGTAGGATCCCTAATCCTGTTCCTCTTACATTGGATGCTCCATCTGTGAAGAGTATCCAAGGATCCTTGGTCTTTTCCAGTTGTTGGACCTCCAAGTTAGCTTCTTTTTGTAGATCACTAGTGAAATCAGCCACAAAGTCTGCTAATGTTTGAGATTTGATTGCTGTTCTTGGCTCATATTGGATATCAAATGCACTTAATTTCACAGCCCACTTGGCCATTCTACCTGATAACTCTGGTTTTCTAAGAACATTCTTCACAAGATAATTAGTTCTCAAAATAATAGGGTGAGTTTCAAAATAATGTCTCAATTTAGTAGAAGCCATAATTAAAGCAAGAATTAATTTTTCAAGATGAGAGTACCTGGCTTCTGCATCTAACAGACTTTTACTTACATAATATACGGGGTGTTGTTCACCTTCATGATCCTTAACGAGAACAGCACTTACTGCATTACCTGAAATTGCTAGGTATAAATATAAGGATTCTCCATCTACAGGCTTCATTAAGGATGGTGCTGAGGATAAGTAATCCTTCAACGACTTGAGTGCTGTCTCATGCTTTTCTGTCCATCCAAACTTCTTATTTTTTCTAAGAATATCGTAGAAGTCTTTGCATTTCTCGGAGGATCTTGAGATGAATCGGTTGAGATTAGCTATTCTTCCTGTAAGCCTTTGGACATCCTTTGTGTTTGCAGGAGATTTCAAATTGAGGATGGCTTCAATTTGTTCGGGGCTTGCTTCAATTCCTCTCTTAGTCACCAAATATCCCAGAAATTTTCCAGCCTTAACACCAAAGTGGCATTTTGATGGATTCAATTTCATGTTATATTGGTCGAGGATATTGAATGCTTCCTCGAGGTCTCTAAGGTGATCCTCAGCTTTCTTTGATTTCACCACCATATCATCTATGTAGACCTCCATAGTCTTACCCAACTGATCCTTGAACATCAAGTTGACTAATCTTTGGTATGTTGCCCCTGCATTTCTTAGTCCGAACGGCATAGCAGTATAACAATATATGCCGGTAGGAGTCATGAATGTTGTATCCTCTTGATCAGATGGTTCCATCTGAATTAGTTGAAATCCAGAGGAAGCATCCATAATGGTAAGCATTTCATGTCCTGCCGTTGCATCCACCATGGAATCTATATGTGGTAATGGGAAGGATCCTTGGGGCATGCCTTGTTTAAATAAGTAAAATCAACACACACCCTCCACTTTCCATTCTTTTTGAAACAACGACCAGATTAGCTAGCCATCGAGGATATTGAACTTCTCTGATCATACCGGCCTTAAGAAGTTTTTCAACTTCTTCTTGTATGATCTTGTTCCTCTCAGGAGCGAATTTTCTTCACTTCTGATGGACGGGTTTAACAGATAAATCAAGGCCGAGTTTATGAGTGATTACGTCTTTTGAAATACCTGTCATGTCCGAGTGCTTGAAGGCAAAAGTAGATCTTCTTCCCCCTAAGAAGGATATTATATCCTCCTCAATCTTATTTGGGATATTGGATCCTAGGAACACTTTTATTTCAGGATCTTCGGGGTCCAATGATTATTCTTTAAGGTCTTTCTCCCGAGCTTCCATCACGTCCCTAGGATGTTGCTGTAGTTGCTATTCTATGGTTGGCTTGGCTGTTGGCTTCATCGATGATGAATAATAGTTCTTGGCCTCCGCTTCGTCACCTACTATCTTTACAACTCCCCAAGGAGTAGGTAGCTTGATGCACTGGTGATAAGTTGAGGCTACAGCCTTCATTCCATTTAGCCACGGCCTACCTAAACTAACATTGCAACAGGAAAGGTTATCTATAACACAGAATCTTTGGTATGAATTTAACCCTTCGATATAAATTGGGAGGTTGATGTCCCCAAGTGTCTTCTTGGTTTCGCCACTGAAGCCAACTAGCACCGATGTTCTGGGGATGATTTCTAAATACGGGATGTTCATCTTCTTAAGGACATCATGTTGGATAATGTTGACTGAGCTGCCGCCGTCTACTAGGATCCTGCGTACATAATGGTTAGAGATAAATAAAGTAATAATCAAACCGTCATGATGAGGATCCTGAATGTTCAGCTTGTCTTCCTCATCGAAGAAGATTCGCTTGTCTGTTGTTAATGTGGTTGACACTATGGGACGATCTCCGTTATCCATCTTGATCTCCTTGGCGAATATTTTTGCGGCAGAGAAGGAAGTTCCACATATGTCTGAACCTCCTGAGATGAAGTTAACTGCTCGCACATCTGGCTTGTCTTGTCGAGGATCCTGGATCCTTGAATTAAAAAAGATTCTCTGATCAGTCACTCGAGTAGTGGGAATGAGTGGTCTTCTCTAATTATCCAACTCGAATTCTTCCGCGGGACTCTCTTCTACGACACAAGAATCTCTAAACAATTCGTAGTCTATGGAGACAAAGTTGATCACATGAGCATACAGCGGTGGCGGTGTTGCTTTTTGTGGAGGATCTTCAGGATTCTGGATCTTGGATTTCTTCCTTCCCAAGAGTTCTTTAAAGTGACCCTTTCTCAGGAGGTATCCAATTTCTTTTCTTAAGGCGATGCATTCGTCTGTCACGTGGCCAAAATCTTCGTGAAAAGCGCACCACTTAGACTTGTCTTTGAAGCCGACAACCTTTTCATTCTTTCGTGGCCACCTCGATTTTTCTCCCAAGTCCTTCATGGCACAGATCAAGCCATGAGTGTCCACAGAGAAACAATAATCAGAGTTGCAAGGATAGTCTTCATCGTCATCTCCTTCTTCAACTGCCCGCACGTTGTGATTATTGGGCTTGGCGTACGGCTTTGAATTGTTGTTCCTATTCTAGGGTCCTTTATTCTTTTCAGGAGTTTCTTGCTTCATTTATCCCCCGAGATGATCCTGGATCTTTTTATCTTCTTCTAAGCGGATGTATCTTAATTCCCCGCTTCTGACTTCATCTAATATCCTGCATGGAGTCATCACTAAATCATCATAAAAAGCGGAGCTCTTTTGAATTCCCATCTTGAATGCTTCAACAGCAGTAGTCATATCAAGGTTTGGGATTTCCAGAGCTTCCTTTCCGAACTTGGTAACGAAATCCCAAAGGGATTCATCACTAGGCTGGATAACACAATATAAATCACTGGTTAACCTCACAAATTTCCGACTATATGAAAATTGAGTGTTAAACAAATTAACTAAATTAGAGAAAGATGTAACTGAGAAAGGGGGGAGTCTTAGCAGCCATTTTAGTGCATCTCCCGTTAGTGTGGCTCCAAATCCTTTACAAAGGCAAGCCTCTTTGAGTCTCTCAGGAATAGGATTAATTTCCATTATCTCCCGATATTGGGCTACATGTTCCTCAGGATCAGTGCTCCCATCATACGCCTTCATGTTGGGAGTTTGAAACGGCTTCGGGATTTCAGCATCACATATGGGCGGAGCGAATCTGGATAATTTGTGACTCCTCTTCGGTATTTCAGGGATTGGACGTATCACTCCCGGGACACTGTTGAAGGATTGATGATCCTGGCTGAAATAGCGAGGATCCTTGAGTCTGTTGACCCATGGACCCCTGTTGAAGGATAGATGATCCTTGAGAGAACTGAGCCATGGATTCTGGACTGGTGAAATCCAGCATCCTTGGCATCAGGGGGGTGAGATCCTCTGCTGGCCTCTTGTTCTTCTTGAGATCTTCTATCTCACGAAGGATCCTCTGGTTAGTCTTGTTCTGCTACTCCATGTATGCTTTAACCTGCGAAAACATAGATGAAACATCACTGTTAGTATTAACCACCGGGGTAGCAGCATTTTTTGAGCTCTGGAAGACTGGTAGTTGCGTCTTGCTTCCAGCAGCAGTAGGCCGTTGCGTTCCCGTGATTGGCGGAGGCATCGGTGGCAAAGTCCTTGATGAGAGAGGAACCGTAGCCGGCATGGTTGATGAAGCAGAGGTTGATTGAGAAGCCATTGATAGTGGTATGGGTATGAAAAAGTTGAGAATGATAGGAATGATACGGATAATAGCACCAATTGCCCCACAGTGGGCGCCAAATTGTTTTGGACAAAAATCAGCTAAGGATCAAGTATCCAAATCTGTTATGTGAGGTGAGGTGCTAAATCGATAATGACAAATGTATATGCATAATGTTGGTGAACACAAAGGTTTGATCACGAGGGAAAAAGCCCTTAACCAAGATAGTCTTACTTGGTCAAAACTTATCAAGGTAATCTTTAGTAAAATAACTTTTGTCTAGGATTAATAAGATAATCTTTGGTCGGATTACTTTAGTCAATGATCAACTAGGTAACCTTTGGTCGATGAGTATATGATTATCGTGGTCTCCGGCACAAAAAACCCCCGGACGATGAAAACTATCACCGTCGATTATATTAATAGAACGAAAGGTGGTTATAAATGTAGTGGAGAATAGGATCGAGGTTACAGAGTATGCTAGTGTGTAGAGAGTATTAATTTCTGCTCTAGTGTGTGTGTAAGTACATGTGTTTTCCTACTCGATCATACTCAAATATATAAGGAAAAAGTAATTAACAAACTTAACAACTTCATCCTATAAATCCGCTAGTCTTCCATTCCTCACCAACGTGCTCTTTGACCACGTGCTGATAGCCACTCACTAGCGAACAAAGCAGTAGACCAGGTCTAGATACCGTTGTTATTGTTTAAACGTCAATCTTCTAGAGAGTTCGTCCATAATCAGCTATGTTAAATTAGGATCCTAGATCCATGTTCCAGCTATAGGATGTCCCATGAGGATAATTGATGCAAGTTCGTCTTAAAGTTGATATACCTGTCTAACACATTACCATACTAAACGCAATCATTAGTAAACAAACAATACCGAGGATCGTCGATCCTTTATATCCTGATGTATATTTCAAGGATAAACTATCCATAAGACAGTCAAGGATAAAGGATCCTCAGTATAAAAATCGTGACCTAACAATAAATACAACCAACCTACATATATGTATGTAACATCATAAGAAAGGGAGTGAAATTAGATATTAATAGAGTTACACCTTCAATTGTTGCTGTAATATCACTTCTCGCAAGATCCATCCCCATATAAAAGAAATTTGAATGGTCAACTTTTTACTACGTTCTTAATTAGTAGAATTAACCAACCAAAATGATACAACACTTTTAAGTATCTTATGCCACATTGATCTTTTTATTATTTTCAATTTTTATAATCAAATTCATTATCAAAATTCAAAAGGCTACTTTTTATACCCTTTTAATTACATAGTTAATAATTTTATTGATATCTAATAATGTTTTAAGTTAGGTTTATGTACATTTATCGCATACACAACCTAAATCAATATAACCCGAAAACTAGGATCACGAATAATAGATGAAATAGATATACTAATATGATATAAATCTTACCGTTACATCTCCCACTTATGGCCTACGGGTAGGAGGTTTGGGGTTTCTAGTGGAGACTTAAGTTCGAAAGCACATCTAGATTTTCGTCTCACCTTGTGTTACGCTAGAGAGTTATACTCTTGTGGTGACACAATGACAATCAAGTGTCAGTCGGCGATATGGTTTCTCAGGAAAACACCCAAGCCAAACTCTGAAGCCAGTGTATACCCGATTAAGACAACATAGTCTGGCCAGTGTGGGGCATCAGAGCTCTCTAAATTTGGATAGTACGGTAGCCTAAATACAAGAAAATTGTCGTTCTAAACAAAACAAATCTTACATTTACAACAAATAAACATGGCAAAATTGGACGGGTTGGTATTTGGTTCGGGCCAAAGTAGGTTATGGTCAAAATGGACTAATTAAAATAGAGTATTAATTTGATTATGCCCCAAATAGGATTTTGTAAAAATGGGCTCGTTTGAAATGTGTTATTTTAGAAAAAAAATACAAAAAAGAATCAAAATGTGTTCATCCACTATAAACTTTTATGGCAATTAGTGATACTGGTTGGAGGCGATGGTGATGGTGGTGACAGATGCGGCTGGTGATGGTGACGTTGGCATTGGCGGTAGCGGTGATGGCTGAAATAGACCCGCCGATAGTTAAGGCGACCGCTAGTAGGTAGTGTTGACCTATTTAGACATGTTTCATGTGAGCAAATTGTATTAAAGTGACTTGTTTTGACAATTTGAGTAGAACAAAATTTACTTGTATAACTTGAGATGACCCAATAAACCTGCATATATTTATATCTAATCAAACCAAACCAAACCAAATCAAAGAATGCACTATTATTTTCACCTCACACAACCCTTGTTTCTATCATATCGGTCCCACCTAATCCGTCAAAGAATTCACCTACAAAACATAAAGAAAGAAAGGAAATCACAAACTAAAGAAACCTCGTTCTTTCTACTTGTATTTGAATGAATACAAGTTTCAATACATAATGCAAAAGAACTACCATCTACACATGATGCAAAAGAAATATTAATTAAAAAGGTAGTATCTTGTTTTACCTTTTTTTCTCTTTTTTTGTTCAACAAAAGGTTGTTTCCTGTAGGTCCCCCTGGGGCGTCGCCGATCGATACGAGATCCGCACGAGGTTTAGGAGTGCGGAATCCTCCTAGACTCGTTTAATGGTGTAGAAGACGAAGAACACGATTACACACATACAAACACACGAACAAACACACGAATGGGATAAACACATATGCAGATCTTTTATATAATAACCGAAACACATTACATACCAAACACGAAAACAAATGACGGCCGACCCGAGGTGAGCTCTACCTCGGGCCGTCCCACACGACTCTCCCTCTCGATTTCTCTCTAGACAATTAAACTGATCACAAAAACACTCTAATTTTCTGGATACTCAAACCTAAATAAGACACACATATATATATAAACTTCGCGGGCTTGGGCCTGTAGGCGAAGTTGTTATAACTTCGCCTAAGGCGAAGTTGTTACAACTTCGCCTATGGCGAAGTTGTTATTACTTCGCCTATGGCGAAGTTGTTCTAACTTCGTACTTCGTTTCCGCTGAACAGAATTGCATAGCGACGGTCACAAGGTGCACCAACAGACTCCCCTTTGACCGTTGCTCTCAATTCTAACAAACACAAAAGATCATCTGTTACAAAACATGCACCAACAGACTCCCTCTTAACTGATGATCTTCTGTTTACTCTTCAACCAGCCTTGTCTGAAACTGTCTTGTAGCTTCACAAATCTACCAATCACCCAGCGTCTTTCATATCAGATCTCCCCTTCATTGTAAGCTTCTTCGACTATATAGATTGAGGTCTTTGAAATGCATGCATCCCCGTGCCTAATTGATCATCTCAACCAATCACGTGAGTCCTTCTGACTTCACAACACGTGAAGTTCTTCTAACTTCACCAACACGTGAAGTTGGGCTCCCTCCACAACTTCACCAACACGTCGGCATACGATAAGGTTTAATCTTCAACTACTCACCATCAAGTGATCAATTTCATCACAAAACCACCTTGACAGAATCTAACACACATGACCATTAATTAATCCGAAGCATCTTTAATCACCAGGGATAACGATCAAGAACATAAACACTTTAATTCCCGATTAAATCCAACTTGTTCCAGAATTTTCACTTTAATAAACAAGCATAACGTTTCAGGATCCAATTCTCGAACGCCTTGAAAATAACATAAATAATATGCTCTGACCGCAATCCAGTAATGACAAAAACCTTCAGTTCAATTTGACTTTCTTCAGTTAGTCAACCTCGAACAACAACTATTTCATTGCCCACAAACACCCAAATATGTGTCAATATCCAGTTTCAATCAATATCCCATTCACAACCTCAACTCCATATCCAGAGTTGACACGTATTTGTTCACACGTAAGACCAAGAGATAACAAGTTTCCCTCGTTGACGGAACAACGTCTTAGGTCTCACAATAATCGTGTACACCTGGCCATACAGACGAAAACTCCAAACAATTTTTTTTGTTTTAACTTTTTTTTTTTAACTTCGCCTAAAAGTCAACTTCGCCTAAAAGTCAACTTCGCCTGTCCATAACTTCGCCAGACTGATAACTTCGTCTAAACCCTAAAATTTAAGCGACAACTTCGCCTGAACCCCATAACTTCGCCTGCGACGGCTGTTCGGCCAAAAACGCATCAGAAACGTGCCAGAAACACCAAAACGCAGATCTCGAACCATAGCATAAGAGCCTAAGGCTCTGATACCACTTGTAGGTCCCCCTGGGGGTCGCTGATCGATACGAGATCCGCACGAGGTCTAGGAGTGCGGAATCCTCCTAGACTCGTTTAATGGTATAGAAGACGAAGAACACGATTACACACATACAAACACACGAACAAACACACGAATGGGATAAACACATCTGCAGATCTTTTATATAATAACCGAAAAACATTAAATACCAAACACGAACACAAAGACACGGCCGACCCGAGGTGAGCTCTACCTCGGGCCGTCCCACACGACTCTTCCTCTCGGTTTCTCTCTAGACAATTAAACTGATCACAAAAACACTCTAATTTTCTGGATACTCAAACCTAAACAAGACACACATATATATATATATATAAACTTCGCGGGCTTGGGCCTTTAGGCGAAGTTGTTATAACTTCGCCTAAGGCGAAGTTGTTCTAACTTCGCCTATGGCAGAAGTTGTTACAACTTCGCCTATGGCGAAGTTGTTATTACTTCGCCTATGGCGAAGTTGTTCTAACTTCGTACTTCGTTTCCGCTGAACAGAATTGCATAGCGACGGTCACAAAATGCACCAACAGACTCCCCTCTGACCGTTGCTCTCAATTCTAACAAACACAAAAGATCATCTGTTACAAAACATGCACCAACATTTCCTCAATGATGGGCAATAAAGTAATGTAGAAGGTGAATCTCATAATACCATCTACACATGATGAAATCCCTTAGCTTCTCATTATAACTTGGTTGAACCCTTCTCTTCTTTCACGTGTTTCCAAGTCTCTTTAAGAGACAATTGGTTTTCCAATTTCTGCATGGTTACAACACAACTCATATTGCCAATGTTGATTGGTCCCAACTCCCAACCCTAACCATTTGAAAATGAGATTCATTGGCAGGAATGTCACTATCCTATAAAATCCATGGTCATAAGTAATATTACTTTTTATATTTGAATTTAATATAATATTTTTAACAAATATATTATTAAGGAAATTAATAACAAGGGGCTAAATTATTATAAATGGTGTTTTTGTTCGTCTTAGAATGTAAAATGAATTAAAAAAACATTTAACAGGGTAGAATATGTTATAAAAAGTGTGTATAAATAGTTACTTACACAGCTAATGACATAGGCATTAGAATATGTAAGTTGTGGATTTTTATCGTCCGGACTAGAATCAGTCGATCATATATATCATATATAGTGTGAGAATCATTTAAAAAATGAGAATTTTTAAAACCACTTTGTACCACAAAAAACCTCTTAAAGAAAAATTCGAAAATAATAAATTTTTAAACGCAAATAAAGAAAACGCAATAAAAAAAACAAAGCATTTATTTTGCATCTCGGTTTAAAAAATAAATAAGGTTGGCTAATTTAAACATATATGTATAATACTAAAATAAACAATTTAAAAATTTTACACACACATATATATATATATGGGAGAGTTAACGTACATGTAAATTTAACGTGCTAATTGTGAGAATCAAGTAGAGTAATTATATATACAAGTAGTAATTATGTAATTACATCATAGAGTAATTATATAATTACTATATGATGTAATTACATAATTACTCTACTTGATTCTCACAGTTAACACGTTAATTTCATTTTTATTTGATCCAAAACCTATATATATATATATATATATATATATATATATATATATATATATATATATATATATATATATATATATATAATAAATGCAAAAGTAAAAAAGCCAAAACGTTTATCTAGCGTCCCGGTTGGAAAAAAAATAATTTTTTTCTTGGTTTAGCTCATTTATACATATTTGTAGAATACTTATTTTTCAATTTTATACACGTATGCACATATATGTACATACATATTATTTTTTATACACACATGTACTGTTAAGATAAATGACAATGATATATGTGTACATTATGTAACTGGAGATTTAATGATAATATACATATATGTACAATTAAGGTTATTATTATTATTTTTTTTGGAAACCCGAATACTAGATATACGTTTGATTTTTTTTATCTTTTTTAAACTTTTCTCTTTTCTCGCTTTTTTGTTTTTATTAATATTTTTTTGGATGGGTTTTTTAGTAGTCAAAAGTGGTTCTCAAAATTCTTAATTTTAAAAAGTTCTCTTACGATTCTGTCTCTCACACACACACATGTATATTTATATATATGTATGTATGTATGTATGTATGTATGTAAAGGATCCAATACAATAATCCCTTATCCTACATTACGTACGCGACCTTCTTGAACGCTAATTTCAATCGTCCTAATTATTTCTAATTTAATCCCATAACATAGGAAGAGGGTATATTTGTCTTTTAACATCAATTAATAAATCAATTGCGCTTAAACACAGAAACCGTTTATCATACTCTGGATTATATCATAAACTGTATCTTTGAGAAATCAAGCTACAAATTTGGATTTTTCTTATACGAATTGCGATTTGTTTACGAGATGTATTACGATCATCAAAGTAAGTACTTTTTAGGCTTAAGTTTAATGGATTGATTTTGTCAAGAGAGATTTTGTAAGTGCAATGAACTAATAATCAAAGTTCTTTTTAATTAAGTGTTTTCAGTTGTATTCATAATCGTTTTGTTTTTCGTAATCCGTGAATTTATTTGTGTTTTTTTCTTCAAGTTATGACCATATTTGCTTATGTGTTAACAAGTTTTATTGTAACTGTTAGTTTTTATATGTCTAAGCGTCTTAGTTGGCAAGTCTCAATGACTTTTTTTATGATTGTTTTCTTCAACTTATGAACGTACTATTTTAGTATTTTTTTTGACATGGACGTATCAGTAGTTTTTTTGACCTGAACGTGTTAACATAACTGTTAGTACATTTATTGTGACTAATGATTTGCAGTTGAAGTATATGACAACTACGGAAAATTGAGGGTTTGTTAGTGCATTATTTGGTGTTCCTAACTGATCGAATAAGCTAGGGTAGTTTAGTCATTACCATACGATTATAAATATGGCCAATTCGCTAAGCATATTTAGCGAACGAAGTCCATTCGCTTAGACTATGCCATACGCATGGGATGTTGGCGTATGGCAGCCCATTTGCTATCCTAGGAACCCACACGCTTATAATTTAGCGTATTGAGGCTCATTCGTTGACTAGAGAGCCCAATCGCTAAGGAATTCAATCAATGGGAAGCCATTCGCTAGATGGATCACCCCATTCGCCCATTCGCTTAAGATGCCAGGGAATGAAGTCTGGGCCTATAAATAGTCTTATCCTAGCTAATGGGCTTAAAGATCTTGGAATTATTACTCAACGGGTAACGTTATGCTGCAGGAGGTGCACATCGATGCGGATCGAGCCTAACCATATATATATGCATGTATGAGATCTTGTAATCATTTGGTTATTATCCATGAAACAATCTTTTCGTTCGATTATCTTTCAATTATATTTCGTAGATCACGATGTATCACATTTGCGACTAGCTCTTGGTTTAGAATCGTTTTCAGAATAATCTGTCTTACCTGGACGTCTTAGTATTATGACTTGGACGTCATAACTGAACATGTGTTTTTTTTATGTTTTAACTTCTATCTAGACGTATGATGTGGTTTTAATTATACAGATATTCTATAAACAATCCTTACACTTTTGAGTTAGTTTTGTTTTAATATTATGCTAAAATAATTCATACTTTGGTTTTAAGGTTTAAAATGACTAGCAAAAATGATCGAGTCATCTTTAATGCAATTCAGTGTTTATGAAATATCGTAGTATTATTCTACATATGCTACTTTAATTAATTTTTTGCTTTGTAGGTACAATATTACAAGTTCACGAATATGAATCTATGTTATACTTCTTGTGTAATTTAATAGCATTAGTTATAAAAAATAATATGAAGAAAAGTTTGGAACGTGGGCTTGAAAGAAGAAAAACACAAATGCTCAATGGAGGCTTTGCTAAAGATGGACCCAAGAAGAATTAAAGGAGAAAAATAAGTAGGTGGGCCACCAAGAAAAATCAAGGGTTAAAATGAGGTCCGTGGTTTTTGAATTTAGGGTGAAACAAAAGAGAGGCTTGGGGGAATTAATATTGAGGTCGAGCATAAGGTGGGCGCAACTAGCGCTGTTAAAAACCGAATATTCGAACTTTCGGATATCCGAACATTTTGGATAGTGAAAATCGGATATTCACTATCCGAATCCGAAAATTCGGATATCCGAATATCCGAAAAAGAAAAAAAAAACTTGTTTTAACAATAAAAAACAATACATCATCTTCCAAATCCAACAAACTAAACATACAACAACCAAATAACAGGTTTCTAGACCAACAAAACCAAACATAAAACAACCAAATAACACACAATTCATTGTTCAAAATAAAGTAAAATACAACATATTCCAAAACAAACATCACTCCATTGTTCCACGGTTCCAACCCGGATGTCACATCCGAGTAGTTGATTCTGACGATGGTGGAGACCGCAGACGAGTGGACGGGTGGCTGAGTCTGACAGCGGTGGAGACTGGAGACGAGTGAAAAGGACAGACGATGGTGGAGAAAAGGACCGACGTTGGTGCTGGATCTCCGATCTAGATTTGAAGAAGAGAAGAGGCAGCAGAGCAAAGGCGCTTGTGCTAATGCGTTATGTTATAAAGCATACTTTTTTTAAACGACCAACTAAGTAACGCGGGGTACTCCGTACGCGACCCCCAATGGCTAAAGGTAGCCCGAGCCGGCCACTAGTCCGGACGGTCGGAGCCCTTAGCAGTCCACATATTGAGGGATTCACCAGATAAAACCCGACCCCCATGCCCGCCAAATGACAAGACAACGAGCAACTGTTAAAACCGAGTGAGATCAGGACTCGAAACCTAGCAAGCCAGAGTCATTCCTCATATCTCCCATATAAATTGGTGATAGTGCCTATCACTAGTAAAGTGAGTGCTCTACCATTCACATCCAATTTATTGTTATAAAGCATATTAGGGATTTTATATTATATGTGTTATATAAATAAAATTGAAAAATATTAAAATTAAAATATCGGATAGTTTGGATATCCGAACTATCCGAAAATCTGAAAACTGCTATTTGAATCCGAATCCGAATCCGATTTTTTGATATCCGGAATTCTAATATCCAAAAATTTGGATAGTTCAGATTCGGATAGTTGGATAATTCGGATACGAATTCGGATTCAGATAGGTTTGAACACCCCTAGGCACAACCATAACCATCAACCTTTATTGGAGCCAGGAGTTCAACAAAGGGAGCAACATGCATCGTAATAAAAATATTAAGAAGCAAACACGAGTGTAACATTCCTAAAACTTCCATGCTAAATTTGTTAACTTTTAAGGGACCATTTGGTCATTTTTCCAAACATAAAGTCCAGGGTTTAATTCGTAATTTTTCAAATTTTAGAAAAGACGGACCGTCTCATTATGTGACGGTCCATATCAAACATAACCTTGGTATTAAGTTTTCATTTGAGATGGGGATTTCACAAACATCTACTATTTTGAGACAGGTTGTCTCATCCGTTTACAATGGATTGACAGACCGTCTCACCGCCCCTATCAGTAGAAAATTCCCAAACTCGACCCTTACGTGTCAAATGTCTATTGTTGACTCATCAGTTTGTTTTGTCCTATAAAATGTAAGCATGGGACACAATTTCATGCACTACACCCTTGTTAATCATCACAAACAATTAAACACAAGTTAGTTAGGTTTCAAGTGTGTTTAAGCAAGAACAAGCCAAGGGAATAGTTTCTGGTCGAGTACAAGCTCTGATCAAGCTTTCCAGAAGCATTACCAGCCATTCCGAATCATCCCTAGGTTTTCATATAGCTCGGAAGTAAGGTAGGAATGTTCCAACACTCATTTAAGTTCCTGTAGCATGTTTAACTGAGTATCAAAACTATTATTAACCAAACCTCCATTACGATGATTTACAGAAGTCACAAAAGTGTTTTTATACATTCATAAGATCATAGAACACTTAGACGGACATTAGAAAGATGTCAAAAATCATTTTAGATTTAATGGGCCAAAACAGAGGGTTAGACGGGCAGTTTAATCAGTGACGACCCGTCTCATGCCTACTTTTAATACAGGTCAAAGAGATCAAACTTGTGACGGCTTGTAACACAGATACAGATCGTCTCATTATTATACACTCCTTCTCAAAATAATTTATTATTTTAAAGGATATTAAGTTTTGAACTTATATAATCGAACCAATCTTTATCACTAGGTATGAAACGATAAAAGCACGCCAGTGTGGCCTATAAATGGATCAAGAGATACGATCCAAGTATTTATGTAAACCTATTTTATTATAGGTTAAGCATCATTCACAAAGGTTTTAAAACAAAAATCACGACATCATACAAAAAAAACAATAACATGTGAATAGGTTGAACCTTTACAATCAGTTAAACAGATTCATACTCGAGAAGATAAACGAGTTTTTTTTTTGCCTTAAAGAGTAAGTCAAACATTTACATGAGATTACATGATCTATAAAAATGCGTTATAAAAAAAAATAAAAAAAAAATAAAAGCAACTCAGACTGATTACACATGAGTTCGGATCCTAACATAACTGACAATAGCATGCATGCATGCATGCTATTGTCGGCCATAACCAGTTCTTCAACGAGCAAAGCTCTCAGAGAACCCTTGAATTGTGTGTGTATGGTAGTGGTATAAACCCCCGGGATGGAAAGATATTAGCTATACAGAAAACTATCTTTGTATTTGACAAAAAGCTTACTTGAATTCTTTTAGAGTCTGTCCATGTTTCACTAGCTTATCGCTGATGTATTTTTTCCCCACATTCAAGGAAACTAAGATGTAGCAGCTTGTACAAGGATCCAAAGTCATCATTAAAGTTGGAGGATCGCGAAATGAAGATGGATCAATTTCGTTAATCATAATCCTTGTAATATTGATACAATATTTTGTAAACCAAATACTCGAGCATTTAACTCCAGAGTAAATTTTCAGTGTACATCAATATTTTAGTATAAAACAAGTCTTTTGTTAAAATAAATCTGAAACTATGATATATTTACGAAACATGTACCAATGAGTGTCCTACTTCTAGGCCTTAAGTGACGTTGTGACAAAGTTGGTATCACAGCCATCAGCTTCAACAAATTACGTATTTTGACATAGAAATATCTAGGCTTTAACCTTTATATTATTATTATTATTTAATATTATCAAGTGGGTTAATATTGGATTGGTACACCTCGTATCCGTAAACAAATCCGTGCAGATGTCTTATGTCAACATCTTTGGGCACAAAAAACGAGTAGCTACGATCTAAACCTGCACCCTAACATTTTGAAATAGCCAGTGATGACTATCATGGTTATTACACTAATTTATTCAATCACAATCAATCGATCAATCCGACAACACCACTCGGGAATCAGGCAGCCTATATGCCTGGAACGCATAAAATGTCGATCAAAGTTTCGAGCGACACATCTGGAGATATACCTAAGAACCCCTCACCTGAAGAGTGGATGTGCAAAGCAAAATTAAGCGAAAACCCGATTCAGAGTCATTGAACTTGATGACTGCCATTATGACTAGGAGAAATGGCACTTCGGATCACCACCACCGAATAATTAGGCACCACAACCTTATGCATGTCTAAGACGTAGGCCAAAGCCATATGAAAAGATTACTATCCAGATTCCATATTACAAAGAGGAGAATGAACCTTAGGAGATTTACCAACATGTACCACCATATACCACTTATGTACCGACCATGTCTGAACAAGCCAATAAAATCCGAGAAAGTCTCGACTCATCGATGAGTTTTACACCCAAAATATTTTGGATAAGGAAATGCACACCTATGTAGCTAATCCTCATCTCCATCCAAAGGAAATTGAATACATTTTTCTATCAGTGTATGCACCAGTTGGTTATCCTAACCAACCTAATGCAATCATGGACGAGCTTAGATAGGAAAGGCTTGAGAAGAAATGAGCAAGAAAGAAGATCATCAAGAAGTGTGACAAGATGAAAAATTTTATCAAGTAATCGATAAGGGATTAGAAACAAGAGTTGTTTAGCTGTTGTTTTGGTTATGTGATATTTTCTTTTAGATGTATTATAAATAGCATAATAAATTAAAGAAAGCTTGCTTTTTTGTTTTAAAACCTTGTTTTACTTTATTGTAGTATGTTTGGAGAAAAGCAAGCAAACAACAAACCCTCTATCAAAACAAATAACAATGGGAGGACCGTTGAAGAAAATATTTGAGCAATACAAGATGAATACCTGAATGGAATTCGCGGACTTAATCAAGGATGCAGTGAACCCACTCATCGACTTAATGAAAAATAATTCCACTAGTCATAGTAGGATAGTGCCTCGCATTCCACTAAAAGACTCAGCCATAGCAAGAACAAAACAATTCATTCAAAGAAAGACACAAAAAAGAACAAAGGTGAAGGTTACCATATGATATAATGCTAAATGTTTATGTTTCCCTTGTATATTTTAATAGTTTATGTTCGTTTTTAGTCGAGATTTGTATACTACTAACACTTTTATGTTTTGTAGGCGATGGAAGTTAATCGTGTTCGAAAAGGGCGAAAAAACGAGTTAAAATGAGCCAAAACGGAGATCCGGAACGCGTCAGGAAGGAACCGGACAGAGAACCGCTCAAACCAGGCCAGTCTGACCGGCCCTCTTATTGTGACACGCCGTGCCGTGCGACCAGGCACCCCATTCCCCTCACGCGGCGCCTAGTGACTCTGATGGAATTTTTTTTAATTCGTTTTTGTTAACTGTTGGGCCTTGTTTTGGGTATTTAAACATCTTTAACTTAAACCTGACAATACCCTGCCGCCACCAGATGAATTTGGAGTTTTTGGGAGCATATTTTTGAGTCTTCTGGTGATTTTGAAGGCATGGGAATAGTCGGTGAAGAGCTTTACGTTCAAGGTCGAAGACTACAGGTTTTATCGCCTTTAATCTTTCGTTTCACTTTATTTCACCATGTTTCCAGTTTTATTTGTTTTGTTTGATTTAGATTACATGATGCTAGGCTAAACCTCATAAACTACCTAGGTCATGATGAACCTTTGTTCGGTTTGATTTTGATTGGGATTTCTTTTTGTTATGGATTTTATGTTTTAAGTAAAGTGTTGAGTTTGAGTTAATTGATGCGTATGATTGCTTGGTTTTATTTACTTGGATTTATTGTTTCACATTACCCTTGGTGATTGTTTCATAGGATGGGGTTTTGTTAGGTCGTTTATTGTGTGTTCTTGATTAGTTTATGATTGATATGCATTAAGATCTTAGAAACAATAAAATAATTAAATAGATAAAAGTGAGTTATTAGCCTAGAAAGCTGTAAGGTGATAGGTTATTGATAGATCTTTGTTTGTCAGGATTGCTAGATTTAGTTCTTTGTAAGGAGTCCGTCTAGGTTTGATTGTGAGCTTAGTCTATTAAGTCAATTGAGTCTTCTTAACTACCTTTTATTTCCGCGCTGTAAGGTAGGATTTCGTCATAAAGATACTTAGACATAAATTATTAAATAACCGTAAGGAAGTTTAATTCATAAAACTGGTGAGTCTTAAAACTTGTTAGAAATCAATAGGTGTCTTCTTAAAGGTCAAGGGTCCTGTTCAGGTTTTCTATCAAGGGTTTATTTTACGATCCCAGTTTCATAACTTAAGTTTCCCATTTTATTGATTGCCGTAACATTGGGGATTCTAGCCTAGGTAGTTATTTTCATCATCTGAGTCAATCTAAGTGTTTTAATATTTTATTATTATAATTCAATTAGGGCTAAGTCTTTATTATGTAATGATTATATTTTATTATTATTTAATAAATTAGGGTTAGGTTTAGTTAATTGGTATTTAGTTTAAAACTCCCCTAAAACATTATTATTAATGTTCATGTCAGTAAGTTGAGTCTAATTAGCTAGTATACGTAACTTATAGAGTCCTATGAGTTCGATATCCGGACTTACTTAGCTGTAATAGAGTCGACTGGTACACTTTTCGGTTAGTAGTTTAAGTTCAGGTTAAGAGTCTAGAGTATTACTTGGTGTCTATATTAGCATATTTTTAGTTAATAATTATTTGACTACTTTTAGCACATCAAGTTTTTGGCGCCGTTGCCGGAGACTTTTGGCGATTGCGTTGTTAGCTTCGATTGGACTTACATGCTATATACGTGCTATTGTGTTTTTGCTTTTTAGTTTTTAGGGTTTTAGTTAATTAGATAATTACGTGTTTATTTTTTTATTATTTTTTGTTTTGAGTTGTAGGTGTCTAATTTGCCGTGTCTTTTACTTGTTTAGATTCTTGTAATTATGTGTGAAATTTGTAATGGACCTCACTTTACTATTAAATATACATACTATAGTAACCTTAATTGTGATACGTGTGGTGATCCTCATTTAACCAATGATTGTCCATATAAGGGTTCTAGCTTTATTTGTTATAGATGTTGTGGTTGTCATATGACTCGTGCACATACATATAATCCTACTAACCCCTGTGTGCAACAACAATCTTATCTTTCACAGGGGTCCCCGTCATATTTTTATAATGAACCGGATCGGGGATTTCAATACAAACATGGCCAAGATTATGGTCAACATTCTGAGAGCAACCCCAACAGGTGTGACGAGGCGTATTTGAATAAGATTGAGGAGTTGTTGGCCCGACCATTGGAGAAATATGCCCAATACCAACAAACATTAGTTGAACATGATGCTATACTAAGAAATCAAATATCTGTTTTTGCAGGTCTCCAAGATGCAGTTAAAGAAATCTCCAGAAAACTGACAAAGGTGGAAGAAGGGCCAAAGCAGATCTCCCAATGCGTGTACGAGTCAGATAGCGAATTTATTCGAGAAACCGAAGAGGAGAGTGTGCAGCTGAAGGAGCAACCGACACCTGGTTATAACTATCATGCGAAAGGAAACTATTTGGGATATATGAATCGGTTGGGCGAGTTGTTCCCGACAATTCCAGAAGAAGGGAAAGAGCCAATCATGGAATATGTAGATGAAGAAGAAGAGCTCATCCCCAATACATAGACACGAGTGGCTGATGAAGTCCCACCTCATGTTTCACAGGTATGTGTTGCTAATTGTACTGAGTTTTGTAGTGACTCCGATGATGATTGCGACGGGGAGGAGAGGGCTGCATTTCTGAGACCAATTATGGTGAAACCTGTGTTTGAGGAAGAGATAGAATTGGGAGAGTCACTTGAGTTAATGTTTGGTGTTGAGGATATGGTTAAGGTTAATAATGAGCTTAACGAGGAAGATGAAATTTTGAATCTGGAGTTGGATGGATTGTCGGATAATGACGGGGGAGACACATTAGACGTTAATGAGGATGTTGCATTTTTCGAGGCCCTACTTGTAGAGGATAGTGTAGATGAGGATGTGGTGTTAGAGGAAGAACACTATTGCCGGCCCATGGATTGTGTTTTGAATGTTGATCAGGATTCAAAACCATGGGAGAAGATTGAGGATGAGAAATTACCTGAAGACCGAACTTGCGTATATTTTAGGAGATGGTCTATGGGAGTGAAAAGCCATTAAATTTCAAACACGACCAGTCTTCTCGATACTTACAACGCATTCGGCTCTTGCCAGGTAAGTTTAAATATAGGTGGTCTGACCCGTTACTGATTTTTAATTCTAATTTGATATTTTGCGGTTCCATCATTGATATATTACTACTTGATAAATTCCGGGTGGAACTAAACGGGTTAGATAGGTTCCAGATCAAGGAGAATCCTCCTGATTAAGTTCAACTGTGGGGAGGTTTCCGCAGAGTTTGTATAATTAATTGAGTCACTAACGTTAGTTTTTCTTGGTTTTGTGTTGCGTCGTCGAGTCGTTTCAAGGAATCTTTGCCATCATGAAGAGAGGATTTGGCAAGAATTTAAGAGATGCTAGATTTGATGAGAGACTGTATGAGTTAGAGAGACGATCCCCAAGGAAGAATCTATTGAAAAAGACAAGTGTGGGGATGGAGCATCCGAGCCGTATACTTTATATTTTTATTATTATTTGCTGCTAATTATTCATGTTTTATTTGTTGTGTGATGTGAAATACTTTGAATGCATAATATCTATCATTATGATAAGATACATTTTAGAGATGCTTGTTTTGTTTGGCCGCTTACGTTCATGTGTGAGAGAAGGAGTTACCGTTTGCTGAGCACGTTCGTAGTTGAAGGGCATTCATGGAAGAAGACTCTAGCATCATTTTTCATGCATATTACCAGCTAAGTCTTTTCCATCATCTAGCTTATTAACTTTTTATTTTGCTTTTGTTTTTAATTTTTTAGATTTTTAGTTTTTTGTAGTCCGACTTTATTTTATTTTTATTTTTATTTTAAGTCGTCCTTATCCTTGTATTGAGGACAATGCAAAATTTAAGTGTGGGGATAGGATATTTGAGTCATAGTTTAAATTTAACCTTTAAAAAAATGAAAAATGTTAAAAAAAATGTCCCTTGATTTTCGTTTTTTTGCTTTAAAGTGGGAGATGATGATACTTATCGGAAATTGGTTTTTCAAATTACTAATAATATGAGATAAATAATAGAAAGCACACTTAACTTGGGATGTGTCGGTAAGCTCAGCCTTGAAAATGAAAGGGCATTTTGATAAAATGGTTAAAACGGAAATCTTTTGTGGGTAAAGCATTTTGTCCGTGGTAGATAAGTAATGAAAGGTCGGGCCATACTCAAGCCTCAAATTTTGGTATGAAAAAGTGAAAATGTTATGAGTTTTAAAATCTGAATACGTTATCATATGATGCTTTAGTAGGTTTAACGTTAGAGTATGCCGTGTAGCCTGTGATATAAATCTTAAACTGCTAGTTTTAGTGTTTTACACCTCATTGGCGTATGGTTTTATAACCTTAAACCTTGTATTGATGGGATGCTTCGGGTCCGGAGACCATGGGTCTGTATGCAATCTATTCATCTGGGTATTCACAAAATTCTAAGTGTGGTTGTGGATATTTAAATAAAGCTAAAAAGAGTAAACCCTTGTAAGTCTTTAAACATGAGCACAAAAGTACAAAAGTACAAATACACTACAGACTTGATCATCCACGCTGTTAGCCATGTGGGGTCCCTTTGCTCGCGTCTCATTACCATTAAAAAACGGACCACAAGGGGCACGCTATATGTAAGCCCTACAAATGAAAGTTTGCATGCTCACGTATGGTGATGGTTCGGGGTATTGCTTGATAACGGGGGTATGTCATGTTTTGGGGAACACTAGCTATTAATTAATTGTACCTTAATCGTATCTAATGGCTGCTTGGTAGACTTTGATGCTTAAACTTAGGTGGATAAACAATACCCTTGATCGTCTTAACTATTCATGAAAAAATAGAGCAACAAAAGTTTTAATTCTGCTAATTTTGAGGTTTAAGTCAATTTGGGGTGGCCTGGTCCGGTAAAAGCTGAAAATAAGCGGGTCATGATTGTGTAAACCACTGAGTAATATTATTGTCGGATCTTATTTGTCCCGGTAAAGATTAAGGCATGGGTTTAAGTGGATAACAATATCGGTGATCGCGGTTTTTGCGTTTTTCTGAGCTTAAAAAATTAACCTATATTTTTTTAAGACTTTATTTTCCGATTCTGATCCAACTGAATCAAACTTTTTCAAGGACGAATAAAGAATAAGTGTGGGGATATTTGATATAATGCTAAATGTTTATGTTTCCCTTGTATATTTTAATTAACATTTTAATAGTTTATGTTCGTTTTTAGTCGAGATTTGTATACTACTAACACTTTTATGTTTTGTAGGCAATGGAAGTTGATCGTGTTCGAAAAGGGCAAAAAAACGAGTTAAAATGAGCTAAAACGGAGATCCGGAACGCGTCAGGAAGGAACCGGACAGAGAACCGCTCAAACCAGGCCAGTCTGACCGGCCCTCATATTGTGACACGCCACGCTGCGTGACTAGGCACCCCATTCCCCTCACGCGGCGCCTAGTGACTCTGATGGAATTTTTTTTATTTCGTTTTTGTTAACTGTTGGGCCTTGTTTTGGGTATTTAAACATCTTTAACTTAAACCTGACAATACCCTGCTGCCACCAGACGAATTTGGTGTTTTAGGGAGCATATTTTCGAGTCTTGTGGTGATTTTGATGGCACGAGAACAGCCAGTGAAGAGCTTTACGTTCAAGATCGAAGACTACGGGTTTTATCGGCTTTAAGCTTTCGTTTCTCATTATTTCACCATGTTTTTTGTTTTATTTGTTTTGTTTGATTTAGATTACATGATGCTAGGCTAAGCCTCATAAACTACCCAGGTCGTGATGAACCTTTGTTCGGTTTGATTTTGATTGGGATTTTTTTTATCGTTATGGATTTTATGTTTTAAGTAAAGTGTTGAGTTTGAGTTAATTGATGCGTATGATTGCTTGTTTTTTTACTTGGATTTATTGTTTCACATTACCCTTGGTGATTGTGTTACACCCCCAAATTTCCACTAACGGAGTTTTACCGTAAGGCGGGTGACATACCAGGATCCGAACACATTAATCACACCAAACGACATCTACATGGTCTTAAAAGTTTTAACAAATCAAAATAAAATGTTCAGAGTACTTAAGTGCTAGTGCGGAAGCTAAACAAAGTGCGGGAGCCATCTCCCAAACAAGTTTAAATAATTCATGGCGCTACAAGCGCAAAACCAATATCAAATAAATGTTTTCAAACTTAAACCAATGCGAGTCCATGCATGCAATGTTATCCTAATCCAAGTGCTTGCTAGTGACCTGAGGAAAACATGCTAAAAGAGTCAACACATATGGTTGGTGAGATCACAGGTTTTCAAAGTAAGTTATGCTCTATCAGTTCATAAACATTTATAAATAAAAGTGGCCCATGGTTAACTACACTTAGTTAACTCGTTGCCGCATAGTGTTATGTTTCCATCACGACCGAAGCTGACTAGTTATTGCCTCAAGTCAAGTATTGCCAAAACTTAACAATGTTTGGTCAAAGTTACACCCCGTTCGACCTCCAGTCGAGAATAACGCAGGGTGGGGTTTGTCAAACCCAATAGTACTATTTAAATTTACCACGCCAGTTAACCTTAGTTAACGGTCCGATGTTCGTGAGGACTTTCCATGGCAAAGAACCACTACGTTATAAGCAACCAAACGGTTGTGTAAAGATTTAGAGCAAGTAAAGTAAAACAGTTTTGCATGTTTCCTCCCCCAAAGGAAAAGTATAAAAGTGGGACCGTAAACTCACCTTGTTGGTGCTTCGGGTATTACACAAATCCGACCGAAGTAAATGCGTCACGTGCTAAGACCCTAAAAATGCAAGTACGTAAGTAACTTGTGGGATGGTTCCTAGAACCACTAGTATCCAACAATCTCCCATTGTTTTTAAAAAGACTTTTGACCAAAGTTTGACTAAAGTTGACTTTGACTAAAGTTGACTTTGACTAAAATATTGACCTTTGACTAAAATATTGACCTTTGACTAAAAGGTTGGACTTAGAATGTTTACCTTATAAATCTAGTCACACTTAATCAATCATCAAGTATACACACTTAGCCATATTCCTTTCAATTCTATGATCAATACACTTTCACAACATCACAAGCAAGACTAACTATTTAGTCAACTAGTTCTAAGTTGACTTAAAAAGTCAAAGTTCTAATTTACCACAACTAACATATCACCATTTGCAATTATCTCAACTCAACCAACATCTTTATCACCTTTAACAATTTATACCACCTAAACCGATTTTTCTCATCAATCAAAACTCATAATTAAATTACCAAATAAATCACACATATACAAATCAGTATTAGGTTCAACATATATTTTTCTGACAATTTTTGGATTTACCAATTCGTCCAGAATATTCATATACTACAACAACATGATTTATATTTCTACAACAACACAGCAGTAATCAAAAATTTGTCAAAAATTCCATTTTTGTCCAATTGATGCAAGACCAGTTGGACTAGATTCCTAATTCAATTTACAACATCCTAGAAGTAGAATTATATCCATATCTATTTTTATCATCAAGTTATGAAATTTACAACTCAACTCAGAATTATTTTCTCTAATTTAGATTTGCATCCTGATTTTGTAAATTAATAAAAAGTATCAACCAGTGTCCAAAAATTAAGATTTCGGACTTTCTGAAAACTAGATTCAAAGTACATGTTCATAGAATCAAAAATTGATCAAAAACACAAACATATCATCAAGTATCCACAATCCAAATCCGTAACATCTAATCTGCCAATAAACAGTTTTAACCACCATCAACTACAAATCACAACTTTTCTATCCCTTGATTCAACAATCATCAAGAAACATTCTTACCAAATCAAATTGCATGTCTTATTTTTATCCATTTGATTTCATAATAAGAACACAAGTATTTATAAAGGACTCAAAATATTAATCAAGACTCATACAAAAATCCTTTTTATTTGTCAAACTTTGATCATCCCCTTTCATGATCCAATCATTTGGATACAAGGTTCATATGAATTAAAAGTAAAATATAAACATAACCATCTACTCACTTGTTTGATCCAAAGGCTTAATCCCTTGTTTACCAAAAATCACCAAGTCTTTTGATATGAAGATAATACTTGAGAGAGATTGTTTGTATGAAAAATATGAGAGTATTTGTGTGTGTGTGTGATCTACGGCCAAAGAGAAGAGGAATAGAAAAATATAACATTCATTGATATTTACTCATCATTTACACACTCATTAAGGCATAATAAATTTTATTAAACTTTAGATAACTTTATTTAATTTAATTTGTGACATGTTACAATTTTTAAAACATTTTCTAATTAACTCTTTAGTCTAAAGTTTAATAGTTCATCTAGCAAATTAACATGTAACACACCATATATTGTGTCACCTTAATTACCCAACTTTCTTACAATATCGCACAAGCATATAACAACTAGTCATGTAACATATAAATCATGTAACACATTAGACTTATTATATAAGGTACATGTAGCATATCATGTTTATTATAACATGTGTGACGAGTTTATTATTCTAGTTACAAATAACTAGTTACTCTTACTTAGGTCATCACACGACTAACTCAATGTATGCATACATGACACTACATGTATAAGAGTTCCTTAACTTAGTTGACAGGACTAACGGAGTTTACTGACACAGTCAACAGGATTTAACTGGGTTTAGTTAACAGAGTTAACTTAAAAATGCCGGATGTCACATCATCCCCTTGTTGAAAGAATTTTCGTCCCGAAAATTAATGTGATGTCACCACTAGACTGGGACATGAAAGGGATAGAAGAGAAAAATTTTAGGTTTGTCACATCATCCCCTTGTTAAAAGAATTTTCGTCCCAAAAATTTAAATCGTACCTATGGTTTGGCTTCAGGTTTGAATAGGTGTGGATACTTTTCTCTCATCTGGTCTTTGCGCTCCCATGTGAACTCTGGTCCACGCTTAGAGTTCCAACGAACGCGAACGATAGGAGTTTTACTGTGCCTACGGGTCTTTACGTCCTGATCCATGATTTCCACCGGCTCATCGATGAAACGTAACTGTTCGTCCACTTCTAGTTCCTCCAAAGAAACTATCAAGTTTTCGTCAGCCAAACACTTTTTAAGATTTGATACGTGGAAGACGTTATGTACCCCGCGGAGTTGTTCCGGTAAGTCCAACCTATAAGCCACTGGACCGATTCGTTCCACGATTTCGAATGGCCCTACGTAACGCGGGCTCAACTTTCCCCGTTTTCCGAAACGAATGACACCCTTCCACGCTGCCACTTTTAATAAAACTTTGTCCTCGACTTAAAATTCTAAAGGCCTTCTACGCTTATCAGCTTAACTTTTCTGACGATCACGTGCTGCTGCCATACGGTTTCGGATCTGAACTATCCTCTCCGTCGTTTCATGAACTATTTCAGGGCCAGTTAGTTGGCTCTCACCCATTTCCGCCCAGCAGAGTGGTGATCGGCATTTACGTCCATACAGAGCTTCAAAAGGGGCTGCTTGTATGCTCGTATGGTAACTGTTATTGTAAGAGAACTCAACCAAAGGTAAGTGCGTCTCCCAACTGCTCCCAAAATCGATGATGCACGCCCTTAACATATCCTCCAATGTTTGTATTGTTCGCTCGCTCTGACCGTCTGTTTGTGGATGATAAGCCGTGCTCATATCCAGTCGTGTACCCAACGACTTTTGCAACGATTTCCAAAAGTTTGAGGTAAACCTATCATCACGGTCCAAAATAATCGATATCGGCACACCATGACGGGAAACGATTTCTTTAATGTAAATGCGAGCCAGCCTATCCGTCTTGTCCGCTTCCCGGATGGCTAGAAAATGTGCGGATTTGGTCAATCGATCCACTATGACCCAAATCATGTCGAAACCGCTGGGTGTCTTGGGTAGTTTGGATATGAAATCCATGGATATCTGTTCCCATTTCCCCATAGGAATTTCGGGTTGTTGAAGTAATCCCGGCGGTTTCCTATGTTCTGCTTTCACTTTGGCACATGTCAGACACTTAGCCACGTACCCAGCAATTTCCTCTTTCATACTCGGCCACCAGTATAGCTCTTTTAAGTCATGGTACATCTTATCTGATCCCGGATGTACTGAGTATCGGGATTTGTGTGCTTCGTCCATGACCAGTGTTCTTAGATCCCCATAACGCGGTACCCAAATTCGATCATGGTAATACCGAATGTCATCCGACTTAACCTCGGAGTTCCCGTCTACACCGCGCAAAGATTCGGCATCAAAATTCTCGGCCTTCAGAGCTTCTAACTGGGCATCCTTGATCTTTTCGGGTAAACCAGAGTGAATTGTTAGTTGTAAAGCCCTAACCCTCCTGGGCTTCAAAGTTTCTTTTCGGCTCAAGGCGTCAGCCACCACGTTGGCTTTACCCGGATGATACTTAATAGCACATTCATAATCGTTAAGCAACTCGACCCATCGTCTCTGCCTCATGGTCAGTTCTTTCTGCTCAAATATGTGCTGGAGGCTCTTATGGTCAGTGTAGATCGTACATTGGGTTCCATAGAGGTATTGCCTCCAGATTTTTAGTGCAAAGATGACGGCTCCCAGTTCTAAGTCATGGATCGTGTAGTTCTTTTCAGCGATCATCATTTGTCGAGAAGCATATGCGATGACCTTTTCCCGTTGCATGAGCACACATCCAATTCCTTGCAGTGAAGAATCGCAGTAAACAACAAAGTCTTCTACTCATTCGGGCAGTGATAGGATTGGCGCACTACACAGCTTGTCTTTCAGAGTTTGAAATGCTGTGTCATGTGCCTCGGTCCACTTATACACAATGCCCTTGCGGGTTAAGGATGTGAGTGGTTGAGCAATCTTGGAAAATCCTCCAATAAATCTGCGATAATAACCAGCTAATCCCAGAAATTGACGGATTTCAGTGGGAGTTTTCGGGTTTGGCCAATCCTTGATTGCTTCAATCTTGGACTGGTCCACTTGGATTCCCTCCCCACTTACCACGTGGCCCAAAAATTTTACTTCACGCATCCAGAACTCGCACTTCGATAATTTGGCATACAGTTGTTCCTTCATGAGTAGCTCCATCATTAATCGCAAGTGCTCTTCATGTTCCTCCCTTGTCTTCGAATATATCAAGATGTCGTCTATGAACACAATGACGAATTTATCCAAATAAGGCTTACAAACACGATTCATGAGGTCCATGAATATGGCTGGGGCGTTTGTTAACCCAAATGGCATAACGGCGAACTCATAGTGTCCATAACGAGTACGAAACGCTGTTTTCGCAATGTCTTCTTCCCGAACTCGGAGTTGGTGATAACCCGACCTAAGGTCGACCTTCGAGTAGTAACTGGATCCTTGCAGCTGATCGAACAAATCATCAATACGTGGCAAGGGATACTGGTTCTTGGTTGTCACCTTATTAAGTTCCCGATAGTCGATACACATGCGTAGAGTTCCATCCTTCTTCTTCACGAATAGGACTGGAGCTCCCCACGGGTATGAACTGGGGCGTATGAAACCCTTATCTAGCAGTTCTTGCAACTGCTTAGACAGTTCCTCAAACTCCTTCGGAGCAAGGCGATACGGTGCACGAGCTACAGGAACAGCTCCTTGTGTTAGGTAGATTTGGAACTCCACTTGTCTGTGAGCGGAAGGCCAGGTAGGTCTTCGGGGAAAACCTCAGGAAAGTCTCTAACAATAGGATCTGGTCGATTGAGACCTCCTCCTCCACAGCCTCTTCAGTACCTTTGTCGGTGATTAGGGCTAAGATCGCAGTATGGCCTTTACGCAGTAACTTCTGTGCCTTCATAAGGGAAATGATCCCAACTGTCGCACTCTCTTTCTCACCATGAACAATGAGAGTTTCTCCCCCAGGGAGAGGTATGCGGACGATCTTCTCGTGACAGACAACCTCGGCTCGATGCTCGGACAACCAATCCATCCCAATAACTAAGTCGAAGCTACCAAGTTCAATCGGCATAAGATCTATGGGAAACAAATGACTAGACAATTCTACGGTACAACCCTTCAAAATATGGGACACTTGGATGGTTTTACCATCTGCTAACTCGATAGTGTACTTAGACTCTAGGGCAGATGGGGTGCTATTAACCATTTCACAAAATTTAGTTGACACGAAACTTCGATCGGCCCCGGTATCAAATAAAGTTAGCGCATAACAACCATTCATTTTATATTTACCGGTAATAGTTACGGAGTCGTTAGAAGTCTCACCTGAACCACCACCAATAACGAAGGCTCTTCCCCTGCCTTAACCTCCGTTGTTACCATTCCCATTGTTACCATTCTTCCCGTTGCCATTTGCCCCTCTGTTACCAGCATTCTTCAGTTTGGGGCAGTTTCTCTTAAAGTGACCCTCCTGTCCACACTCAAAACACCCTTTCGGGGCCTCTTGAGGTGGGGCTTGTTTCTGGGGGTTGTCTACTCGGCAAAACTTGGTTTCGTGGCCATGTCTGCCACACTTGCTGCAACGGTACTTATCACATCTCCCCGCATGTTGGAAGTTACACTTGTTACACTTTGGGAGTTTCCCCTGATATCCTCCCTGTTGTTGGTTCTGGCTTGGGTAGTTGTTCCTGCGAGGAGACTCAAACCGTCTCTGTTGATTTTGGCCTGAAGAGGTGCTCTTGTTGTTGGAGTTGTTGTTGCCACTACTCTCCCACTTGCGTTTATTATCGGATGTGCCAGTAGCAGACTTCTTGGACGGGAGAGTGCCTTGTTTGACGGCTTGATCAGTTAACTTATGAGCTAACCGGACGGCATCGTGAATGTTGGCGGGATTTGCCGACGTCACCATACTCTGGATCTGCGGAGGTAAACCGTCAATATACATTTCGACCCTCTTATAAGCAGGATCGACCATTTGAGGGCACAGTATCGCTAACTCATGGGATCGTGTCGTATAGGCCTCAATGTCGGAACCCTCCATCCGCAAATTCCAAAACTCATGATCTAACTTCTGCACTTCACCACGCGGGCTATACTCGGTCTTGATCATATTTTTGAATTCCTCCCATGACATAGCATTGGCCGCATTTAGACCCAACAACTGAACTTGGGTATTCCACCAAGTAAGTGCTGACTCCTCGAGAGTCCCTGTAGCAAACTTCACCTGGTTCGCAGCCGGGCAATTACACATAGCAAACACTGATTCTGCCTTCTCTATCCAGCGCAGTAAACCGACAGCCCCCTCGGTGCCTTTAAACGCATGGGGTTTACAATCCATGTAGTTCTTAAAGGTGCACCCTGCGGCTCCCCCTGCCGCCTGCCCCGGAATCTGGGCGGCTACAATCGCTGCGGTCACATGCTCGTTGATGAGTGCCGCCAGTTCTGCTGGAGTGAGGTTAATGCTACCCCTACCATGGCCACGTCCACGTCCCGACATAATCCTACGCAGTCGTGAACATAGACCGGATTAATGCCTTAATTCTAGTACATCAATAACAATCAAACAACTAATTTATGAACATCACAACACAATTTAAGAAAACAATACTTGAAAATATAACTTGTAATCCGATTACAATCATTCAATCCAAACATCATAGTTCAAAAATATCCTCTGTTGGATGGGAACAACCCTCCCACCAAGGTCATAAAAGAAAGAAATCCAAACGAATACCAACTGACGATATCACTCGTCAGATACTCCCGATGACCCGCTCACCTCGGGCTCCTCCTCGGGGTCTTCCTCCGGATCCTCCTCGGGGTCCTCCTCTGGGTCTTCTTCAGGGTCCTCCACTGGGTCCTCTAGAGGTGCCAGCCGGTCCTCCAGATCCCGAATACGGTTACGAGCAATGTTCAGTTCGTTAGTCAGATCTATCACCCTGTCTGCAAGCATCTGCATCTTCTCACCTAGCCTCTCAACTTCAAAGGTTAACTTGTAGTGCATCTCTGACCTCCGATCGCAGAGCTCCCTCAAGAAATCCATCTTATGCTTGGCTCCACTCTGTTTCTGCGCTAGCTTAGCAATGTCCGACTTTATACCCTGTTTCCCACACTGCGCCTTATCCAGGCCAGAAACAAGTGCAGCTATCACCCGCTTAGGAGGGCATGGCAGGGCGGGTACAGTAGGGCAAGAAGGACCTACAATAGCTAGGGGTGGAACCTCCTCCTTCTCATTCATCATGGTCACCACCTCTGGGTACCATTCCCAGTCGCACTGGGGCTTAGGCAAGAACGTGCTCTCGGGTGAAGACTCCTCAGCAGTAGATGTGCCAGCATCAGGGATGGTCCGCTGCCTCTTCAGTCTCGGGGACGCAGGTGGTGTGCTCTCCTCAGCGATGATAGGTGCTTTCTCACGAGCGTGATCAGCTGACGACGAAGACATACTGTGACACAAGGGTTGGGGTTGGGATGAGTGAGTGGTATATCATGTATATATGTGCAGTGTAACTAATGCATCATGAAAAGCTATAGACCGGACTGCAACCTATATGAAATGGTATGCAACCTGGTTCGCTATAACCAATGGCTCTGATACCAATCTGTCACACCCCTAAATTTCCACTAACAAAGTTTTACCGTAAGGCGGATGACATACCAGGATCCGAACACATTAATCACACCAAACGACATCTACATGGTCTTAAGAGTTTTAACAAATCAAAATAAAATGTTCAGAGTACTTAAGTGCTAGTGCGGAAGCTAAACAAAGTGCGGGAGCCATCTCCCAAAAAAGTTTAAATAATTCATGGCGCTACAAGCGCAAAACCAATATCAAATAAATGTTTTCAAACTTAAACCAATGCGAGTCCATGCATGCAATGTTATCCTAATCCAAGTGCTTGCTAGTGACCTGAGGAAAACATGCTAAAAGAGTCAACACATATGGTTGGTGAGATCACAGGTTTTCAAAGTAAGTTATGCTCTATCAGTTCATAAACATTTATAAATAAAAGTGGCCCATGGTTAACTACACTTAGTTAACTCGTTGCCGCATAGTGTTATGTTTCCATCACGACCGAAGCTGACTAGTTATTGCCTCAAGTCAAGTATTGCCAAAACTTAACAATGTTTGGTCAAAGTTACACCCCGTTCGACCTCCAGTCGAGAATAATGCAGGGTGGGGTTTGTCAAACCCAATAGTACTATTTAAATTTACCACGCCAGTTAACCTTAGTTAACGGTCCGATGTTCGTGAGGACTTTCCATGGCAAAGAAACACTACGTTATAAGCAACCAAGCGGTTGTGTAAAGATTTAGAGCAAGTAAAGTAAAACAGTTTTGCATGTTTCCTCCCCCAAAGGAAAAGTATAAAAGTGGGACCGTAAACTCACCTTGTTGGTGCTTCGGGTATTACACAAATCCGACCGAAGTAAATGCGTCACGTGCTAAGACCCTTAAAATGAAAGTACGTAAGTAACTTCTGGGATGGTTCCTAGAACCACTAGTATCCAACAATCTCTCATTGTTTTTAAAAAGACTTTTGACCAAAGTTTGACTTTTGTTGACTTTGACTAATGTTGACTTTGACTAAAGTTTTGACCTTTGACTAAAATATTGACCTTTGACTAAAATATTGACCTTTGACTAAAAGGTTGGACTTAGAATGTTTACCTTATAATTCTAGTCACACTTAATCAATCATCAAGTATACACACTTAGCCATATTCCTTGCAATTCTATGATCAATACACTTTCACAACATCACAAGCAAGACTAACTATTTAGTCAACTAGTTCTAAGTTGACTTAAAAAGTCAAAGTTCTAATTTACCACAACTAACATATCACAATTTGCAATTATCTCAATTCAACCAACATCTTTATCACCTTTAACAATTTATACCACCTAAACCGATTTTTCTCATCAATCAAAACTCATAATTAAATTACCAAATAAATCACACATGTACACATCAGTATTAGGTTCAACATATATTTTTCTTACAATTTTTGGATATATCATTTCGTCCAGAATATTCATATACTACAACAACATGATTTATATTTCTACAACAACACAGCAGTAATAAAAAATTTGTTAAAAATTCCATATTTGTCCAATTGATGCAAGACCAATTGGACTAGATTCCTAATTCAATTTACAACATCCTAGAAGTATAATTAGAACCATATCTATTTTTATCATCAAGTTATGAAATTTACAACTCAACTCAGAATTATTTTCTCTAATTTAGATTTGCATCCTGATTTTGTAAATTAATAAAAAGTATTCAAACAATGTCCAAAAACTAAGATTTCAGACTTTCTGAAAACTAGATTCAAAGTACATGTTCATAGAATCAAAAATCGATCAAAAACACAAACATATCATCAAGTTATCCACAATCCAAATCCGTAACATCTAATATGTCAATAAACAGTTTTAACCACAATCAACTACAAATCACAACTTTTCTATCCTTTGATTCAACAATCATCAAGAAACATTCTTACCAAATCAAATTGCATGTCTTATTTTTATCCATTTGATTTCATAATAAGAACACAAGTATTTATAAAGGACTCAAAATATTAATTAAGACTCATACAAAAATCCTTTTTATTTGTCAAACTTTGATCATCCCCTTTCATGATCCAATCATTTGGATACAAGGTTCATATGAATTAAAAGAAAAATATAAACATAACCATCTACTCACTTGTTTGATCCAAAGGCTTAATCCCTTGTTTACCAAAAATCACCAAGTCTTTTGTAATGAAGATAATACTTGATAGAGATTGTTTGTATGAAAAATATGAGAGTATGTGTGTGTGTGTGATCTACGGCCAAAGAGAAGAGGAATAGAAAAATATAACATTCATTGATATTTACTCATCATTTACACACTCATTAAGGCATAATAAATTTTATTAAACTTTAGATAACTTTATTTTATTTAATTTGTGACATGTTAAAATTTTTAAACATTTTCTAATTAACTCTTTAGTCTAAAGTTTAATAGTTCATATAGCAAATTAACATGTAACACACCATATATTGTGTCACCTTAATTACCCAACTTTCTTACAATATCGCACAAGCATATAACAACTAGTCATGTAACATATAAATCATGTAACACATTAGACTTATTATATAAGGTACATGTAGCATATCATGTTTATTATAACATGTGTGACGAGTTTATTATTCTAGTTACTCTTACTTAGGTCATCAACGACACGACTAACTCAATGTATGCATACATGACACTACATGTATAAGAGTTCCTTAACTTAGTTGACAGGACTAACGGAGTTTACTGACACAGTCAACAGGATTTAACTGGGTTTAGTTAACAGAGTTAACTTAAAAATGCCGGATGTCACAGATTGTTTCATAGGATGAGATTTTGTTAGGTTATTTACTGTGTGTTCTTGACTAGTTTATGGTTGATATGCGTTAAGATCATAGAAACAATAAACCTAATTAAATAGATAAAAGTGAGCTGTTAGCCTAGAAAGCTGTAAGGTGATAGGTTATTGATAGATCTTTGTTGATCAGGATTGCTTGATTTAGTTCTTCGTAAGGAGTCCATCTAGGTTTGATTGTCAGCTTAGTCTATTAAGTCAATTGAGTCTTCTTAACTATCTTTGATTTCCGCGCTGTAAGGTAGGATTTCGTCATAAAGATACTTAGACATAAATTATTAAATAACCGTAAGGAAGATTAATTCATAAAACTGGTGAGTCTTAAAACTTGTTAGAAATCTATAGGTGTCTTCTTGAAGGTCAAGGGTCCTGTTCAGGTTTTCTATCAAGGGTCAATTTTACGATCATAGTTCCATAACTTAAGTTTCCCATTTGATTGATTGCCGTCATATTGGGGATTCTAGCCTAGGTAGTTATTTTCATCATCTGAGTCATCTGAGTCAATGAAATGATTTCCTTAGCTGGACACAACATACCTATACAATTGTTACCCATGACACTGACATGTTTTGATGTAGTTAGGTATGGACTGATTATCCACTAATCAAGCCGGTATCCTATACGAAGGAAAATTTATTGAAATTCAAAACCCAAATAACAAAATCATTCGAATAGTAGAAGATAAAGAAGCCGAACAAATTGGAACTATTTCCACGATAAAAGCCAATCATTGCTTAGGTAAGGGATGCCTCGCATACATGGCGTATGTATCTAGGGAGCTAGAACCCAAAAAGAAGGAAAAAGTTCATATGGTATCAGAATTTAAGGATTTATTTCCTAATGAACTTTCAGGAATCCCACCAAACAGGGACGTAGAACCAAGTATAGATGTACCAGGAATTGCACCAATTGCTAAATTTCCTTATAGATAAGTACCCACTGAGATGAAGGAACTAAAGAAATAGTTAGATGAAGTGTTAGAGAATGGAATCATTCAACCAAGTTCTTTACCATGGGGAGCTCAAATTCTGTTTGTTAAAAAGAAAGACGGATCAATGAGAATGTGCATTGATTACCGTGAGCTTAACAAGGACACTATTAAGAATAGATATCAGCTTCCAAGGCTCGATGATCTATTTGATCAGTTGTAGGGAGCAAGTTTCTTTTCTAAAATTGAACTTATATCGGAATATCATCAACTGAGAGACCAAGAAGAAGATATTCCGAAGACAGCATTCCAAACAAGAAATTGACATCACAAATTGACAGCAATGCCGTTCGGATTTACTAATGCTACAACAACATTTATGGACATGATGAATCGGATTTGAAACCCTACCATGATAAGTTTGTTATCATATTAATAGAAGACATTCTTATGTACTCAAAATCCAAGGAGGATCATCAACATCATCTCAAAATTATACTAGAATCCTTAGAAATAAGAAACTATATGCCAAATTTTCTAAGTGTGAATTTTGGTTACACGAGGTACAATTTCTCGGCCAAATTTTGAATGCAAGTGGTAAGTTCCAAAGATACTGACCCAAGTTAGATGTTTCTTAGGTTTGTCAGTATATTACAGAAGATTCATTCAAGATTTTCCCCGAATAGCTATCCATTTGAATTCACTGACTCGAAATGCAATTAAATTTTAATGGGGACTAAAACAAGAGGAAGCATTTGAACCTTGAGACAAAATTTAACAAATTCATCAATATTAACTTTGCCAGAAGATTTAGATAACTTGCTTTATACTATGATGCTTTGCACACTAATATGGGTTGTGTATTGATGCAACGAAATAAAGTCACAACATATGCTTCACGTCAATTAAAAGTTCATGAAAAGATTTACACAACACATGATCTCAGGATCGTTAATCTCGTAACCCACACAAACACTTGAGAAGAACGATTACGAAATGATAATATGTGAAAAACCCCTAGACACTAACCAACGGAATCATTTAATATCAGGGTGTTACTTAATAACACTTGAAATGACAAACACACTATAAACTCAAAAGATTTCCATTATAATATTCAATGAACTACAATAGGAAATGCTTTTAGGGTTTTAGGTAGAATGTCAGGTGCAGGTGCAGGTGCATTTCCGTACAAAATATTCAGTATGTTTAGAAAAGTGTGTAATCAGCCCTGCTAATCAATGTAACCTAGTATTCCTTTTATAAACACCTGACAAACCTTCTGGAAACCCTAATCATTGTTAAAACATATTCAAACGTATTCAAAATTATTACCAGTGTCAAATAGGTCTTCGAGTGAGATTTTGTCCCTGCCGAGCAGACCTTGTAATCCTCGAGTGTGCTTGAACATTCCTTCGAGTAAGCTTATACTTAGAATATTTTCCTAAGAAAATACTCTTCAAGCAGACTTCAACCTTCATGATATAACCCAACTTTTCTCGGAAATATCCCACGAGCAAACTTGTTCTTCTTGATCTTTTCATTCTTTTGTCATAAGACTTATTCCGACAAACATTGTGTACTTGGGTATGTTAGCTTGCTAGAGATTGAACTTTGCTCGTAGAAGTCATTATAATAATTCTTTAAACTTCTAACAATTATGCTTGAGATCATCTTATTGAATCCTTGCTTGACCCACCAAATTACTTGATAACTTGGTTTAAACTTGGACAAGTCAAGAGTATGCTTTAACACAAACCTTGCTTGACTGAAGAAAAACCTTGCTTGATAAAGTGTAGTTTGCTCGAACTTTACAGTTAGAAGAATTCTTGAAGATAACCTTACTCAAATAAGATACCTTGCTTGAATAAGTATAACGCTTGCTCGAAGTGCCTAGTTTGCTCGAATTCCTTAATTAGCATACTTCTGAGGAGGTTGAGAAGATTCCAATCTTCATTGATCTTCTTTAGGCCCAACAATCTCCCCCTAGATTGGAACAAACTCAGATGCACCAAAATCCATCCGGATTACATACACTTGTTTCAACATACACATCAAATCCTTAAAAGTAATGAATTACATTATTTGAAAGAAATAGATTACATATTCAATTTCTGCCTCAAGGGCGTTACACATCAAGAGAAAAATACATCAAAAACTATAATAAAAAATTACAAGTAAATTAAATTCCGATTACCTTCAACTTCAGCTCCTTGATTTCCTTCTTTCTTTTATGATTCTTTCTAATCTAACACCTGCTGCCCTTTGTTGGAACATTGATATCTCCACATTGAAGGGATGGTTTTCTGGAAGATCTCATTGCTTAATGTCATTCAGATCATCCATATGAAAGAATTACAAGTCAGATTCATGTTTAATTCTGCCCAGGGCCAGACCTTTGGAATTTCACAGGATAAAGCCATCAGTCTTCTTTTCAAAGCTTATATTTGTGATATTTCCATTTCTTTGTACTTATTAATTTGGTTTGTCCATTCTTCTTTTCATATTGATGCATTCTTTCATAATAGCATAGGTATTCACAAGCTTCTAGGCTTTGTCAATATAGACTTCCCATATTTATTTCACCCAATCTCTTTTGCCTTTTTTTTTCAGTGTCAGTGTATTCCAGCTTTCTCTTCTTGTTTAGCAGAGTTAAGCCAGATCTAGCTTAATCTTTTTAGTACTGTTAGTACACGGTTTTGCATCTCGATTCTTTGTATTTATTGTTAATGTATTTTTCCTTTAATTAATGTAAAATATATTTATATCTCATCTAGTTCGTTAGTAGAACATGCAAGTTCGTTAAGGACGTTTAACGAACTAGCCCTTAAGTTATGTTCTCTCATGATTCGTTAAGGATGTTTAACGAATCAGGGGGTGATTCGCTAAGTTTATTTCGTTAATGTATTGTAACGAAGTCGGCGTCTGGTTCGTTATGAAATGTTAACGAACCAGACCCGTCTTCTATATATAGTGGTAGTTTCCACTGTTTAATTTAAGCATTGAGTTAAGATTATCGAACCTCTGCCCAATTGTTCACTCGGTCTTCATATTAATATCATTCATACACATATATATATACAACTAATACTAGTAGTAATCGATAATATATAAACAATAGCATAATAAAATAGATCCGATTTAGTTATTATAATATATCAGATCTGAGATCTGTTTGATAGAGTTATTTACAAGTGGTATCAGAGCTTTCGGTTGCTCAATTGCTATTGATTTGGTAATTAATTCATTAGTTTGGACTGTTTAAGTGTTAGTTTAGTATAAGTTTGGTTTTGGTTTGATTTTGATCAAATTGAGTGTGAATTGGACGTGTTATGGACTGATCTGGATTAGATCTGTGGTTGTTAAAGTATTGGAAGGTTGTTGTGATAAGGAGTTGGAAATTGGATTGGTTTTGAGTTGTTTTGGTTTGGATCTGCTTTGGCCAAAAACAGAGTGTTTGTTTTGGTCAAATTGATTTTGATTTATAGTGATTAGAGTTACGAGATGGATTGAGTTGGTTTTGCGCTGTGTTTCCGAGTAGTTTGATAGGTAATTTGTGTGATTTGGTGAAGTATTGGTTTGGTATTACGAATTTGAGACTAAGGTTTAGTGTTGTTGAATCTGGGAAATTTCCAGATTTCTGGAAAATTTGTTTGAAGATTTGAAGATCTTCATCCATGGTTAACTGATTCGTTAAAAGTTCTGATTAATTCGTTAATCTATTTCTTAATTCGTATCTCAATTCGTTATACTGTCTACTTCGTGTCATCCCAGTTCGTGTGACACGTGTGTTACTTCGTTAACTTTAATTATAACAACTTTTGCCACGTGGTAATAGTTGTCAGAGTTTATTACAACCGTTTTAACAACCTGATTCGCTATAGTTTATTCGTTATCAACTGTATCTAGTTCGTTACTTTAATTCGTCACCTAATTCGTTTAGTGATTCGTTTAGGAAACTCACCAGTTCGTTATTCTAATTCTCTATGTTTTCACTTAGTTATTCGTTGTTCTGAAATCAGATTCGTTAATCTGATTTGTTGACAAGTTCGTTAAAACATTTCTGATTTGTTAAAACTTATTTCTGATTCGTTATCATTTCAGATTCGTTAATACTGTTCCTGATTCGTTACCTGGACAATTTTCAATTCGTCAATTGTGATTCGTTAACCACTGTTTACAGTTCTTTAATTCCCCTGTTCACAATTCGTTAAGACATTTTCAATTCTAACACCTGAAGTTTGAGAGTATTGTCATTTAACAATATGGCTGGTATGTATGCTTTGGCGTCTCAAAATATGTTAATGCAACAAATGCTGCAACTGGACACTGAGATAGGTTCACATTCAAAGTGCCCACGTTTAATGAAATTTAGCGATTTTACTAAATGGGAACCCCGTTTTCGTGCTCTTTTGAGTTCTGTTCTCCCTGACTGCTCGTATTGCTTGGATGAGGTTTATACCGTTCCTATGATTGGAGATGAGACTATTGGTTACACACCTAAAGCTTTCTCTCAATACTCACAAGAAGAAAAGAAAGCGTTAGAGATTGAGACAAAAGCCTACTCAACTCTTACAATAGCTTTACCCGAAAACATCTTTCACCAAATGGGTAGCATAAAAAATTGTGCTTCATTATTCCAACATATTCGTATGAGGAGTATGGGTAACACTGCTGAAAGCAAGAAAGTCATGCTAAAGTTTCAATTTAGAAACTTTAATTTATTGAAGGGTGAAACTGTTGAGGAGATGACGACAAGGTTCAACCGTTTGATAGCTGAGATGGATAAAATGAAGCTAGAAACTTCTGAGGTTGATAAGATTGATACTATCAAGAGTGCACTACCGAGTTGTTATTCTACGTTTTTGATGGTTCTAAAAGAGAACAATTACTTCAACAATGAAGACTTGACTGCATCCGAATTCATGCAAAATATTGAAGCAAGAGAGTACGATCTCAAATGTCAAAAGTCTTCCAAGGAGAGTCAAGATCTTGCGTTTTATGGTGGTAGCATGCCTTTAAGTTTAACCATTTAACCAATCACTGCATTTCTTTCACAAAATGCAAGTGAGAATGCAACAACCATCTATAGTGATCCAAGAGCATGTTTCTACACTGCTGGTAATTCTGTATCACTTGGTGTTTCTGTTGGATCTGGAAATTCATCTACTACAAATCAATTCTCTCCACCACGAACTGTAACATGAAGGAAGCTGAACAAAACTTTGCTTTTCTGATAGCCTTCATGTCTTCCTATGAGAATTTGGTGAGTAGTAAGATACCCACAAGTGATTTGACTGATGAAGACTATGATCAGATTGATCCGAATGACTTAGAGATTATGGACTTGAAGTGGAATATGGCGATGATTGTTCGTAAGGTTAAGAGGTTTATGCAAAGGACCGGCAAAGATCTTCCCGCTTTAAACAAGAACTTGGGATTTGATAAATTGAAAGTCAAACGTTATAAAATTAGGACACTTTGCAAAATAGTGTGATAAGCCGAAAAAGGAGTATACAGGTCCTCGTGGTCAAAACCAAAGTTCTTATACACCACGAGGTAATGATGCTGAAAAGAAACCGTCTACTTCGGGGTCACAAGCAATGTTAGCTGATGGGATTGATTGGTCACAACGATTACTGTGTAACGACAATCAAGCCAATTTAGTTATGTTCAATACTAATGATGTTTCTCAAGATGCAAGCGGAAGTGAGTTATCATCTGATAATGATACTGAATCAGACTCTGATGATTCATGTGTTAATATTCCAACCACGTTTTCTTGCATGGCTAAGATCAATGAGGTTTGTCATTCTATCTCTGCTACTTCATCTGTTAAATTAACTTGTGTTGAATGTGAGACGAACAAACCTAAGTTAGAGTCTTTAAAGAATCATAATGATAATTTAGAGAGAGAAATTGCTTCATTAAAGGATACTTATTAGCAATCTCTTGAATCTCAAATGAGATCTCAAGAGAAGATTGAAGCTTTGTCGACAAGTAACCATGATCTCAAGGCTAAGTTATCTGTTAAAATGACAATAAATGACCAAAAATTTCAAGAAATTTTGAAACATAGTTCAAAGATAACCGAGCTTGAGAATGAGGTTCTTGAGTTAAAGAACAAGTTGGGTAAATTTAGAAACTCTTCCTTTTTGCTAAACGAAATAATCGAAGTGTCTAGTAAGCAAAAATATTCAAATAAAGCTATAGGTTTTGTTGAAATTCTACCACCTTTTCACAATGATTATAAAGTAAACCCTTTTGCTAAAAGAGAAGAAGATGTGATTGTGAAAGAACCTGTGATTTCTGAAAAATATAAACTAGTTGACCTGAAACTGTTAAAGCCCAATCTGCAACTCAAAAACCTCATGTTGAAAACAACAAAATCTTTGTTGAAAATGTTGACAAAGTAATTATTGAGGACGTATTTGAACCCGAGGTGATACACAAGAACAAGAACATTCCAAGTTCTAATCACATTCTTTGTGAGCCTCATGAATTTGAGGAAGTTGTGTATGGTTCATACAAGCCTCATATGAAAAAGGAAGAACAAGTGAAAGTTAAACCTGTGCAGGCAAAGAAATCCAAAAAACCAAAAATTTCTGATTAGGACTTGATGCGTTTTATCAATCCTACTGCTTCTAAGCCATTATCTTCTAGGGTTTTTAAGTTAAAGGGAATGAACACGATGTTCACATAAAAAAAAAACATTCCGACTAGTATTATCAAACCAGAAGTGATCGAAAGTGTCTTTTACAATGAAACTGACAAGCTACAAGACCTTGAACGTCAATATGCTTGTGCCAAAACATCAAACTCATCAGACCCATTGGTTAGAGCTAAACAAGTATTAGAAAGGGCTAAGAAAGTTCAGTTTGTAAAATCCACTGGAACTGACACATTACAAAGTTTTTCAAACGGCTCTAATCTTGACTTTTATATGTAAAAGAAGTCTGTATCGTCTGATGATTTGGCCAAGAGTTTCACTAAAAATGTGAGTTATCAACCTTCTGTTGCACCTGTTTTTACCAAACCTCAACATGATCGTGTGGACATGCGAAGTTGCTTTTTGTGTGGACAACAAGGTCATGTGGTGAGAAACTGTGGTCAGCAGAAATCCCAGAATCATCATCCTTATGTCAAGGAACACTCAAGACCGGTTCATGTGATAAAGGAGATTCTGAAATTACCTGTGTCGTGTGATGATGATACTCACATCATGTTTTCAAACGTGAATCCACGTAAAGTAATTCATGTGAACGAAACACATGGTCAAGTGAAACCAAAGTTTGTGCCAATTGAGCCTATATGTAAGAACGTAAACTCAAATGTCGTTCAAGCTGCTTATCTAAGACGAAAGTCTAAGAAGCCGGTAACTTATTCTCAAGTTGCTGAACAACAGTTGAATTCTGTTCAAGTTAATGTTCCAAGAGAAACTCAAAAGGTGCCCAAGACTGTGGCCTGGTTGCCTTTTTGAACTAATCTGTCACACCCGGCCCTAGGCGGCGGAAACAGCCGGGTGCGCGCGAGTGGGAATTGATAATCAAGCACGGGTCATTGCAAACATTCAAATAAATTTTTCCATTGCGCATGAAATGTCTAGTACAAAATACATTACATTGTTTAGAATTACATATAAAACATCCACATATGAAAAACGTTGAAGATTTCCGCGCCATATCCCCTTACACGGCGGGAACAACCACGCGTGTGGAAGGGATAGAACCAAAATCTTCCAAAAACCATTTTTATAGATGTTCTGCGTGAAGTGCTCTATGTGTGACTCCTTGCGCTACTAATTATCACCTGAAAGACACGTAAAAACATTTGAATCAGTATAAACTGAGTGAGTTCACAAGTTTTGGTGACTTGATAAATCGTATTGCATCATATCCTTGATAAAACCATATTGAAACACATTTCTGATAACATCATTAAAACATATGCTTGATAAAACCGTCCCGCGGGTTACGCGCGGACATTTCTGAAAACCGGGCTCGTCCATGCAAAGTGGCGCTGCCACTACGAGCTAAAACAATACCGTCCCGCGGGTTACGCGCGGACGTTGTGCTCGGAAAACTAGGCGCTCGTCCGTGCAAAGAGGTGCGACCCCTACGAGCGGGCTTTACAACCAGTAGTACTACCCCATGACCATACTAGGCACTCGTCTATGCAAAGAGGTGCGACCCCTACGAGTGGGTTGATCAAAAATAGTAGTCCCTACCCTTAGAGTTCCACTGACGAGTGATCACTGTCTAAAACTTGCGCACTTACATCGAAAACCAAGATAAACACCATGAACAGATAATCGTTTGCATTGCTTGTAAATATACCACGATAAAACATAATTTAAATACGTGTCCCTCGCCCCGAAAACAGTTTAAAAACAGTGAAAATAGGGGCTGTGAGACTCACCTGTGATTCTTGTTAAGTGATGGTTTAGAGAGAGATTAAACGAGATTCGGGTTTCCTGATGTTAGCCTCAAAATCGGAAGTCTAGAATATGTTTAAATAACAAGAAATATGTGTATTAAGACCAAGTAATCGAAGAATATAAGTGCTGGTCAGAAAAGTAAATCTCAAGACTAAAGTTTCGGCTTACCTAGTGATGGAACTGGAAACGGATGCTTGGGAGATGGTTAGTGCAGAATTACAGGTTTAAGAGAGGAGTTTGAAGTGTGTTTGTGTGATATTTTTATTCAAGAATTGATACTTATTTATAGGCAAATTTAAGGGAACACAATTCCTTGATTTAGGGGATTGAAATCTTATTTATATTAGGTGTAATGATGACAAGGTATGGGGTTTATTATTATTTATTTAGGGATGGGGGTGATGGTCCTAGGGAGTGGTTATAAAGATTCTGATGGATTTGACAGTACATGCAGGACTGTGGTTGGTGAGAGTAGGTGCGGCTGACAGCTGACATTTCGTGTTACAGTATACTTTTCCTGGTACTGTTGTCAGTGTGCAGTCAAAAGGTAAAAATCTCTGAAACACGCAATTGGTTCTTTCTGGGCGGGGGCAATCCTCTTACATCTGAAGAATAAACTAAGTGTTGTGTAGCCTTGCGCGTATAGCCTTCTGCGTGAAGGCCATTTCTTTGAACGTTGTGGGTCCGGCGGCTCCAGTTGGTCTTCGCGCAAGCGTCCTTGTAACGAATCCTGCGCGTATCACTGCGCAGGCGTCCTTATAAGGAATCCTGCGGGTCCATCTGGCTCTGCTGGAACCAGCGTTCTCAGAGTTTATTAACAGGGTGAACTTTTGGATTTAAGCGAAAAGGTGGTTGGTTTCTGTGCAGACGTTCGTGCGTAAAGGGTTTAGTTTTAAGGTGTCCCGCGGGGATTCTTCCCGCAGGTGTCTCACAACTCCTTTTTATTTGATGCGGGTAGATGCGTAACCTTCTCGTAGTCAAGGACGTTGAGTTTTATTTGTAGATTCTCCATGAGGTCTTGGTATTTCAACATAGTGATCAGTTATGTTGAAGTCAATTCCATCTTGGAGCTTCAAACAAACTAGCTCTCAATGTTCCCGCCATGCGGGGAGGTTAGTTCCCTTTTCCCGCGCGCGCATAAATGATTAGGGTCTTAATTAGGAAATTAGGATATTATTTGAACATAGTTTTACTTATTGATCATTGAAGAGGTATGCAACCCATTAGACAGAAACGACATAAAATTAAGTTATGAAAACACAAAACCTGTGCGCGTGGCGCACATATCATATGCCCGCGCTGATCCTAACATGGCGCGCATCGCATCCGCGCTGGCGCATATAACATATGCCCGCGCTGATTCTAACATGGCGCGCATCGCATCAGCGCTAGCGCATATAACATATGCCCGCGCTGATTCTAACATGGCGCGCATCATATTCACAATCATCTAATAATTAGGTTGATTACTTGGTTTATGGGATTGGGAAATTACCGGGTGTCACATTCTCCCCCCGTTAGGAGAATTTCGTCCCGAAATTTAGGAGGTGTCGCTGGTAGGAGCTATTCCTTGGAAGAGATATGGGTACTTTCTGCGCATTTGGTCTTCTCTTTCCCAAGTGAATTCAGGTCCACGCTTTGAGTTCCATTGAACCTTTACTAACTTGATTCGGCTTCTTCGCAACTTTTGTTCTTTCCAATCGGTTACTGCTATAGGCTCTTCCACGAAGTGTAGCTGTTTGTCGATATGAACCTCGTCCAATGGTAAAATTAACGTTTCATCAGATAAGCACTTCTTGAGGTTGGATACATGAAATGTGTCGTGAACTCCACTAAGTTCGGCGGGTAAATGAAGTTTATAAGCAACTGGACCGATCCTTTCCAGGATCTCAAATGGTCCGATGTATCGCGGATTTAACTTTCCTCGCTTGCCGAAACGGGGGACTCCTTTCCATGGAGAGACTTTCAAAAGTACTTTATCCCCTACTTGAAATTCCAACGGTTTTCTTCTCACATCTGCATAACTTTTCTGTCTGTCGCGCGCTGCCTTAAGGCGATCCCGTATCTGGAAAATTTTGTCCGTTGTTTCTTGGATCAATTCTGGACCAGTCATTTGCTTGTCACCCACTTCAGCCCAACACAGCGGGGACCTACACTTGCGCCCATACAAGGCTTCAAATGGCGCAGCCTTGAGGCTTGTGTGGTAACTATTATTGTATGAAAATTCAACCAATGGGAGATGAGTATCCCAGCTACCCCCGAAATCGATTGCGCACGCGCGCAACATATCTTCTAATGTTTGAATGGTTCGCTCGCTTTGTCCATCCGTTTGGGGATGATAAGCCGTACTCATGTCAAGACGAGTACCTAAAGCCCCTTGTAACGATCTCCAAAATCTTGAGGTGAAACGACTATCTCTATCAGAAATGATGGATACCGGAACTCCGTGTTTTGAAACTACTTCTCGAATATACAATCGGGCTAACTTTTCCATCTTATCGGTTTCCTTGATTGGCAGGAAGTGTGCTGACTTAGTTAGCCGGTCTACAATAACCCAAATCGTGTTGTAACCCCCAGGTGTCCTTGGCAGTTTGGTAATGAAGTCCATGGAGATTTGTTCCCACTTCCACATGGGAATTTCTGGCTGTTGAAGCAACCCCGACGGTTTCTGGTATTCAGCCTTCACCTTCGAACACGTCAGGCACTCACTGACATACGTCGCGATGTCGCCCTTAAGATTGGGCCACCAATACAGCGCTTTAACATCTTGGTACATCTTGTCTGCGCCAGGATGTACGGAATACCGCGTTTTGTGAGCTTCGTTTAACACTTGCTCACGCAATCCTCCCTTGAGAGGGACCCATATGCGGTTAGCAAAATATCGAGTATCGTTCTCTTTGAACTCCAAATTCTTAATCATACCCCCAAGGGATTCGTTCTTGACAAACTCTGATTTCAAGGCTTCTTGTTGAGCTTCTCGGATGCGGGTAGTGAGGTCTGCGCGAATGGTCATTCTTAGAGCCTTAACTCGTAGCGTCTTTGCTTGCTCTTTCCTACTTAAAGCGTCTGCTACTACATTCGCTTTTCCAGGATGATACTTTATTTCACAATCATAATCATTCAATAATTCAACCCATCTTCGTTGCCTCATGTTAAAATCCTTTTGATCAAATATATGTTGAAGGCTCTTGTGATCCGTAAAAATCAAACACTTTGTGCCATAAAGATAATGGCGCCAAATCTTTAGCGCGAAAACAACTGCACCAAGTTCCAGATCATGCGTTGTATAATTCCTTTCATTGACCTTGAGTTGACGAGAGGCATACGCTATGACTTTGTTTCTCTGCATAAGGACACATCCGAGTCCTTGATGTGAAGAGTCGCAGTAGACGACGATGTCGTCCGTCCCCTCGGGTAGCGACAAAATTGGCGCACTACATAACTTTTGCTTTAACATTTGAAACGCTGCTTCATGGTTTTCGCCCCAAACAAACTTCTTATCTTTCTGAGTTAGCGCAGTCAGAGGTAAAGCTATCTTGGAGAAGTTCTCAATGAAACGTCGATAGTAGCCAGCTAGTCCTAGGAATTGCCTCACCTCAGTTGGTGTTTTTGGCGCTTCCCAATTCTCGATGGCTTTGACCTTGGAAGGATCGACGTGTATTCCTTTCTCGTTTACAACGTGACCGAGAAAGTGAACCTCTCTAAGCCAAAACTCACATTTAGAAAACTTTGCATACAACTTTTCTTTCTTCAGCATCCCCAAAATTAATCTCAGATGTTGATCATGCTCAGCTCTGGTTCGGGAGTAAACCAGAATATCATCTATAAATACAATCACAAACTTATCCAAGTATGGTTTGCACACACGGTTCATCAGATCCATGAATACAGCCGGCGCATTAGTTAGCCCGAAAGGCATCACTAAGAACTCATAATGGCCGTATCTTGTTCGGAAGGCTGTCTTCGGCACGTCTTCCTCATGGACCCTAAGTTGTTGGTAACCTGACCGTAGATCTATCTTCGAGTAAAAACTGGATCCCTGCAACTGATCAAATAAGTCGTCAATCCTTGGTAAAGGGTACCGATTCTTGACTGTCAGCTTGTTCAGTTCCCTGTAGTCAATACACATTCTAAACGAACCATCCTTCTTCTTTACAAAAAGTACTGGAGCTCCCCAGGGTGAAAAGCTTGGGCGTATGAAGCCCTTATCCAATAGTTCCTGCAACTGATTGGATAGCTCTTGCATCTCGGACGGAGCTAGTCGATAGGGTGCTCGAGTTACTGGTGCAGCTCCTGGAACCAAGTCGATTCGAAACTCGACTTGTCGCGGTGGCGGTAATCCGGGCAGATCTTCAGGGAAAACTTCCGGGAATTCGCGCACCACTGGTAAGTCTTCAATCTTTCGCTCATCTCCTTTCTTCTCTACTACGTGCGCCAGGAAGGCGTAGCATCCTTTCCTCAGGCCCTTGCGCGCCTTTAGACACGAAATGAGTTTTATCGCAACTCCACTTCTTTCCCCTTGAATTACTAAGGTTTCTCCGTTCAAAAGTGGGATCCGAACCTGCTTCTCATGGCAAATAATTTCCGCGTGATTCTCGACTAACCAATCCATGCCTACCACAATGTCAAAACTTCCCAAGTCTATTGGCAATAAGTTAATATTGAATCCGTGACCTCCCATGACCAATACACATTGCTCAGTCCTCTCGTTCGCGCGTATCTGCCTACCATTGGCTAGTTCTATAGTATAAGGCGTGTCTAGCCTACTGGTTGCTAGGCCTAGGGAGTTTTTAAACTCAGTGGATTTGAAACTTAGGTCAGCGCCAGTATCAAATAAGACAGATGCAAAATGGTCGTTAAGTAGAAACGTACCGGTTACCACATTCGGTTCTTCTTTTGCTTCGCCCGCGCCGATTACAAAGGCTCTCCCGCGAGCTTGGTTCCTCTTTTGCGGGCAATCCCGACTGAAATGTCCTGGCTTCCCGCATGCATAGCAGTTGTCGCTTGCTCCAGCTTCCTTATGGCAGTTTATCGCCTTGTGCCCTGGTCTGCTACATTTGGCGCATACGATGCTTGCGCATTCACCCTCGTGGTGATACTTGCATCTGCTGCACCATGGGTGAGGCCCATTGTACCCTTTCCGTGATGGCTCCAGGGCTTGTATCGCGTAAGCCCTTACGCTCTCCTGTTTCTTGAATGGTGGTTGCTTGGAGTCGGACCCTCGGTGGTGAGAGTTCCATTTTCTCTTGGGGTCAGAGGTTCGCTGCTCGTTCCCGCGCGAGGTCAACATGCCCGCACGGACCGTATCTCTTGTAAGAGTGATGGCCCGCGCCACTGCCTCATCAAAGGTTGGAGGCGCTGCGGCATTGAGCGGAACCCTGATAACATGGGGTAACCCAAAGATATACCTCTCGATCTTTTTCTCCTCCGTGTTCGCCATATCCGGCACCATCTGGCAAAGTTCGTTGAATCGGTTGTTGTAGGCGTCGATATCAGTTCCTATCATGGTGTGGTTCCAAAATTCCTGCTGTAGACTCTGAATTTCGGCGCGAGAGCAGAACTTTTTCATCATCATTTCCTTCAGCTCCTCCCAGGTCTTGTGGAGAGCAACTTCTCGTCCCAATGTTTTCACTTGAAGCTTCCACCAAGACGAGGCCGCTTCTTGAAACATGCAGGTCGCGTAAAGGACCTTTTGATTTTCACTACACCCGCTAATGGAGAGAACTGTCTCCATTTTGTCGATCCAGTTATAGAGCCCAATGGCCCCTTCGGTGCCCTTGAATGGCCAAGGATTACAGGCCATAAATGTCTTATAGGAGCATCCTTTGTCCAAAGCTCCTGATTCGGGTTCTGGGGTTTCGGTCTCTTGACGACCCTGACTTGATTCGGCCTTGCTGGCCTCATGCGTTGCGATCGCCTGTGCGATTATTTCTGCGAGTTCCTCGGGTGTCATGGTAATTCCCTTGGCTCTGGTTGGAGGCATTCTCGTTTTTCTTAAAAGAGAACGAAAATACATCAAACTTAGCGCATGTACCCTGAGCACATAATGTTCTTATCCCTAGTGTTCACTAGACATTGTGTGACCCGTGTTCCTAAGTGTGTGTGTGGTTTTTCTTTTGAAAATATTTTCTTTGCAAAATATTTCATGCGATTCCCCTACGGTTATAGTCTAGGTTAAAACTTCTTTCCTAGTTCGCTATAACCAGTGCTCTGATACCAATCTGTCACACCCGGCCCTAGGCGGCGGAAACAGCCGGGTGCGCGCGAGTGGGAATTGATAATCAAGCACGGGTCATTGCAAACATTCAAATAAATTTTTCCATTGCGCATGAAATGTCTAGTACAAAATACATTACATTGTTTAGAATTACATATAAAACATCCACATATGAAAAACGTTGAAGATTTCCGTGCCATATCCCCTTACACGGCGGGAACAACCACGCGTGTGGAAGGGATAGAACCAAAATCTTCCAAAAACCATTTTTATAGATGTTCTGCGTGAAGTGCTCTATGTGTGACTCCTTGCGCTACTAATTATCACCTGAAAGACACGTAAAAACATTTGAATCAGTATAAACTGAGTGAGTTCACAAGTTTTGGTGACTTGATAAATCGTATTACATCATATCCTTGATAAAACCATATTGAAACACATTTCTGATAACATCATTAAAACATATGCTTGATAAAACCGTCCCGCGGGTTACGCGCGGACATTTCTGAAAACCGGGCTCGTCCATGCAAAGTGGCGCTGCCACTACGAGCTAAAACAATACCGTCCCGCGGGTTACGCGCGGACGTTGTGCTCGGAAAACTAGGCGCTCGTCCGTGCAAAGAGGTGCGACCCCTACGAGCGGGCTTTACAACCAGTAGTACTACCCCATGACCATACTAGGCACTCGTCTATGCAAAGAGGTGCGACCCCTACGAGTGGGTTGATCAAAAATAGTAGTCCCTACCCTTAGAGTTCCACTGACGAGTGATCACTGTCTAAAACTTGCGCACTTACATCGAAAACCAAGATAAACACCATGAACAGATAATCGTTTGCATTGCTTGTAAATATACCACGATAAAACATAATTTAAATACGTGTCCCTCGCCCCGAAAACAGTTTAAAAACAGTGAAAATAGGGGCTGTGAGACTCACCTGTGATTCTTGTTAAGTGATGGTTTAGAGAGAGATTAAACGAGATTCGGGTTTCCTGATGTTAGCCTCGAAATCGGAAGTCTAGAATATGTTTAAATAACAAGAAATATGTGTATTAAGACCAAGTAATCGAAGAATATAAGTGCTGGTCAGAAAAGTAAATATCAAGACTAAAGTTTCGGCTTACCTAGTGATGGAACTGGAAACGGATGCTTGGGAGATGGTTAGTGCAGAATTACAGGTTTAAGAGAGGAGTTTGAAGTGTGTTTGTGTGATATTTTTATTCAAGAATTGATACTTATTTATAGGCAAATTTAAGGGAACACAATTCCTTGATTTAGGGGATTGAAATCTTATTTATATTAGGTGTAATGATGACAAGGTATGGGGTTTATTATTATTTATTTAGGGATGGGGGTGATGGTCCTAGGGAGTGGTTATAAAGATTCTGATGGATTTGACAGTACATGCAGGACTGTGGTTGGTGAGAGTAGGTGCGGCTGACAGCTGACATTTCGTGTTACAGTATACTTTTCCTGGTACTGTTGTCAGTGTGCAGTCAAAAGGTAAAAATCTCTGAAACACGCAATTGGTTCTTTCTGGGCGGGGGCAATCCTCTTACATCTGAAGAATAAACTAAGTGTTGTGTAGCCTTGCGCGTATAGCCTTCTGCGTGAAGGCCATTTCTTTGAACGTTGTGGGTCCGGCGGCTCCAGTTGGTCTTCGCGCAAGCGTCCTTGTAACGAATCCTGCGCGTATCACTGCGCAGGCGTCCTTATAAGGAATCCTGCGGGTCCATCTGGCTCTGCTGGAACCAGCGTTCTCAGAGTTTATTAACAGGGTGAACTTTTGGATTTAAGCGAAAAGGTGGTTGGTTTCTGTGCAGACGTTCGTGCGTAAAGGGTTTAGTTTTAAGGTGTCCCGCGGGGATTCTTCCCGCAGGTGTCTCACAACTCCTTTTTATTTGATGCGGGTAGATGCGTAACCTTCTCGTAGTCAGGGACGTTGAGTTTCATTTGTAGATTCTCCATGAGGTCTTGGTATTTCAACATAGTGATCAGTTATGTTGAAGTCAATTCCATCTTGGAGCTTCAAACAAACTAGCTCTCAATGTTCCCGCCATGCGGGGAGGTTAGTTCCCTTTTCCCGCGCGCGCATAAATGATTAGGGTCTTAATTAGGAAATTAGGATATTATTTGAACATAGTTTTACTTATTGATCATTGAAGAGGTATGCAACCCATTAGACAGAAACGACATAAAATTAAGTTATGAAAACACAAAACCTGTGCGCGTGGCGCACATAACATATGCCCGCGCTGATCCTAACATGGCGCGCATCGCATCCGCGCTGGCGCATATAACATATGCCCGCGCTGATTCTAACATGGCGCGCATCGCATCCGCGCTGGCGCATATAACATATGCCCGCGCTGATTCTAACATGGCGCGCATCAAATTCACAATCACCTAATAATTAGGTTGATTACTTGGTTTATGGGATTGGGAAATTACCGGGTGTCACATAATTACTTTTACTTTGTGTGTAGGGTACATCCAAGCCCGTGTCTAGTGAAAACTAGATAATGGATAGTGGATGTTCTCGTCATATCACTGGAAATCTCGACCTCTTAACAAATATGAGAAATACTCAAGGGGGTTATATGGCGTTTCTGGGAATTCTGGGGGCATGATAACACAAGAGGGTAAAGTTTCAAATGGTCACATTACATTTGAAAAGGTCAATTACTGTGATAAGGTGGACCATAATTTATTGAGTGTGTCGCAAATATGTGACAAGAAGTACACCACGATATTTACTAATAAAGAGTGTCTGATTTTGAAACCGGGATATGTGATTCCCTAGGACATGGTTGTCATGCGATCACCTTGATAAAATGATATTTATGTCTTAAATATGAGTTCTTATGTATCAACATCTATCGAAACATGTTTTGTCTCAAAAGCAACCGAGAAAGACTCTATTCTATGACATCGTAGAATGGGTCACATACATGTTCGAAAGATGAATTATTTACTGGCGAATGACTTAGTTGAGGGTGTTTCGTTGAAAAACTTTAAGTTATCTGATCACTGCGTTGCGTGCAAGAAAGGCAAGTAGAAGAAAAAGTAACACCCATCTAAGTTATTGAATTCCATTGATACTCCTCTTGAACGACTGCATATGGATCTTTTTGGTCCTTTGAATCGTGCTAGTATCTCTGGAGATTTGTATTGTCTCGTTGTTACCGATGATTATTCAAGATACTCATGGGTCTTATTTATGAGTTCAAAGGATCAAACACCTGTTCTGGTACAAAACCTTATCACCTAAATTGAATCACTATACAAACACAAGGTGAGGAGAATTCGAAGTGATAATGGTACTGAATTTAAGAACACTGTATTGGATTTCTTTTGTATTCAAAAAGGAATTCACCGCGAATACAGTGCACCCTATGTACCACAACAGAACGGTGTTGCTAAAAGGAAGAATAGAACTTTGATTGACGCCGCAAGAACTATGCTTGTTGATTCTAAGCTTCCTGTCCAATTCTGGAATGAGGCAGTGAATACAGCTTGCTATACGCTTAATCGACATCTGACTGTTAAATGACTCAAGAAGACAAGTTACGAGCTTTTAAACAATCGAAAGCCTAACTTAAAGTATTTGGAACCTTTTGGGTGTCCTTGTACAATGCTGAAGAAGGATGCGTGTAAGTTTGAAGAAAAAGCCATTGAAGGATATTTCTTGGGGTATGCGTCCCCAAAGAAAAGGGTATTTAATGTCACTTCTGGTTGTGTTGAGGAATGGTATCATGTGGACTGTCAAAAGTACACCACACCTCCTCAAGGGAAAGGTCCCGACTGGATGTTTGATTATGATGGTTTATTTAATTCATTTACTCCATCAACTGAGAACATAGATTAAGACATGGTTTGAGCATACTTTGAAGATCATTTGGCCATTCAAAGATTTTCAAGTTCTAATGATGTTGAAGCTCCACCTGTTGCTCTAACTGAAGATCCATGTGATGCGTCTCCAGCTGTTTTTGATAATGTATCTACTTCTTCCGATGACAATCAAGCTGATGATCCGGTTAATGACAGTGATGTTTCATCTCCTGAACTTGGTGAACAATACACTAACTTATTTGATAATGTTGTTGTTCCTGAGAATCCCACTCTTCGGATTCATAATTATCATCCACAGGGAAACATCATTGGAGAACTTGTTATGGGCGTTCAAACACGTCATCAAGTGAGAATAATGTATTGTGTGCTTATGCAGATTTACATTCCTATGGAATTGCAAATATTGCCAAATTCACTTGCTTTCTATCCCAAGTTGAGCCAACGACGCCTCTTATGACACTTCAAGATCCTTATTGGGTAGAAGCCATGCAAGAAGAATTACAGCAATTTGCACGTTTGAGTGTTTGGGATTTAATCGACAAACCCGCTAGAGTAAAGAAAGCTATTCCGAATAAGTGGGTATTTAAATGCAAGAAAGACGATCGTGGGGTGATCGTGAGAAACAAGGCATGCTTAGTGGTGCAAGGTTTTCATCAGCAAGAGGGTATTGACTATACTGAAGTGTATGCACTAGTTGCAAGATTGGAGTCTATTCGAATCTTTCTGGCGTATGCTGCTTATAAGAATATCAAGGTCTATCAAATGGATGTTAAAAGTGCTTTTTCTCAATAGTGAACTACACGAGGAAGTGTTCGTTTTACAGCCTCCTGGCTTTGAAGATCCTGATTATCCGGACCGAGTTTACTGATTAAACAAGGCCCTGTATGGTCTACATCAAGCCCCGAGAGCTTGGTATGGCACGCTCGCCGAGTATCTGATTGCTAATGGCTTCCAACGAGAGAATGTCGACTGCACTTTATTTCATAAAACTGTTGGTGATGATCTTCTCCTAGTTAAGTTTTATGTCGACGACATTATCATTGGGTCTACAAACGACACTTATGTAAGGTGTTCGAGAAGTCAATGCAAACGAAGATCGAAATGAGCTCGATGGGAGAAATGAATTTCTTTCTAGGGTTGCAAGTTCACCAGTCTGCTAAAGGAATCTTTATTCACCAGACCAAATATGTGAACGATGTCTTGAGCCGATTCAAGATATCTGATGGAAAAATCCCTTCACCTCCTCTCCCCGTGGGTCACAATTTATCACCGGATGAATTGGAGGATACCATTGATCCTACCCTCTATCATGCTATGATCGGATCTTTAATGTATTTAACGGCTTCTCGCCCTAACATTATGTTTGCTGTTTGTCTTTGTGCTAGGTTTCAAGCAAGTCCATGAGTGACTCATCTAGCTACGGTCAAGCAAATTCTTCAGTATCTAAGGGGAAATCCAGACATCGGGTTATGGTATCCCAAGGACGATAAATTTGAGCTTAGTGCCATTTCAGACTCAAACTACGGAGGTTTCAAGATCAACTTCAAATCAACCACGACAGGGTGTCAATTCTTAGGAAACCGGCTTGTTTCCTGGTAGCGTAAGAAGCAGGCGATGGTCTCTACTTCAACCGCTGAAGCAGAATATGTTGCACCTTGAGTTGCTGTTCCCAGGTTTTGTGGATTCAACTACATTTGCGGGATTACAGTTTGAAGTTTCTTAATACTCCTATTTTGATTGATAACTCTGCCGCCATAAGTATAACAAAGAATCCCGTACAACATTCTAAAACGAAACATATCGAAATTCGATATCATTTTATACCGGGATTGCTTTGAAAAGAAATTAATCGACCTTGAGAAAGTACATACTGATTTTCAGAAAGCCGATCTATTTACCAAAGCCTTTGACAAAACTCGATTTCAATTTTTGCTTGGTTTAAATGGATTGAAGACCCTTGTTGATATCCTTAAACAAGGATAACTATCTTTCTTTTCTTTTTATTTTTCCTTTTTAAAATTTATTTTGATTTTGGTTTTAGGGGGTGAAAAATAGAAAATACAAAAATACTGTGCTTTTTGTATGTATAGATAAAATCCAAAAACATTTAAAATTTTAAAAAGTCAAAAACAGTGAAAATTTTATAATCCAAAAACATTTGAAAATTAGAAAAATAAAAAATATTGTGTTTTTCTAGTCATTATTTTTTTAAGTATTTTGAAAATCCAAGAACATTATAAAACTTTGAAAAAGACAAAAAGATTGTGCTTTTTATGTTTGTACAGAAAAATACGAAAATCCAAACAGATTGTGAAGTTTTTATGATTATAATGTAACGTCCCGTTTCTCGAGTTACGGTTAATAAATGAAAAATGAGTTATTTCGAGTCGGGCTAGTGTTGGGTAAATGGATATGGGTTATGGACTTGGGTTATGAAGGAAAGGAGGAAAGACCATGGGATTAAGCCCATGATCAATAAATATGTATACCTTTAATCACCCATTTAATTTCATTTAACACATATTCCATACACCATCAAAAACACACTTAAGCTCTCTCTCTCTAGTCTCTCTCTCTCTAGCTAAAACATAGAAGAAGAAGCGATCCCGACCTAATGTAATGATAGTATGATGTTGTATGAGCTTAAACCCGTTATATATAATCACGAAACGACGAGCCGACACCGTTAAACTGTTTAAGTCACGAGATCAGGATGGAATCGGGTATAAACCGAACCTAATATGAGCTTAGGGATCACCCTAGCTCAGATCTGGATCGAACGGGGCGAAAAACGGTGAAAAACGAGTTAAAACTCGTTTTTCCGACGAATCCGCGGTTTTCTGGCGGAGGCACCGGAAAAGGGTAATACGAGGTAAGAATGTCAGAGAATGTTCCTGACATTCTCTGACTTAACCCTAATTCGTTAACGGGGAGTTAATGAACTAGGGGTGATTCGCCAAGTAATTCGTTAAAGAAAGCATAGCGAACTAGCTTCAGTTCGCGTTCAATTCGTTAAGGGAAAAGATAACGAATAACCCTTGATTCGTTATAGTCATTCGTTAAAGGAGATAATGAATTTGAAGGTCCAATTCGATATATGGACTGATTCGCTACATGAACTGATTCGTCAAAGGACTATTTCGTTATAAGGTCCAGTTCGTTTAATAACCAGTTCGTTAAAGGGTTCAATTCGCTACATGGATCAGTTCGCTAAGATAAGCCAATTCGTTAAGAGTAGTGTAACGAACTAGAAGTTTAACAAAAGGACTGAACGGTCCCTGAACTTAGAAAGAGAATGATTTAATTACAAAAAGCCCTTGAACTTTTAAGTCGCAAATTAATTAATGATTCAAAATGCTAATGGAAAATGTGATAAGACAGTTAATAGAAATACGATTTGGATAGTGATAGTAATTAATATGCATAATTGTTATACAGTTAGTCGTGCACAGCTAAATAGGGGAATAACCGTAAACGGTGAACGCAACCACATTGAAGTGGGTTTCTAGCCCCACCTTCTTGTTATGTTTCCGGGGTTGTGTGCATACTCGATGTGATAGTTAATACACTTACCTTAGGTGGTAAGTGTATGCCTTGTGTGAATTATGTATGATGATTGCTTGACGGTGTGTGAACGATCTTCGGATATTGCATGTGCCGTCAAGTGGTTGTTAAAGGTATGATTGATATGTTTGATGTATGAATGATGTATGTATGAATATATATGATGTATGAATGATGTATGTATGAATAATGTATGTATCATATCTTGATGGTACGTGAACACTCTTCGGAGATTGCATGCATTGTCAAGGAAAGTAAGTAGAAGACAGGTATGTTATAGTAGTATGAATGTAGGGAACCGACCCTAATAGTATTGGCGAACGTAGGGAACCGACCCTAATAGTATCGGCAAATGAAGGGAAGCGACCCTAATCGTATCGGAGAATGTAGAGAACCGACCCTAATAATATCGGCGAAGTTAATAGAGCGAAATTCTCTTAAAACATATATGTACGAATGGAAGTATTACGTAAGTATTAAAGAAAGAATGAAAGTACGAATGTATGTAAGCATGAAAGTAAATATGAAGTATGTACCTTCGGGTGCATATGTCAGTATGTGAATGTATTGTATGCCGTCTGATTTACTAGAACTCACTCAACGTAGCTGACTTTTAGTATGCACGCAGGTGAGTAGAATGAGGCAACTTGCTTGAGGGGAAGCACATGGCATGGATTTGAAGGCACTGACATCTCAATGAAGTGTTATGTTATGATATTTAAAAGACAATGTTTTATGCTTAAATAATTGAAATGCTCGTCAAGACAAGGATTAATGGTCATGTAATGTAATGGTTCGAATGTTTATAATATTTCGCGAATGTTTTTATTAACTCTGATATTTAGAACTATGTTAATGAGTAAATCCAACCTTAAAGTGAGACACCGGTAACGGGGCCTTACAAGTTGGTATCAGAGCAAAGTTCGAGAGATTTAAGCATCCTACATGTTTAGACTCGAACAGAGAATAGGATTAAAATAAGAAAAGAAAGAAGATGTCGGTACTAAAATGCCATGTGTCACTCAAGAAACCTAAGTAAAGGTAAAGTATGTAATTAAATTCACATGTAAAGTAGAATGATGAATGGATGTTTGCGTAATTGCTAAATAAATATTGTATAAATACTAGCTTGATTGCTAGGGATAGAAGTATATGATGATATGAACTGTTTGAATGTTTAACTGTTAGAAGTAGAACTAGCATAAGTGGATTCACAAGGGGAAGTGTATAGGATACGGAGAGTAACGTGATCAGCTAATCACAGCTGGCTACTGTTATTACCTGTTAGCCTTACTATCCTTGTACTAAATGGTTCTTTAAGTGACGACGTTTGTGTTTCCTTATAGAATACGAATGGCTGGAGCTAAGAAAGCTGCTGGAAAAGGAGGGCATACAGGACATCGTGGTAGGCCACGTGTTATCCGAGAACCGTCAGTAGAGGCAGCCACTAACAATGAAGGCGAAAGAAGTGCAGCTGGTCGAAATCCGAGTAACAACGAGGGAGTTCAACTGGACCCCGCAATTCAAACTGCCATTGCTCAAGCGGTAGCAGCTGCTGTGAAAAACATGAATCCCGATAAGTCTGCTGGAAGCCGAGAAGGAACCGCTGAGAGGGCGGAAAGTGATGGTAACAAGGATGATGAAGGGGAGAGGGAAGAATCGAGCGTGGTTAAATCGGTAAAGGTTGATGATAGGAAAAGGGGCCGTGGTGGATGCAACTATAAGTCTTTCAAAGGCTGTGATCCACCAAAGCTAACTGGCTTGGGAGACGCAATCGCTACTCTTCAATGGATAACCGCGATGGACAAAATTACCCGAATTAGCGAATGTTGTCCCGACCAAGCTGTGGGGTATGCTACCCAATCATTCGGTGAGGAGGTGATGTACTGGTGGGAGACAGTTGAGCAAAGGAAGAGTCGAGAAGAGATCAGGGCCTTGAGATGGGACGATCCGAAGGAGTTAGTGATGAAACGATTCTGTGCTAATGCAGAGGTAGAGAAGGTTGAGATGAAGTTCTTGAGTCTGAAGGCGGGTAAGATGACGCACCACGAATACCTCACTGAATTCAACCGTGTGTCAAGGTGGTGCCAGATATAACACCGAGGCCAAGCGGATCAAATGCTACCTTAGGGGACTGCCACAGAATGTTCGCGCCTTGGTCAAGGACGGTAGACAATGTACTTTTGATTTTGCTGTGGGGCTCACGGAAACGGTTTATGAGGACTAGACAGATGAGGTGGCTATGGAAGAGAAGAAGGAGAAAAAGTGGGTCGCGCCTACCAAACGACCTGGTACTCAGATATGGAACCCCAAGAACAAGCAACCGAGAGTGTGGGAGAAAAGGTCATGTAGGACGTGCGGAAAGATACACGCTGGAGAGTGCAAGTGGAGCACTGGGTCTGAGGTGTGCCGCAAGTGTGGGAAGTCCCATGGTGGGGAGTGTAGATCAGGGTCAAATGACTGCTACAAATGTGGTAAGATGGGGCACTTTGCTCAAGATTGCTATGCTAAGCCCGCGTGCTATTAGTGCTGACAGACATGTCACTTGGCGAGGACTTGTACGAGTGGTGAAGCTGGAGGGAGTGGGAAGAAAGATGCTGATCAAGCGAGGCCGAGAACTAGTGCCTACATGCTGACCCAGGAACAAGCTAGGCAGAATCCTGATGTTGTGACGGGTAAATTCTTAGTGAACGGTATTTCTGCTTCAGTATTATTTGATTCGGGTGTGAATAGAAGTTTTGTAGCTACGAAGTTTAGTAAACTAGCTAGAATGAAAAGTTGTTGAGTGTCTGAAACCTTCATAGTAGAAACCGCTAGTGACACCTTGGTGAAAATAATGAAAATGGTTCAGGATTGTAAGATAGAGTTAGAGGGACATGAGTTCCCTGTTACTTTGTATGTTATGACCTTAGGAGGGTACGATGTATTCTTGGGAATTGATTGGTTGTCTGAATACGAAGCTCAGATAGTATGTAAGAGTAGGATAATAAAGCTAAAGTCATTGGACGGTAGTGCGGTGACGGTTTATGGTGATAAAGAAAGTTCAGGGTTTAACGTCATTTCAATGATGAAAGCTGAAGGTTTGTTAAGGCAAGGGTGCGGTGCCTACCTGGCGTATGTTGTCAATACTACGGCCGAGACAAAAGAAATGAAGGATGTCCCTATAGTGCACGATTACCCAGAAGTATTCCCAGAGGATCTTCCAGGGTTGCCACCGGACCGAGAGATAGAATTCCAGATAGATTTAATACCAGCAGACCAGCCTGTCGCAAAAGCACCTTACCGACTAGCGCCGTCTTTGATGAAATAATTGATGTCCCAACTGCATGAACTCCTCGACAAAGGTTTTATAAGATCAAGCGTTTCCCCTTGGGGCGCGCCAGTATTGTTCGTAAAGAATAAGGATGGAAGTATGAGAATGTGCATAGACTATCGCGAGTTGAACAAGCTTACGGTAAAGAATAGATATCCTTTGCGAAGGATTGACGATCTGTTTGACCAACTGCAAGGGTCAAGTTGGTTCTCACGAATAGATCTCAGATCAGGCTATCATCAGTTGAAAGTAAAAGAGGCAGACGTCCTTAAAACAACGTTTCAGACGGGGTATGGACACTACGAGTTCCTCGTAATGTCATTCGGTCTAACGAATGCTCCCTTTGTATTTATGAACATGATGAATAGGGTGTGTCGGCCAATGTTGGATAAGTCGGTTATTGTCTTCATCGACGATATATTAATTTATTCAAAGAGCGAGTCTGATCATGCTGAGCATCTGAGAGAGGTATTAGAGACTTTGAAGAAAGAGAAGTTGTTCGCAAAGTTTTCGAAATGCGCGTTCTGGCTATGGGAAGTGCAATTCCTAGGTCATGTGATTAATCCTGAAGGGATCACCGTGGACCCAGCTAAGATTGAGGCGATAACCAATTGGAAGACTCCACAGAACCCGACTGATATACGAAGCTTCCTAGGGTTAGCTGGCTACTATAAGAGATTCATTGAAGGTTTCTCCAAGATAGCCGCACCATTGACCGATATGACCCGAAAGTCGATAGTATTCAGTTGGGGTAAGTTTCAAGAAGAGGCTTTTCAGGAGTTAAAGAAGAGACTCACGCAAGCTCCAATCCTCGCTTTACCTGATGGTAACGAGGATTTGGTTGTTTGTAATGATGCTTCGCATCGTGGGTTAGGTTGCGTGTTGATGCAACGAGGAAAGGTGATAGCTTACGCGTCTAGACAGTTGAAAGTCCATGAGAGTATTATCTGACGCATGATTTGGAGCTAGCAGCAGTAGTGCATGCTCTCAAGATATGAAGACACTATCTGTATGGTACTAAGTGTACCATTTACACAGATCATAAAAGTTTAAAGTACTTCTTCGACCAGAAGGAATTGAACATGAGGCAGAGAAGATGGTTAGAATTGATAAAGGATTACGACTGTGATATTAAGTACTACCCTGGTAAAGCTAACGTGGTCGCTGATGCGCTAAGCCGTAAGAATGAGGAAGTCATTGCAACACAAAAGTCATATCAGCTAATTATGAACTCAAGCTTATTTGAAGAAATCATCAAGGTGTAGACAGAAGTGCTGGTAGATGAAGGGCTAGTAAAGAAACAAAGGATTTTCGGTCAGCAAGACGAGTTAATGGAAAACACGCATGGTGTTAAGACTAGGTTTGACCGTATGTGGATTCCGCGCCATGGAGATCTCAGAGGTTGAATCTTAGATGAAACTCATAAGCAAGGTATTCGATTCATCCAGGAACTACGAAGATGTACCAAGATTTGAAAAGAGACTATTGGTGGCCAGGAATGAAGAATGATGTGGTAGATTATGTCAGTAAGTGCTTAACTTGTTTACAAGTCAAGGCAGAGTGTCAAAATCCTTATGGGAAGATGCAATCTTTAGAGATACCAGAATGGAAATGGAACACATCACCATGGATTTCATAACTAAGCTACCTCGTACAGCTAAGCATCATGATACCATCTGGGTTGTTGTGGACCGTTTGACCATGATTGCTCACTTTCTGCCTATACGAGAGGCTATCTCGTAGAAACGTTGGAAAGCTTGTTCATTAAGGAGGTTGTATCCAAGCATGGAGTACCGTTATCAATCGTGTCAGATAGAGATACTCGTTTTACTTCGAGGTTTTGGAAGAAGTTCCATGAAGCCATGGGAACGAGATTGAACATCAGTACGGCGTATCATCCTCAAACAGATGGACAGTCTGAAAGGACGATCCAAACCCTTGAGGATATGCTACGTGCTTGTGTTTTAGACTTTGGTGGAAGTTGGGATGATCATCTGCATCTAGAAGAGTTATCCTACAACAACAGTTACTATTCAAGTATTGGTATGCCACCATTCGAGATGTTATATGGAAGACGCTGTAGAACTCCGGTATGTTGGGAAGAGATTGGTCAAAAGGAGTTGGGAAGTTTGGAAGTTGTTCAAGAAACTTCTTCAAAGTTTGATCAAATTAAGACATGAGTGAAAGCTGCTCAAGACAGACAGAAGTCGTATGCTGTTAAGAGGCGACGACCGATTGAGTTTAACGTTGGTGACAATGTGATGATCAAGGTCTCGCCTTGGAAAGGAATTATTCGTTTTAGGAAGAGGGGAAAGTTGAGTCCAAGGTAAATTGGACCGTTCAAGATTTTAGAGCAAGTAGGTGAAGTGGTTTACAAGTTAGATTTGCTAGAAGAGTTAGAAGGAATTCACTCAACCTTCCATGTTTCACATCTGAGAAAATGTCTGGCTGCTGACACGTCGCACGTGCCATTAATGGACATTGAGGTTGATGAACGGCTGAACTACATCGAGCAACCAATCGAGATAGTTTATCGCAAGGAGAAACAGCTTCGTCGTAAAGTTATCCCATTAGTGAAAGTGATATGGAAACGTCGCAAAGGATCGGATGCCACGTGGGAAGCTGAGGATGAGATGCGCAAGTTTTATCCGAATTTGTTTATGTAATAGTTAGGTTTCGGAGACGAAACCTCTTTAAGGAGGGAAGACTTGTAACATCCTGTTTCTCGAGTTTCGGTTAATAAATGAAAAATGAGTTATTTCGAGTCGGGCTAGTGTTGGATAAATGGATTTGGGTTATGGACTTGGGTTATGAAGGAAAGGAGGAAATACCATAGGCTTAAGCCCATGATCAATAAATATATATACCTTTAATCACCCATTTAATTTCATTTCACACATATTCCATACACCATCAGAACACACACTTAAGCTCTCTCTCTCTAGCCGAAACATAGAAGAAGAACCGATCCCGACCTAAGGTAATGATAGTATGATGTTGTATGAGCTTAAACCCGTTAGATATAATCGCGAAACGACAAGCCGACACCGTTAAACCGTTTAAGTCACGGGATCCGGATGGAATCAGGTATAAACCGAACCTAAGATGAGCTTAGGGATCACCCTAGCTCAGATCTGGATGGAACGGGGCGAAAAACTATGAAAAACGAGTTAAAACTCGATTTTTTGGCGAATCCGCGGTTTTCCGGCGGAGGCGCCTGAAAAAGGTAATACGAGGTAAGAATGTCAGAGAATGTTCCTGACATTCTGTTACCTAACCCTAATTCGTTAACGGGGAGTTAACGAACTAGGGGTGATTCGCCAAGTAATTCGTTAAAGAAAGCATAGTGAACTAGCTTCAGTTCGCGTTCTATTCGTTAAGGGAAAAGATAACGAATCACCCTTGATTCGTTATAGTCATTCGTTAAAGGAGATAATGAATTTGAAGGTCCAATTCGTTATATGGACTGATTCGCTACATGAACTGATTCGTCAAAGGACTATTTCGTTATAAGGTCCAGTTCGTTTAATAACCAGTTTGTTAAAGGGTTCAATTCGCTACATGGATCAGTTCGCTAAGATAAGCCAATTCGTTAAGAGCAATGTAACGAACTAGAAGTTTAACAAAAGGACAGAATGGTCCCTGAACTTAGAAAGAGAATGATTTAATTACAAAGAAGCCCTTGAACTTTTAAATAGCAAATTAATTAATGATTCAAAATGCTAATGGAAAATGTGATAAGACAGTTAATAGAAATACGATTTGGATAGTGATAATAATTAATATGCATAATTGTTATACAGTTAGTCGTGCACAGAAAAAGAGGAGAATAACCGTAAACGGTGAACACAACCGCATTGAGGTGAGTTTCTAGCCTCACTTTCTTGTTATGTTTTCGGGGCTGTGTTCATACTCGCTGTGATAGTTAATACACTTACCTTAGGTGGTAAGTGTATGCCTTGTGTGATTTTTGTATGATGATTGCTTGATGGTGTGTGAACGATCTTCGGATATTGCATGTGCCGTCAAGTGGTAGTTAAAGGTATGATTGATATGTGTGATGTATGAATGATGTATTTATGAATATATATGATGTATGAATAATGTATGTATGATATCTTGATGGTACGTGAACGCTCTTTGGAGATTGCACGTATTGTCAAGGAAAGTATGTAAAGGACAGGTATGTTATAGTAGTACGAATGTTGGGAATCGACCCTAATAGTATCGGTGAACGTAGGGAACCGACCCTAATAATATCGGCGAATGAAGGGAACCGACCCTAATAGTATCGGCGAATGTAGGGAACCGACCCTAATAATATCGGCGAAGTTAGTAGAGCGAAATGCTCTTAAAACATATATGTATGAATGGAAGTATTACGTAAGTATGAAAGAAAGGATGAAAGAACGAATGCATGTAAGCATGTAAGTAAATATGAAGTATGAACCTTCGGGTGCATATGTTAGTATGTGAATATATTGTATGTCGTCTGATTAACTAGAACTCACTCAGCGTAGCTGACTTTTAGTATGCACGCAGGTGATTAGAATGAGACAACTTGCTTGAGGGGAAGCCCATGGCATGGATTTAAAGGCACTGGCATCTCAATGAAGTGTTATGTTATGATATTAAAAGACAATGTTTTATGTTTAAATAATTGAAATGCTCGTTAAGACAAGGATTAATGGTCATGTAATCTAATGGTTCGAATGTTTATAATATTCCGCGAATGTTTTTATTAACTATGATATTTAGAACTATGTTAATGGATAAATCCAACGTTAAAGTGAGGCACTGGTAAAGGGCCCTTACATATAAGAAAATAGAAAAAAAAAAGACAAAAAGATTGTGTTCTTATGTATGTATAGAGAAAACCAAAAAGATTTTTTTGCATACGTTCGCTGAAAAATATGTCAATTACTCATATTTGAAGGACATATACTTGTATATGTTTGGCCCTGAGATTTACTCGTAAATGTTCGGGATAGTCATTCACCTGATAATGGAAAGTAGTTGGGGCGTTCGTTATGTGAATATATTGTATGTCGTCTGATTAACTAGAACTCACTCAGCGTAGCTGACTTTTAGTATGCACGCAGGTGATTAGAATGAGACAACTTGCTTGAGGGGAAGCCCATGGCATGGATTTAAAGGCACTGGCATCTCAATGAAGTGTTATGTTATGATATTAAAAGACAATGTTTTATGTTTAAATAATTGAAATGCTCGTTAAGACAAGGATTAATGGTCATGTAATCTAATGGTTCGAATGTTTATAATATTCCGCGAATGTTTTTATTAACTATGATATTTAGAACTATGTTAATGGATAAATCCAACGTTAAAGTGAGGCACTGGTAAAGGGCCCTTACATATAAGAAAATAGAAAAAAAAAGACAAAAAGATTGTGTTCTTATGTATGTATAGAGAAAACCAAAAAGATTTTTTTGCATACGTTCGCTGAAAAATATGTCAATTACTCATATTTGAAGGACATATACTTGTATATGTTTGGCCCTGAGATTTACTCGTAAATGTTCGGGATAGTCATTCACCTGATAATGGAAAGTAGTTGGGGCGTTCGTTATGTGAATATATTGTATGTCGTCTGATTAACTAGAACTCACTCAGCGTAGCTGACTTTTAGTATGCACGCAGGTGATTAGAATGAGACAACTTGCTTGAGGGGAAGCCCATGGCATGGATTTAAAGGCACTGGCATCTCAATGAAGTGTTATGTTATGATATTAAAAGACAATGTTTTATGTTTAAATAATTGAAATGCTCGTTAAGACAAGGATTAATGGTCATGTAATCTAATGGTTCGAATGTTTATAATATTCCGCGAATGTTTTTATTAACTTTGATATTTAGAACTATGTTAATGGATAAATCCAACGTTAAAGTGAGGCACTGGTAAAGGGCCCTTACATATAAGAAAATAGAAAAAAAAAAGACAAAAAGATTGTGTTCTTATGTATGTATAGAGAAAACCAAAAAGATTTTTTTGCATACGTTCGCTGAAAAATATGTCAATTACTCATATTTGAAGGACATATACTTGTATATGTTTGGCCCTGAGATTTACTCGTAAATGTTCGGGATAGTCATTCACCTGATAATGGAAAGTAGTTGGGGCGTTCGTTATGCGTTTTAATTTATTTTCTCGCTGAAAATTATGTCAGTTATTTAGGTTTGTGGAGCATGCTTGCATGTTTTGGTCCTATTATTCACTTTTGAATTGATAGGTTAGCCATTTATTTATAGACTTAATGTAACTGGGCGATTAAATCTATTTTGTTTTATGCTCCTCAAAATTTTTAGTTTTTGAAGCAAAAAGAGAAAATGATAGTACATTGTTTTGACCCCATATCCAGCAAGAAGTAAGCTTAAAAGACTGAGTGCTTAATTGCATTGGTGCATTGATAGGTCTTAAACAAACTGTTAGAGTAAAGTATTTGATATAAACAAAAAGAAATGACAAATTGAAAGAGGTGTTAGTCTCTAGCAAAAATCTCGGTAAGGATGGCAGAAATGTAATAACCTGTCATACTCAAGCCTTATATATGTTTGATCACCCAAAAATAAAATAAAAAAAATAACAAGCGTTGAGGTTCTGGACACTGTGAGTCTTTATGTGTCTTAATCATCTGGGTATTCATATACATGAATATTTTACTCGCTTTTAGAGCAACCCAAAGTCATTAAACTTGATTACTACTGTACTTCGTAAAAATCTAAATTACTGACTTGATCAAAATCCGGTGTTAGTAATACATTGTTCCTCCCTTGCGCGCGTATCAATACCATTAAGAAACGGACCCCAGGGGATACAATGTATGTAAGCCGACAGATGGACTCGTGCATACTCACTCATGGTAAAGGAAACTCAATGCATTGCTCTTAAATCTTTATAGAATTCAAATTTTGATAAGCAATATAATGGTTTAAGTCAAGTTGGAGTGATATGGCAAAAATCAAATTAAGCTTGAACCGAGATTCGAGGCTGATAGTTTCTGATATTCTGTGCTTTAATCGAACCATTAATCATATCACAAAAACGCTTGAAGGTTTGTTATAAGATTTAGGTGGACAACAATATCAATGACCGACTTAACGCCAGTCACAATATCGCTGAAATATAAAACTATGATGGAAGGGCATTTTGGTCAATATGATTCTCTGCTCAAACTCGTCAAAAATCCAAAAATATGTACAGCTTTTGAAAAACAAAAACATACAAAAACACAAAAATATTTTCCTATTTCTACATTTTAATTTTCGGATAATTTTCTTGTTAATATTTCTTATTAACAAAATTTCAAAATTCCTAAAAGATTTTATTTTTTCAATTCTACATATTATTTAATTCATTTAAGTTAAGTGTTTCTAAAAGAAAAACACGTTAAGTTATTCGATCATCAAGATATGGATTCTTTGGTGAATTTTAGTTAAATTAATTGGTTTTATTATTTAAATTGTTATTTAATTGATTTAATTCATTTAATTATTTAAGTTAAAATTAAATAAGGTAGTTCGTTAATATATGCATAACGAATTAAGTCATTCTAACGAATTGCATAACTAATTCGTTAACTCAATTCGCTTTCGCCACTCTGATGCGAATGACTTTTAATTCGTTAAACATATTTACACAAACTAGTAACAAATTAAGTCTGATTCGTTAAGTCTATGTCTTGACGAATTGGCTATAATTATTTAAAGCCACGTGTTAAGTTAAAATAACGAATCACTTGATTCGTTATTTCAAATTTCGAACAAATCAGACGATTCGTATTCACTATTAATTGTCTTCTTCTCCATATTGTACTGTTACTCTGCTAAAAATTTCAATAATTTTTCGACCCTCGAATTTCGGTGTTTTGTTTATATATTTGTGATTCTAAGGTATAGACGATCATACCTTCATGATTTACGTCAAATTTTATGATGGTTTGATGGGTTAATTGCTAGATATTGTGGTCGGGTTTTAGAGGTTATTGAAACCCTTAACTTTACCTCTTTGTACCATGTTTTTGAACATCAAATCAATACCATTCTAATCGCAATGAATTTCTGAGATCCTTGTGATCAATTGATTCGAATATTTATCGATGATTATAGGGTTATTGAACTCATAATTGCGTTTTGACTTTCAGTGTTCTTGGTAAATTTGACCTTGACCAATTAAGTAAAACATTAAGCTAATCTGTACATTCGTTATGCTTAACGAATTGGAACTTATTCGTGTCCCATTTGTTAAGCATATCACACGAATCAGGAAAACGAAATGTATTTATAACGAATCAGATTTTCCTTCGTTATGTAGATCGAATTAGATTTGAATTCGTTAACTTTTAAAAGTAATTCGTTAATACTCATTCGTTCTAAATCTACTTGATAGTGAAGTAGTTGTTTTGTTATAACGAATCAGACTTTTGAACGAATAACATATTTATTATATTTTAAAAATTAAGTTCTATAAATTAATTTTAAATTTTATTATATATTAATATTAAATTTTTAAGAGTCTAATTATTATTTATCACTAATTCTCGGTTTATTTTCATAGTAAAATGGCCGATAACATGAAACAAGATCCACCGGTTGCTGATCAACAGCAACAGCAAGAACAAGCGTTACCATTACTTTCGTATAACGTCTGTGCTTTTGTCGGTACGAACTTTGCGGATGAAGACTTATTTGGTGCCTTATTGACGTTCATTCGACGTTCGGCTATACACTTTGTTGTGATTGCTCGGTCGAAAGTTTATTTAGTATTATACGTCAATTTTGGAATACAACCACGTATGTTGAAGATGAAAACCATATAGAAGCTACGATCAACCAAACGTCTATCACTGTTGATACTGATGTGATTCGACGTGTGCTTAGATTTGGAGATACCATTAATCATCCGTGTGAGTTTGATAAAAGTTTGATCAAGGGCTTGTTTCAGAGAGTATTTTATGGTGGAGACATTGAAGCATCCATGTATAACAAAAATGGATTATCCCTAACGTACAAGTATTTATTGCATGTACTAATCCATTTCTTAGGAGGACATAAAGGTGGCTTCGATGAATGCCTGATTATGTTACAATCGGAATTTGTCGCGTTGATTCTGAACAAACCATTCAACTTCTCGGAAATGATCTTTTATCATCTTAAGGAACAATGCCTTTAGACGGTACAACGAAAGAAGTTTCTGATGTATCCTCGGTTCCTCCAATTAATTATTGAAGATTTGATTCATAATCTCGTTATTGATCAAACATTGGTAGATGATGTGTTACCATTGGATCACATGTCTGCTGATACTGTTCAACGGATGAAGATCTATCAGAAAGAGACACCACGAACCAAACGTTTGATTGGTCATCTGGTAAATCTAGACTATGTATGTCCTGACAATGATCGCTGGATTCATGATGATTCAGATTCTGAGCGTGAGGAAGGACCAGGTGGGAACGAGGGTGATGATGATAATAACAATGGTGATGGCAATGATGGTGATGGTGGTGCTGGTATTGTTATTGGTAATGATCATGCTTTACAACCTGCTGAGGTTGACGCTGCTTTAGCTGGTGCTATAGCTGCTCATCATAAACGGAAAAGAAAGGGGTTAGTGAAAGAAGGATCATCTAAGCGTAGAGTGTCAACTGGTGTTGGCATCTCATTTGGAGTTTTACCTCCAACGTCGTCCACACCTCAACGTCCGGCGGTGCCACATACTACTAGCACCCCGGAGCTTACTTTGACTACCACGCTTACTTCGGATCCTAGGCTTGGTATGATTCCTCAATCGATCTTATCACATATACCAAGGCCTACGACTGCTACTTCGGTGGTTTCTCCAACACCAATGATGATGCCTCCACCAGATATGTCAAATCTAAGGCTCAGTCGTCCTCAGGGTCCAGTTCAACCTGTTCCTCCTTCGTTTAATGCATTACCTCTGGATCAGAAGATGGGTATGGTGCTGAGTCTATTTCATTTGTATGAAAATCAAATGTCTGCTGATCGTATGATTCAAGGACGTGTGATGGAAAACCAGAGGAAGCTTCTAAGTTATGTATCCTTCTGTCAAAAGGAAACAAAGGTCCTTCGTGAGATTGTTGAGTCTCAGGGGGTGAAAATAAAAAAAACAAGAAGATCTTATCTTGCAGCTTACGTGCAAAGATGATGAACTTAAGAAGCTCAAGAATGATGATGAAGATCCAGATGCGTCGGGTGTTGGAGGAAGTGAGCCACAACAAGCTCAAGGCTCATCCTCTTGTGCGGGTACAAGTGCCGCTGACGATTCAGGGAAGCAAATTATTACCTATCATGATTATACGACTGCCAAACCGATTGAGATGATCGAGGCTGATACAGTCATTTTTTTATGGTGAGGGGATGGTTAGAAGCATTGTAAATGCGACTGAGATTGATGTTGGACAGTTTGTTGAAAAGTCACTAACACGAGAGCAGATTGCTATTCTGATTGGTCAGAATGATGACGAATTAACCGTGTTAGAGGCTGAGGAGGACGTTGAGGTTATGAATGATGAAGAGATCTTAAATGATCCGACTGTGGAGATGAATACAACTTTTATTTATGAGGATGAGGAAGTGGATATCGAGGACATGACTGCTAAGGAATACCCTGGTCTATTTCAACACACAAATGTTGATCAGGGTGCTCCAATATTTACTGAGGAAACGGTCAAAGCAGCAGAAGATAATCTGGAGAAGACTTCCAAGGGAAGGGACGATGTTGATACAACATTCGATTCAAAGATCGATCCGTCCATTGCTGATATTCAGAGTTGGTTTTCTCATCGAGACAAGAGGGCTCGTAAGATTATTGAAGCACATTGGTACGTTGATCATGAATTGAAGGTAGAATCCATCGCACGTGCCAAAGCAAATCAGATGACATCTTTCAAGGCCGTGTCTAAAGTACAAGGTGATATTATTTCTTGGCTTTTTGATTCTGATTTAAAAGTATGTTTTATCAAATGGGAGATGGGTATTCAGTACTATGAAAGGATGTCTGGTGTTCTCTCATTACCAAGATGGGATGTACGTACTCTGGCGTATCGTCCATTTATTAATTGTGGTGAGAATCACCATGCAAGTCGGTTTCACCAACACTTGTTGTTCGAGGTGAACAACGGTTTTAAATATTTTAAACCACAAATTCCCATCCACAAGCGTATCGATGAGATCGATCCAAGAACAGGATGGAGAAAGATGGTTCTTAAGGTAAAGCCGCCAAAGACCATGAAGCGTGTGCCGGTGAAGACTTTGAACTAACACATGTATTTATCTTTCAACCGCTGGTACTACGAAAACAAGATTGGAGAGGCCGTTATTGTGCTGGGTAAAGGTTTAAAGACCGAGTTGATAAATATCATCTATCCGATGTGGCTCATGAATCTAACGGAGACTGTTGGTACATGTGTGTCAGTAGTTCATAGTCTAGCATTTGTAATCGAGTCTGTAATGTAATTATGTTTTGTTTATGATTGTTTTGTACTACGCGAAGTTGTCATCAAGTTCGCTATGGCGAACTTGTTGAATCAGCGAAGTTATGGACAACTTCACCAATGGCGAAGTTGTCGTGTATAAAACTGTTTCGCTGAAACAGTTTGAGAGTTGGTCATTTAGGGTTTGTTTCAGTGTGTTTCATATTGTTACGTGTTATCTTCTGTAATAGTGACCGTGAGTCACGTGTTCGGTTATCAATATAACGTGGTTGATTTATTGCTCGTGTGATTCTATCTCTACACTCGTAACTACCTGCGCAGGGATTCCGCACCTGCGTTGTTAGCGATATCCCGTGTACGATCCGTCCAGGAACCTACAGAGACTGACAATGACGTGCTATTTAAGAATAAGATATTGATAGAGCGTCGAGAAGACTATGACCTAGCAATGAAATTTCAACGTGTTGTTAGGGTGTGTCATGAACATGGTATTCACAGATACAGAGATTGGCAGACAAGACGCTTCAAGTAATTTAAAATACAAAGAGCTCAAGGCGAGGGGGTGTCTGTTAGTACACGGTTTTGCGTCTCGAGTCTTTGTATTTATCATTAATGTATATTTCCTTTAATTAATGTAAAAGATATTTATATCTCATCTAGTTCGTTAGTAGAACAGGCTAGTTCGTTAAGGATGTTTACCGAACTAGCCCTTAAGTTAAGTTCCCTCTTGATTCGTTAAGGATGTTTAACGAATCAGGGGGTGATTCGCTAAGTTTATTTCGTTAATGTATTGTAACGAAGTCGGTGTCTGGTTCGTTATGGAATGTTAACGAACCAGACCCGTCTTCTATATATAGTGGTAGTTTCCATTGTTTAATTTAAGCATTGAGTTAAGATTATCGAACCTCTGCCCAATTGTTCACTCAATCTTCATCTTAATATTATTCATACACACACACACATATATATACAACTAATACTAATAGTAATCGATAACATATAATCAATAGCATAATGAACTGGATCCAATTTAGTTATTATAATATATCAGATCTGAGATCTGTTTGATAGAGGTATTTACAAGTACTTTGACAAGTCATTCCTTTGTGAACCAGCAAACTTGTCTCTTTGTTGATAATCATAAAGATGCAGGTATGCAATTCTGTCAGCTGCTCCATGTTAAACTCTCTGAAATCATCTCTGACTATTATAGTTTTCAAAAGACCACTCTTCATTATAACTTTTAGAGTCTTGGTCTTGGAATCAAAATACAAATTTTTTGGCAAGTCCACATTTGAAGTTGGACGTTGTTCTCTTTGAAGTGTAGACCATGTGGTTGAAATTGGTACTCTGGATGTAGAAGTCCTTGAAGAAAAGTGTCTTGTAGGTTGTGTTCTTCTAAGATGCCTCATTGACTTAAAAATATTGATAATGTCATATTTGCTTCTGATCATCAGAGACAAATAATCTTGTCACACCCTAACTAGGTAATTGCGGAAGCGTAATACGAGAATGTAATAGGTGAGAATGTTCTCGGCCAAATATGTGTGTTTTCTTGAATGGAATTGTTCTTGAATACTCCATATAAGTGAGATTTCATTCTTGAAAATTTAGGCAAAAATATTTTTTTTGGTGATTTTCGGTGATTTTTTTGCCGGGAAAATCGAAAAATTTTTTGTTGAACGAAATTTTTCCTAGACGCTTCTTTTGAGTGGGGCATCTTTTTTGAGAATTTTGACGATCATATTTTTCGAAAAAAATTGGCGGGAAAATCAGAGTTTGCATCCACAAACCTTCTCAATGTTTAGAAGTACTCTATTTCAGAGTTCGCCTATAGAGGTAGATTCAAATGCATTAGTAAATTCAAATATGGTAAGTTGTCAATCATGTTCTCAAGCTTGCATTGATAAGATAAATTTGTATAAGCTCCACAATGATAACTTGATTAGAGAGATGGATGTAGTAAAATCTGAAAACTTTAAACTTAAGAAAAATGAAAAGGCTTATTTGGATAAAATAGAGGCACAGAAAAAGTACTTTTCCAAGCTAAAATCTGATTTTAGTTTGAAATGTTGTCACCATCTTGATGGCAAGCAGAAAATTGTTGAATTAACTGCTGAACTAGAAGCCTCTAAGTTAGAAGTATTTAATCTAACTAAAAAATTTAAAAGGGCTGAATTTGATTTTAGAAAGTTTGATGGCTCTAGTAAGGTAGTTAATTTTATGATTGAAAATCATATATGGTGGAAAGAGAATGAGGGTGAGGGTATAGGATATAGTCAGGTAACCCTACCATATAATGACAACTATACTAGTCTTCCTCTTACCAAAGAGCAGGAAAAAAAAGTAAAAGACATGAAATATGGTAAACAGGTTCAATCCTAAATTGTTAAATCAGGAGAGGTAATTAATCCTGCTTTTAAACCTGTGAACAATTTTGATACTTCTACTTCATGTGCAGATACAGTAAATGTTGTTGCTTCTGATAGTGTAGGGGTTAAGGCTAGTGAAAAGGAATCTTATTCTAACGTGTCATCAAACTCAGATAACCCCATAACACAAAATTGTACTAATAATAACACACATAGTCTTGGCAATAAAGGGAAGACACATAAGAAATCAGCACAACAAGGACAGTCTTGTCCTCATAGATCCTCCGGATCTCCATGTGTTGATAAATCACTGGGTGCTGTTTATATTAAGAGGCAAACATGTTACCACTGTGGCACGCCAGGATATATAGCCAGAAATTATGTTCATTGTCTTTATGTTCCCTATTACAAGCAAGATCAGAAGGCTTCACCAAGGGGGAAGAAGAATGGAAAAACCTTTCCTAAGAAGGAATTCCAACATGAGGCAAGTGCTTCCGTTGACATTAGAAGAAGGATGAAGGCGTGTTTCGTCTGCGGGAACGGCATCCATTTGGCAAAGGAGTGTCACTACCGTCTTGTTAATAGACAAGCTCCTCAGGTGAAAGGTAATAGGTTTCAACCGAATCCAGTGGTTAAACAAAATGCTTATTTTACAAAACCACGAGTATCTGTTCAACGGGACACAGATACTCAAGGATTCAAAGTTAATATGACAAGTTTGCACTCTAATGATTTAGAAACTGTTAAAAGAAAAATAAATTTTTAGAGATCAAAGAGTGTGAAGAGTTCTAAGAATTCGAATTCGAAATGTTCCACTCCAAAGTCTGTTCTTTTTAATTTCACTAAACCAAGACAGATTTGGAAACTTAAAACTCAACAAACAGAATCTGTAATGACAAATGATTCTGTTAAAGACGGGAAAGATATGAGTTGGCAAGAGGTCACATACGTTGATGCTCAAGGGAACCCCAATACATTTATGACTTGGGTTCCTATGTCCAACTAATCCCGCTATGCGTGTTGGAACAACCCCAAATTCATTGTTTATTAAATGGGTTGTTCCAGGCACATGACAGGACAAATATCCATTTTTTAACCTTTAAACCATAAAATGGATTATTTGTTGCCTGGACGGGATTTTAGGGTGATAGAACGTTTTTAATCTGCTTTCTAAGTGTGTAGGAACAAATCAGGGAATACATTGCATATTAAAAGGCTAGTTCCAGACACTAAACTCGCAAGGATACAGAATCTCAAAACAAGCTTATTCTTAAGGGGAGATTCTCACAAATTGGAAAATGATGTCTTGAAGATAAAAGGTAACCGTATCACTTTGGTATGAAAGATTGATCAGTCAAAAGGATTTTAAAATTTTATTTTTTTAAATACAAAAATATGTTCATGTATAGTCTTTAAAGTATAGTTTTTTTATTTTGTGTTATTTTAAAATGTGAAAATAACTTGATCGTACATGAGAAATGATAGTACGTCAGTTGGCTGACTATCACACTTCATCTTATTATATTATTAAATACTACGTTTCGAGGATTGAGTCTTTTTAGGATAAATTTTTTCATATTTTCTAAATTATCATATATTTAGGGGGAGTAAAATTAAAAAAGTCAAACAGAGTGTGTGTGTAATAAAATTTTCTTTATTACATTAACTTAAAATTATGTCGGCTGCTCAAGTTTGAAGGACATATAATTGTATATGTTTGGTCCTGTCATCTACTCGAAGACTCACAGGATAGCCATTTACCTAAAGACTGAAAGCATCCGGGGCGATTGTGATGCCTTGTGTTTTTTATTCTTTCGCTTAAAACTATGTCGGTCATTCTAAGCTTGAGGGACATGTATTTACATATATGTTTGGTCATGTTAACCACTTGTGGACATACGGGATGACCATTCACCTAAGAACTAAGAGTGAGTGGGGCGACTGAGTCTTAAACTATAATCTGTAATTCTCTGGGAAGTGATATGATTATTCAGTTAACAGCTTTTTAGAAGCTTCAAAATATTTTCAAATGAAATTTGATCCAAACTTTGGAAAATGATAGAAAAATTGTTTTTGTGTGCCTAACGGGTGAAGTTATTAAAAGCTTAAAAGGCTCTAGAACAGTAACTGATTTGTATGGTAGCTTTCCATAATGTGTAAAAGTTGAAGTGATATAAACAAATATGCTAAACTTACTGTGGAGAGTCATTTTGAAGAAATGTGCATGTCTCCATATACATCTCTCCGAAGGATAGGCAGAATAACAATTATCTAGTCATACACGAGACCGTTAGTGTCTTGATCACCAAAAATATTGTGCTATTATGTTTATTATTAAAAAAAAGGAATTATGAGTATGTATATAATTTTTGATGTTAAAAACTTGGTATTTCAAAAGCTTAAAGGTTCAAATTAGAACTACAAGAGTGGGACATTCAAATAAGTCCTAAACACTCTGAATGAAAGACGTTTAAGTCCAACATTCAACCGTGAAGCTTAACAGTTTATTTATGTAAAGAAAATCATTTGATCAAGCACTATGGGGTTGGAGTCAAATTGGGGTGATCTGGGGAAAGCCAAATACGCTTTGAGAATAGACAGGAGGTATCACAGGTCCATGAGTGATGTCCATCTGAGATTTATGCTTAACTGAACATAATCCATATCACTGACTCAATAAAAATCATGCTAAGTTTGTTATACCTGCTATCAACCTGTTTCTTTATGTCATAATAACGCTTAACATGAATCTTTGTGAAAGCACCTTAATCAATAAGATTCCATGTTCGGATCTTTTCATAAAGGCGGCAGTTTTATCAACAATTGAAATTTGATCCCAAATTTTCCCATATTACAAAGAGACCGGGTGATTAAATTTGTTTTATTTGTTGTTTTTGTTTTTATTTTATTTTTTCTTCTTGATTACTCTTGTCGAAACAAATGTGTTAAGAAATCGTTTTAAAATTTGTTTTAGCTATTGTCTTCAGCTCATGAAAAATGATATCGGTTATTGTGTTATATAGTTGGTTTAGCTGGTATGATCTCATTTCAAGTTTTTTTAATAAAATAAAAAAATACAGAAAAATACAAATTACAAAAATATATTTGTCTTATTTTGTTTTAATAAATTGTTTTCAAAATATTTTGGTTGGTCTTTCTATCAAAGTTGATTGTTCTTTCAAGACTGATTTCTTACAACGGAAGCATATTAAGTATTTGAGATTCTAACTGAATGATGTTGTCAATAAGGGGGAGATGGTAGAGTATTGGATGCAGATGCCGAAGTTGCTGATCATGTTCAAATAAAGATTCTGAAGGTTTTGAAAGCATCAGTCTAAGGGGAGATTGTTGGGTCATAAATTGGTTAGACTGACGCATATCAAAAGGCCACGACGTGATCAACACTAAAGTGAAATAAACGAACATGAGTTTAAGAATTGCATGATGGTTGTGATGGTGTAATACCGAAATCCCTATGGATTTCATTTTGTCTAGTAACACCGAAATCCCTATGGATTTCGGTTAGGCTAGTTTAGGCTCATTTGGGCTTGGCCTTTTGGCCATTTATGGTAACCCTATATATAGTTATTGTTTAATCATTTTAGGGTTAGAAGTGGTTGAGGACTTTGAGAGCCACCATAATCCTAGAGAGCAAATACCGATTTGGGTAATCTCATGTACGAGATGATTGAATAATATATTCGTGTGCATTTGGAGTATTATCGTGTTTATTATATTCATATTATTCTTCTATCTCGTTCTTGAATCACCACTGTGTTAGGATTCCGCACTAACAACGTGTTCGAGTTGATATCATATTGTAGTGATCTAGATTCAGGACTTACAATGTTGTAGTGGAATATGTGATCCCAAAGAATGAGAACGAGACGAATTATCGACTGTCACAAGTTGATGAGGCTTACAGATATTTATACATTAGAGAAAAGAAAATGGTGAATCTTTTTAACAAGCGATCAAAGCTGAAATATTCCAAATGCTTCAACATAATGGGTCTTGTTACTTTATTTGGAGAGCACTGTTAAACAAGTATATAGATAATCTTGACATGAGAAAGTCTAAAATGACATTATTGAAGAAAGAATTAGATATTTTTACGTTGGTCAAAGGGGAATCATTTTCTCAGCTAGTTGAAAGAAATTGTCATTTGGTGAATGATATGAAAAGGATGGGAAGTGATAAACTGGATTATGAATACATTGAAAAGTTAGCCAATGTGTTGCCTGAAGAATGGGAGACTTTCATTATGATTCAACAATCAAATCCCATTGCTTATGCACGCCTTACTCTTGCTATCTTTATTGAGAAGCTAGAGACACAAGAATTAGAGTTGAGAAAGAAACAAAAGATGAAGAGTTCTGCTGCTATTCAAGATATTGGACTGTACTACACCAATCCTACTTCTAGTCCAAATATTCAAACAGCCTTTGCACTCACGAAAATGCATTTGTGGGAAATTCAATTGGTGGATCTTAAGTTACTTCAACTACACAATATTCAAGTAGTTATCTATAACTTTTCTCATTGAACAGAACACTTTGCCCAAGAACCAAAATCCTGAGGTTTTACACTGTAATATTGCTGTAAATCTCAAGAATTCAAATGGTTTATCTGCTGAAAATATCAAAGAACAAATGACATTTATTGGATATGTCTTGGAGTCATATGAAAGTTTGGTTGCTGGACGTATTGGCAATTGTAACATGACAAAAGAAGATTATGATCAAATAGATCCCAAGGAAATGGAAATGTTTGACATTAAATGGTGCATGGCTAGTGTCATCCGAAGAGCTCAAAGATTCATTGAAATTACTGGAAAAAATTGTCTTGATGGTACATCGTCTAAGTTTGGTTTTGACAAATCCAAGGTGAGATGCTTTCGATGCAAAGAAAAAGGGCATTTCAAAAGGGAATGTACAAGTAAGGAAGTTGGAGATAGTAATGCCAACCCGTTTGGAAGAGATTACAACCAGCAAGCTATTTACCATCAAATCTCTCCTAACAAGTCATCTGATGCTGGAATGAAACCAATGGAAGCTGAAGCATCAACCTCAAAAGCATATCATGCTGCCCAAGTGGATGAGAGGTTCAACTGGAACAGTTATGCCTAACAATCAAATGTTGCTGCGGTTTTTGATGTTCAAAAGGTAGCTAAGGTGGTAGCTGAGAAAGTAAATGCAAAGGTTTTTAAAGAGGTAGGTGAAAAGGTTGAGGATGTATTTGTTGATTTCAAAAAGGAGCTTGAAGATGGAACTGCTGAAAAGGAGCTTGAGGATGTTGAAACGTGCAAATACGATAGGATCCATCTGATTCCTTCTGATTATTTTAATCTATGTTTCCACTTGATATTATTGAGAGTTTTGCAGGTTGGTTTAATGGAGAAGAAGTACCTCATGGGAAAATAGATTTTGGAGAAAAGGAGGAAGAATTGGTTCAAAAGCAAGAAGATCAAGTAGAAGATCAAGAAGAGGATCCAAGAGAAGAGAACTTGGAACATGTTGAAAAGAATGATCAACATGCGCTTATGGAAAATCTGGTGTATTCACTATCTTATGTGATTAAATGTGCAAATTGTGATCTTGATTGTGAAGAGTGTGAGATTAAGGATTATGAAATCAAATTTCTTAAAAGCAATTTTGATAAAACTGCTAAAGAAAGTAACAATATAAAAGAAGCTTTTGAAAAATTACAAAATGTGAGAAAAGTTTATGGAATAGAATTCAACAAGATGAGAAAAACATTCTCATGATGAAACACACTCTAGAAGATATACATATTGCTATTAATAGGCACCTTGATGAGAATGCTGCTCTTAAGCAAGAGTTACAATCTGTAAAGATTGAAACTGAAAGAGTTGGTCAAAAGTTAAAGATTTATTCGGCCACGTCATACGTTTTTGATCACATAATTCCTTCAAAGAATAATGGGGATCATGAACAAACTTGTATAGGATATCATTCAGTTCTGCCTCCAATTTTAAATTCATATATTCCAAAAGAACCGAAAGTTTTCTCAAGGCATTGAACTTGAAGATTAATTCTTCAAAAAAATATTCTGAAACAGTTTTGCTTGATTTAGTACAGGTTGAATTTGAAAATTCTGTGAATAGTTCTGAGTGAGAAAATGAAGTTTGCGTTAAAGTTGCTGAACAAGTGTTAAATGATGTTTGCAAAAACAAGCTTTAATAACAAGACGCAAGTAAAACCTTTTATAATATTGTGTTTGTTAAAGCTGGTACAATTGACTCTAAAAAACATGTTGTTTTTGGAAAGCAAATGAATGAAGAATTTTACAAGCAAAAACAGCGACGTGATCAAGTTGAAAAACAATCTTCACTTGTTGAATTTGTAGTAGAATGAAAAATATGTTTCAATTGCAATGAGATAAGACATTTGTTTTATGCTTGTCCTAATCATTTTCAACACGATCATGTTCACATGAGAGAAGTCGACGTTTTAAGAAAAATGTGAGTCAAACAACAACACAGAAATATGCTCCAACCAAAATTCTTAAAAGAGAAGAAAATTTGGTTAAAAGTGTTCAAAATGTGTTTGAAATTGAAGAAAGTTCTTTGGTAAAAAAGGAAAAATTTTACGTCAAGAAACATACTAAAGGTTAAAATTGGGTTGCAGAAGTTAAAGGTAATGATTTAAAACCTAGTTTTATTTTACCTAAAGTGTGTAAGAATTCTAATGATTAAAATTCTGGTGTTGTTAAAGGTTCTGAAGTTGTTTGTGAGATTTCTGATGTTTCTGATATATATAGGGATTATTCATCACTGGAGAGTGTATTTGATGAATTGTGTGAAGATAAGCTGTATGAGAAATTCAAACAACCCAAGAACAAGAAAGCTTGAGTTTCCTTGTTTCACTAATTGGTTACTTGATGTGTAGGGGCATCCAAGATCCGATGATTCACGTCGGATAATGGATAGTGGAGCTTCTAGACGTATGACTGGTACTCTTCATTTATTGAAATATGTTAAATTAATTAGAGGAGGCTATGTCGGATTTACGGGTAATCAAGGAGGAAAAATTATGAGGGAATGAATACTGTCGAATGGTACAGTAATGTCCGATAAAGTCAACTACATCACTGAATTCGAGAACAACTTATTGAGTATTTCACAAATCTATAACAAGGAATTCTACGCACTTCACTGATCGAGAATGCATAATTTTGAAACATGTATACAAGATACCAGATGAATGGGTTTTGATGAAAGCACCTCGTGAGAATGATCTGTATGTTCACGCTTAAGTTATACCGAATCAACCTACCAGGACTGCCCAAGCTCGCATGGATCGAACTATCCAGGATGCTCAAGTCCCAAGGTTCCAAGTCATGCGCAATTGAAGATTCAAGCTATTAGAAGACCTTGCCGCTCGTCGTATTCTATCTAACTTGAATTTGACTTTTCTACCTTGTATCGACGATTTAATAAATGTTGATTTAACGTTTTTATGAATTATTAAAGTGCAAACTAAGATTTTCTATTATTATGCTCCTCAAGTAAGATTAAAATTAGCGAAGGGTTGTTTTCTAAAATTCCCCATTTTAGATAACCAAACTATAAACTTTCAAAGACGTCTCACTTGAAACTCATTCCCTAAAAGAATTCTATTCTGAAAATTATATTTTCAAACGTTTTGTAAATCCACTCAATGGGATGAATCATGTAGACCATCCGACGATATAAATAATTATGGTCTGTAGCATAATTATCGAAGTCCTCGCATGGAAATCATGAAACGTGCAATTGTGTGTCATAATACATAATCGAAAGTAGTTGGGATAACGGTAAAAATGAAAAAGATGATAAGGACATGGTGGATACGCCGCTGGTACATCATATATATAAGTGCCCTTATTGGATTTGCATTTGAAACATTGTTTTAACTATTCAAAGTTCGGTGTTATGATAAAAAAAATTAAAATTTTATTTTAAAATTTTTTTTTCTTCAAACTTTAATGGTCTTGTTATAGTATTTTTTTTTTTTAATTTCGGGACGAAATTCTCTAAAGTAGGGGAGACTGTAACAACTCAGATTTTTCAGTTTATTTTATCAAACCCGCTTTTATATTCGGATAATTTTAAATGATGAAATATCGCGTCTAACGAGTATTAAAAATTTTATTAATATTTTATTATTATAATTAATATATATATAACGACTTTGAAACTTATACACATTTAACCCTAACTAGGGTTTAACCCATTTATGTCTTCACCTTCATAGTGGAAGGGCTTATCTGCAAAATTAGTCAAGTTGTTATCTCATCAACCCAATTACCCGTAACCATGTATCCATACCCGTATTCAAGGACCCGTTTAATTTCTTGTAGCTAAATACTCGTCATAAACTAGGAATGGATTTAGGCCATTTGATCTGCTTACCTAAACGATATCACCGACTTAACTAATTAGTAAATCATAATCTTTTATGATACGTAATAACTTATTTAACAAACGACCATTAAACCTGTTTATTGTTATACACTAAAACAACGATAATAATTCGATTCAACACACAGTTAGCATCACCTAACTTGTGCCGTTGAAACCCCCTGGTTTAATTAAGTTATAATCGTCTGCTATACCGGTTTCATGATCTTGGTTAGGCCGTCGGGTCTAGTCGTCAATACACCATCGATCCAGCAACGAGCGAGGTAATTAATTATATAAGATACTGATCGTCGTTTGATCATCGTCGTTAACCCTAACATTAATTGAATCATAAATTAACGGATTACGCGACTAAGAATTTTAGGGTTTTGTTCAAACTAAATATTCTTATGGTCTGCATATATATTCTCGTTTATGGGTTGTTATCATTAGACCACCTAGTTCAATTGGCTCTGTGGTTTGTGTTAAGGTTGTGTGTGGACGGGGGCTCGGGTTCGAGCCACCCCATCCCGATTTTTTTAGTATTTCTTGACAACAACTCATGTTAACCAATTTTGATTATTTAAACTATAATATTATAAATGTTATAAAGGCACAATTAATTTATATTTTGTTAAAACCGACACTCTAACTAGTCATTTACCGAATCATGATTAAAAACTATATATGTATAGGTATGTTCGTTAAAATTTGTTAAAGTTTTTAATATTAAAAAAGAATTTTAATTTAAAATATATATTTAAAATTTATCTCGTTTATTCACGTATTAAGATATAGTTTACGTAATTATTAAAAGATCATATTTTGTATTATTTATTATTTACTATCTATAATTTACTATATTTATTTTAAAAGCTATCTTTAATAAGAATATATAGAAACACTAAATGTATTTTTAGTTTAAAATAATTTATACAAAGTCTTATAAATATTTTTATGTAATCTTGTATAGTTAAATTAATATTAGAAGACCTTGCCGCTCGTCGTATTCTATCTTACTTGAATTTGAAGTTTCTACCTTGTATCGACTATTTAATAAATTTTGATTTAACGTTTTTATGAATTATTAAAGTACAAACTAAGATTTTCTGTTATTATGCTCCTCCAGTAAAGTTTAAAATTATCAAAGGGTTACTTTCTGAAATTCCCCATTTTAGATAACCAAACCCTAAACTTTCAAAGACGTTTCACTTAAAACTCATTTCCCTAAAGGATTTCTATTCTGAAAATTATATTTTCAAACGTTTTGTAAATCCACACAATGGGATGAATCATGTGGACCATCCGACGATATAAATAATTATGGTCCGGGACATAATTATCGAAGTTCTCGCATGGAAATCATGAAACATGCAATTGTGTGACATAATACAGAATCGAAAGTAGTTGGGATAACGATACAAATGTAAAGATGATAAGGACATGATGGATACGCCGCTGGTACATCATATATATAAGTGCCCTTATTGGATTTGCATTTGGAGCGTTGTTTTAACTATTCAAAGTTCGGTGTTATGATAAAAAAAATTAAAAATTTTATTTTAAAAAATTTTCTTTTCTTCAAACTTTAACGGTGTTGTTATAGTAATTTTTTTTAATTTCGGGACGAAATTTCCTAAAGTAGGGAGACTGTAACAACTCGGATTTTCTAGTTTATTTTATCAGACCCGCTTTTATATTTGGGTAATTTTAAATGTATATATATATATATACTTTGAAACTTATACATATTTACCCTAACTAGGCTTTAACCCATTTATGTCTTCACCTTCATAGTGGAAGGGCTTATCTGCAAAATTAGTCAAGTTGTTATATCATCAACCCAGTTACCCGTAACCGTGTATCCATACCCGTATTCAAGGATCCGTTTAATTTCTTGTAACTAAATACTCGTCATAAACTAGGAATGGATTTCGGCATTTTGATCTGCTTACCTAAACGATATCACCGACTTAACTAATTAGTAAATCATAATCTTTTATGATACACAATAACTTATTTAACAAACGACCATTAAACCTGTTTATTGTTATACATTAAAACAATGATAATAATTCGATTCAACACACAGTTTGCATCTCCTAACCTGCGCCGTTGAAACCCCCTGGTTTAATTAAGTTATAATCTTCTCCTATACCCGTTTCATGATGTTGGTTAGGCCGTCGGGTCTAGTCGTCAATACATCATCGATCCAGCCACGAGCGAGGTAATTAATTATATGATACTGATCGTCGTATGATCATCGTCGCAAACCCTAACATTAATTTAATCATATATTAATGGATTACGCGATTAAGAATTTTAGGTTTTGTTCAAACTAATTATTCTTTCTGTCTGCATATATATTTTCGTTTATGGGTTGTTATCATTAGAACAGCTAGTTCAGTTGGCTCTGTGATTTATATTAAGGTTGTGTGTGGATGGGGCTCGGGTTCGAGCCACCCCCATCCCGATTAATTTAGTATTTCTTGACAACAACTCATGTTAACTAATTTTTTTATTATTTAAACTATAATATTATAAATGTTATAAAGTCACAATTAATTCATTTTTTGTTAAAACCGACCCTCTAAGTAGTCATTTTCCGAATCATGATAAAAAAGTATAATATGTATAGGTATGTTCGTTAAAATTTGTTAAAGGTTTTGATATTTAAAAAGAATTTTAATTTAAAATATATACTTAAAATTTATCTCGTTTATTCACGTATTAAAATATAGTTTACGTATTTATTAAAAGATCATATTTAGTATTATTTATAACTTACTATCTATAATTTACAATATATATTTTAAAAGTTTTCTTTAATAACTATATAGAAACATTAAATGTATTTTTAGTTTAAAATAATTTATCCAAACTCTTATAATTATTTTTATGTAATCTTGTATAATTAAAATAATATTATTAATGATAACCGTTCTTAAATAATAATAATAAAAATTAATAATAAATCTATTAATATTCAACTTTCGTAAGAGTATACCCGATCATCAAATTCCGAACCTTTATCTAACATTAGTTCTGTTATTCAAATTATATTTATTTCCTCAATTATTCTTTATTAGGATATCTTGTCGGTATTTCCCGAAGGGCTTGATCTACCTCCTTTTTTTAACGCATCATTATCTCCTTGCTTATTTTCTAAGGTGAGTACCACATTCCCCTATTTTACTCGTTTTCTCACGTCTTGGGGACATATGTGTAAATTATATTTCTCATATATACTTATACACAAAACTGAAACTATTGTCTTATGTGCTAACGAATTTTATACCATACTTGTTTATGTGCTTATATGCTTTAACTGAACCGCATTCAGAGGGGTCTAACATAATCTCATAATAGTACACTACAAAATAAAATCCATATAGTGACATACTAAAAGTGCTACTAAAACAGAAAAATGTGCCACAAAAGACCTCTAAAAGAATGTGCGGCACACAAAAAAAGTGCCACTAGAAGCGGTGACGCTAAAGCCTTTTAGCGGCACTTTTTCGATATGCCGCACAAAGTTATTAAGCTTTTAGTGTCACTCTTTTTAGTGCCACAATATAAAAATTAGACTTTTGTGACACAACTTTTGTGCCTTTGAAAAATAATTCTAGTTACATATAGGTACTAGTTTTAGTGGCACCTTTTTTTGCCACAATATAAAAAATACTTTTGTGACAAATTTTGTGTCTGTAAAACTATTTTTATTTAAATACAAATACTATTTTTAGTGGCACATAACTTTGCCACATTAACCACATGATTTACTATATAAAATAAAAATTCAATAAAATTGTAAATGTAGAAATATTAATACTATAACTTCAATAATAAGTTCAATCCGAATCATATTCCAAATGTTAGAAAAAAATGTGTAACAAATAACATATTCCAATCTCCAAAAGTTTACATGAGAAGTCTAAACGTTCTTTTGGGTGAGAATTTCAGTTTCCTAAAACTTAGCCCAAAGCTTCTAATGATATCTACCCTGTAATCAACATTATAAACAGACATTAGTATTGATTACAAAAAAAAAAGTTCTTTTTCTTATGTGAAATTCATTATAAAGTATATAGACCTACCTGATTTCAGTGTGCACCTTTGCTCTAGTCATGAAAGTTATGTTCCAAAATCCACTTGTAATACACGAAAAAGAAACAAAGACTATCATTGTGAGGTCAATAGATGACATACAAATCATTAATTATCACACATTGAAATAAATTAGCACATTACTGTTTCTGTAATTAAAACATGTCAACCCTGAGAACCATCTCAATTTTAGAGGCAATGACTTCTCAACCTTCTTAATTACCTCTTCTCAAAATGTGAGGTCTTTGGCTCTCAGCTCCATATGAGGGTTAGGTTGTTAGCAAGCTACTGAAAGAAAAACTCATACTTCAACCAACATAATTTATCTCACACATAAGTTCATAGCCCAATATATCAAAATCAGCAAGCCTAATTAAAGTTAATTGTTACCTCAGTTTCGTTAAATAAGGCAAGATTCTTGTAATTTTGTGCAACTCGTCCTCACTATAAAATCTATCGAAGTCCAGAAAGTGAAGGCCCTGCCAAAAAGAAGAATCCACTAAACTTTAAATCTGATATGCCCCTGTAATATAACAATTAACAACCCATGTATTCTAGGCTCCTAGATCTTATTTCAGGAAAAGTAAACATGGATTTAGAAATGAGACACCTATCATCTATCTTAAAAATCACCTAACTCAAACTTCGCGTGGAACAAGGTTATAATGCCAGATCCATTAAATTTAAACTCAATCACTTCACGAGCAATCAAACTCAAACATCAAGACCTAAACTTGATAGTTAATACATTTGATTACATGAAATGTGGTAAATGATATTACCGAAATTCTTTTAGACTGTTTGCGGTAGCTGTTGCAGCTTCCCCACTGTCGTATCTCTTAGTGAAGTCATCAGTAATGCTCTCAAGAAAAGCAACCGGAACCTGTATCAGCTGTCTGCCAATGGATTTAACCACAAGACAGTATGCTTCAGAGAAAAGATAATTGTTAGTCGACATGTGATGGAAAAATCTAGTGAGTTCATGCCTCAAGCATGTATTCTTTTGATAATTATTAGCCAGTAAACATACTAAACCAGGCGTGTGAGCTTATTTATTTTTTGCTTTCTCTATGATTGGTGAATAAGGTTTGTGGTATATTTAAACTGAAATTACAAGCTACATCATTACTGAATCGGATATTATATATCATACAGCAAGTAAATACAGAAAATTTACAAAACTGCACAAATAAAGGTAACACTTACATGTTAGCATGTAACCTAACATACAAATATAAACAGTTTGAGACAAAACTTGTATACTTTTTTCATTCAATGCACTTTAGAATCAAAAACTAAAAATACAATCTCAATAACTTATTGGTGCAAATCAAATAATGAAATGTTTGAAATCCGTTGGCATTAACCGTACAAATAGCAAACACACATTGGCATTAACCTCATCAACAAGAAGCAAATCAAACAAGCACTTATACAGATTGTTCATTAAACCTATATTCAAGTTAAAGAACTAAAATAGGATCAATGTATATTAGCTACAAAAACCTAAACATTCAAATTGATTAACACTCCAAAGGGGTTGGGAGATCTGGGCTCAAGCCTCCCAAATAATTGGTCTTGTATGATTTGA